>NC_083362.1:71632244-71963673 GCF_030254825.1 Meriones unguiculatus
TGCACCTTGTGTAGCTTCTACAGAGCTGCCCTAAGGCAAGCTCCATGCTCTCTGGCCTCATGGAAGCTTCTACTGTAGTCGCTTCTGGTCCTTCCAAGTCTCCAAATCACCTATCTTGCTAGGTCTCAGTTCTCCCAAGGCATCATTAACAGCACATCCATATTCCTTTTTTGCTTAGAATGCAGGGAGGGAAATGAGCACATTGAGCAGCTGAAGCAGACTTGACTTCAGAATCAGGGTGCTGGTCTCCCTGGTTTCTACTTGTGACTGGTTGCTAAACTGGTCCAGTTGTCACAATGGCCATCATGAGGCTGGGAGCATTATGTAAATGAGGATGTTGATGTTGACAGCAACTGGATACCACTCTGAGCCCTTAAGGATTCAGAGCCCGCTCACAGCCCAGGCCTGGGCACAGGCTCTGGAAGAAAGAAACTTCAAATGGAGTCAGGGCCCATTGCACTGGGGAAACGTGCAGATCCCAATACGGAGCCCGGTCACCTTGGTCCACCCTGCAGGCTCTCCCAGGTGGAAGGCTTTCCTGTGTGTTTACAAAGAGTGGGGCTTACAGCTCAGCCTGCTGAAAAGCTGTCTCAAGTTCAGACTCTCGTCAGAGTCTGTGATTCTTTCATCGGCCAGCACACTGGAGACTCTTGCTTGTCTTACAGGAAACCACCTGAGCCCATTCTGTTGCCTGCACTCTATCTGCAGGAATCTGAGTTTTCAAATGCATTTAGTGGTCAACCTTAGTCCTGTTTTCAGGCCAGTTGCTTAGAATCTGGTTTGTCTGGAGTATAATGTATCTAAAGCCTCCAGTTAAGAATCTTGTAGTGTCATAAGATCATGGACTGCTACGGGGAAGCCTCCTCTTAGAGCATCTAAATTCATCTCGGCTCAAGGGCCTTTTTTTAAAAAGGCATTCTTAATTCTTGGTACTCCAGTAATCTGATACATTCTGCCCCAGAACATAAAGGCAGTAATTTTAGTAAAATTCCTCCAACAATGGCATTTAAGACCCACCCTAAAGAGGCATTTATTCTCCAAGCATTTCCTTATTCAGCATGCCCTTCCTTCCCAAAGTGAATTTTTTTTTCCAAAGTGGATTTTTAAGCACTCTCTCTTTCATGTGGGCATTCATGAGTCGCTCAGAGGAGCTCACCAGGTAACTGGTCCACAAGGAAGCACCTGGCTATGAACTCAAGTTCCCAGGAAGAAGCCACAGCTATTAAAGCTTTTACAGGGTTGATTAACTGACCAGAACTCTTCGGTGGCGAAGAGTTAGGATGTTGCAGATCCAGAACCAAATGATCTCCTGCTCTCTTTACCCTCCTTTATAGCGACTCATTGCCCATCTGTGTCTGACATAACATCATAACTAACAGGTAAATCCTGTTGGAGCTCCAGCTACCACCAACCCCCAAACTAAGAATGTCAGCAGAACCCCTATGGCAGGGTTTCCCCCACCCGCAGCGACCATCCTCATTGAATGCTCCAGGCTCTCTCACCATACTTGCCTGGTTCATACGTGTTGAATTAGAGTATTAGTAGGGACCTTTTTTGCTACCCGCTCTAGCTCCCAAATAATTGACACACAGGCCTATTAGATTCATTCAACAAACTTTAAGGTCTATAAGTAGGCAGATATTCGTCTCTTCTAACCCAGTTGTGCTAGTCTGGCTACCTCCCAGCCACGTGCCTTTTTACCTACTACCTCAGTCTTGCCTTGGCCTTCTGCTGTAACTCTCTGTCCTTATGATGCCTTCCTGAGGGTCCTCCTCACTTGTCTTCTTCCTCTCTTTCTCTGCTCCCTACCTGAGACCCCCTGACTGGGAACAGAAGTCCCGCCTTCTCTCTCCTCTACCCAGTTATTGGCTAATCAGTTTCTTTATTAACCAATCAGAGATAATTGGGGAATAATTTTTATATAGCATTTAAAACACTATTTAATTTTATTCTCTGTGTTGGTATGAAGGCGTCAGAATCCATGGAACTAGAGTTATAGACAGTTGTGAGATGCTATGTTGGTGCTGAGAATTGAACCCAGGTCCCTTGGAAGAGCAGCCAGGGCTCTTAACCGCTGAGCCATTTCCCCAGCCCTTTATTCAACACTGAGACAGGAGAGTCTTTGTAGAAATGACAATGCCCACATCCAGACTGCAAGCAGATCTCAGGGCACAGAGACCAACATCTGAATTCACAGTGCGCACATCTGCATATATTCCCACCGATATACTTAAAAACTGCTCCATTTGTGGCTTGGTTTGTTCTACAAGTATAAAAACCTCATCCATGTTGAAGTATGGGCTTCAGGGTTTATGATTGCCTGAACTCTCCACTCTTAAACCCTTGAGATAGTTCTTCCTGTGAGGCGAGGACTATTCTTGGCCTCCTCGGGACACCAGCACCACATTTCCCTTCTGAATCGGGAGGACCACTGCGGAGCAGCATGCTGTGAGTGCCCAGCAGGTGCTCACACACCTGAGCCATCCTCACTGAATGCCCCTGCTCTCACCAGCGTGCTTGCCTCGTTCATAAAGCCTACACTCCGACTAGTTTCAATGCACCCGACACTCAAAAAGTGGAGCCAGTGCCACTGCCAGCAAGCACTGTGCCTTGCACGGGCTCTCCTGTCTGTGTCTCCCAGCATGTGGTAAGTTCTGAGGTAGCCTGCAGCTTCTGCTCAGCCAGCACAAACTCCAGAGCATGGCTGTAACCATGGTCACCTCAGGGTTGGTTGGTTGGTTTGTTAATTCAAAATAGATTTTTTTTATACAATATATTCTGATTATGGTTTCCCCTCGCTCTGCTCTTCCCAGTTTCTTCCCACCTTCCTTCCCATCCAAATCTACTCCTTTCTGTCCCTCCTTAGAAAACAGACATCAAAGGAATAATAGTAAAATAAAAGAAAATTTAACAAAATCAAACAAATCAGAATAGGACAAAGCAACCAAACAAGAAAAAGAGCCAAAGAAAAAACATAAGACACACATGTAGATGCAGAGACTCAAATGTTCTCACACACAGGAATACCATAAAAACAAAACCTAAGCCAGGTGTGGTGGCACACGCCTGTGATCCCAGCACTCTGGCAGGCAGAGGCAGATGGATCACTGTGAGTTTGAGGGCAGCCTGGTCTACAAAGTGAGTCCAGGACAGCCAAGGCTACACAAAACAATAACAAAAAAAAAAAAAAAACAAAAAAACCCACAAAGCCAGAAGCCATAATATATGTGCAAACGACCTGTGAGGTTAAAAAATAAATAAATAAAGCTTTGTGTTGACCATCTACTGTTGGACAACCTTAAGAGTAGTTTGTGTTTCTCCAGCGAGACTCCCCGGAGAACACTAATTTTTCTTTTCTTTTTTCTTGTTTGTTTTTTTGAGACAGGGTCCTGGACTCACTTTGTAGTCCAGGCTGACTTCCAACTCAAGAAGATCCACCTGCCTCTGCCTCCCGAGTTCTGTGATTAAAGGCGTGCACCACCACAGCCAGCCTGAGAACACTAATTTCTCATTTGCAAGTAGCTGTCTATTGGAGGTAGCTTCTGAATTAGGGATGGGGACATATGTCCATTTTTCATTTCAATTCTAGGACCCCATCTGGTCAGTCCCATGCTGGCCCATGCTGTCACAGTCTCTGTCAGCTCATGTATGCATCTGCCCTGCTGTGTTGAGGAGACCTTGTTCCTTGGGTATCTTCCATCCACTCTGGCTCTTACACTCTTTCCACCTCCTCTTCTGGCAGGGTTCCCTGAGCTCGGGGGGGGGGGCATTTGATGGAGATGGAAACATCCCTTTTGGGCTGAGTGTTCCAAAGTCTTCCACTCTGTATATTGTCTGGCTGTGGGTCTCTGTATTTGTTCCCATCTGCTGCAGGAGGAAGCTTCTCTAATGACGGCTGAGCAAGGCATGGATCATAATTTATGTTTCTGGGTCTGAGTTACCTCGCTCAGGATTTTTTTTCTAGTTCCATCCATTTACCTTCAAATTTTATTATTCAATGGCTGAGTAATATTCCATTGTATAAATATACCACACTTGTCTGTTCATCTGTTGTCAGACATCTAGATTGTTTCCAGTTTCTGACTATCGGAATAGAGCAGCAATGAACATGATTGAGCAAGTGTCTGTGGAGTACAGTGAAGCATCCTTTGAGTGTGTGCCCAAGGCTGATATAGCTGAATCAGGTAGATCAGTTCCCAGATTTCTGAGGAACCACCACTCTACATCCTCACCAGCATAAGCTATCATTTGTTCTATTGATTTTGACTATTCTGACAGGTGTGAAGTGAAATCTCAAAGTGGTTTTGATTTGCATTTCCCTGATGGCTAAGAGTGTTGAACATTTCTTTAAGTCCTTCTAGTTATTTAAATTTTCTCTTTTAGCCAGGTGTGGTGGTGCACATCTTTAATCCTAGCACTCAGGGAAGCAGAGGCAGGTGGATTGCTATGAGTTAGAGACCAGCCTGGTCTACAAAGCCAAGGCTACACAGAGAAACCCTGTCTCAAAAAAACAAAATAACAATAACAAAGTTCCCTCTTTTGAGAATTCTGTTTATATCTATACCCCATTTTTTTGTTTTTGTTTGTCTTGTTGGTTGGTTGGCTGGCTGGCTGGCTAGGTTTTGGTTTTTCAAGACAGGATTTCTCTGTGTAACCCTGGATGTCCTGGAACTCGCTCTGTAGACCAGGCTGGCTTGAATTAACAGAGATTCGCCTGCCTCTGCCTCCTGATTACTGGGATCAAAAGCAAGCACCACCACCACGTGGATGTACCTCATTTTTTTAACTGGGTTTTTCTTTTTTCCTGATGTCCAGTTTTTTGAGTTCGTTATACATTTGAATATTAGCCCTCTCTTGGATGTGTAGTTGGTAAAAGTCTTTTCCCATTCTGCAGCCTCAGCTCTGGCATTGACGGGATGTAGCTCAGTTGGTAGAATGCTTGTGTAGTGTGCACAAAGCCATGGGTTCAAACCCCAGCACTACATAAACCAGGCATGTACCTGTAATGCAGCATGTGGAATGTAGAGGCAGAAGGACCAAGGCCAGCCCAGGCTGCATAAAACCTTGTCTTTAAGGAGGGGAGGGGAGGCTGGAGAGAAAGCTCAGTAAGAATGCATATTGCTCTTACAGAGGACCCAGTTGTGTGCCCAGCCCTCAAACTAGGCAATGCAGTTCACGACCACATGTAACTCCAGCTCAGTGAGGCTCCACAGGTGCCCGCATCACATGCACATACAAATGCATGTGCATACACACAACTGCTTTTTCAATTTTTAAAAAGGATTTTAACTTGTTAATTTTAAAATCCAAAATTGTCTCAATATTTAAGTGACTCTCTTACTGGCTTGTTTTGCAACCGTGTGCAGTTAAAGAGTGCTGTTGGCAAGTTTGTATACATATAGGTTGATTTGCAAGTGAATGGGTATTACATATGTTCTTGTTGTCCCGGGTAAAGCAATACTTCGGCAGGTATTGGCTGAGGTCAGCCATTGAGTTTCTTTCTCTTTGAAATGGAATGTGGACTTTTGTTGTTTCTTAGTGTTTCACTTTCCCTCTTGGCAGGGAAGCAGTGTGTTACCAATACCTCATGAAACTGTGATTCACATGGCCGTTTCCAGCTGGGGCCTCCACGGCTTGGTCCCTGGAGAGGAGTGAAATACACCTGGCCCAGATGCCTGCCACTCACTGGACCCCAGAGCTCACTGCCTTGGTTCCCAAGGAGCAGTCACTTTCCTCAAATAATCACTGAATGTACACATGCTATTTGATCCGTAAGGGGTTGCTATTTTGGTAAACTCAACTCCAAGCCAAGCAGCAGCATAAATTTTACCCTTCCCAGAGGTGACCTCAGTCTAGGGGCTCATAGATAGCATTACCTTCAGGGAAACTCAGAGTGAAATTTCAGGACGATGGGTCCTCTGGTGCTTATAGCTGCCCTCACTGTGAAGAATGGATCTGAGCCTGGGCTTAGCTCACAGCAATGACAGGAACCTGTTCTCTGGGTTGGACAAACATAGGTTCTCTACTTGTTATTAGCCAAAAACAAGAAGGAGACGAATGAACCTGTGGGCCTTCCCGCCCTTCGCTCACTGTGCCCGGTGCAGCAGCCACAGCCGGACGGTAGGAACCTGGCTCCTTAAGAGACCCAGGCAATCCTCACTGTGCATCCTCGGAAACAGGCTTTTCCTACAGGCATCATGGCCTGGGTTAGAAAAGCCTGGATAGAAAGGACTTGCCCAAGCTGAAGGCCAGACTCAAGGGTAGACTCTCCAGGCCTGATTTCCCCATGAGGCAAACAGGTAGATTAGAGGACTCCCCACTGAATCACATGAGAGGTAAGGAATAAAGTGCCAAGGAAATCTTTGGTGACCTCCATAATGGTTCTCAAGTAAGTGATCAGCCAGTGCTTTCAGATGGAAGCTGATGGGATGCTGGGTCCTCAGCAGCCCACATGTGCCTCAGGCCATGCTATTCATGGCTAGATCTGGAAGCTGCCAGATCTGCTGCCTCTGTCCCTCCTTCAGAGGCCACCTGGAAAAGCAGAATCCCCTGCTCTCGTCAGCTCATCCCTAGCTGACATCTCTAGTAATGGCAAGCAGCACTGGCTTGTAGAACAGACAGTTGAGGACAGGTGGCCTCACTGCATGGTCCAGCTCTTAGCCCAGCGCCAGGCCCACATAAGACCCTTCATCTGTTTTAGGGGCTGATTTAGCAAGTGAGCTGACTCCCCAAAGACCAGTATTAGTCAGAGACGGAGAGATGATTTGAAGGAAGGGAAGGCTTGCTTTGGCTCATGGTTTCAGTTTCCATTGCTTTGCGCCTGAGGTGCAGCAGAATATCATCCCAATGAGAGGGTGTGGCTGTTGTTTTTTATACAAAATGCAAAACATTCCATTTTACCAATAAAAACTCGGGAGCCAGATGAAGCGGTGAAAACTTACTAGCTCAGAGAGGTGGAGAAAGGACCCAACTGACCTTCCTATTCAGCCAACCATGTCCCAGAAGGAAAAAGTCCTTTTCCTTCTCTACTCTGTCTTAACTACCTTCAAACTGAATGTCCCTCCTTTCTCTTCCTGTGCTTTTCTCTTTCCATCCTCCAGACTTCCTGTTTTGTTTTCCCTCTGTTCAATTCCCATCATCTGATTGCTTGCTCCGCCTCTTGACCTAGGGTTAACTTTATTAAATCATGTTTACAGAAAGCTCTTGGATAAAAGGTGTGTGCTAGGGCTGAGCCACATCACAACTAGAAACAGGTTTTTCCAGTACACAGTCTCAGGTTTCACAGTGTGATCAAATATCCTGCAACATGTGGCAGAGACTGCTTCCCTCCTGCCTTTCAGGAAACAGCAAGGAAGGGGCCAGAGCAAGGAGTCAACGCCAGTGACCTACTCTCTCCACCAAGGCCCCATTCTCTAAAGTTCCCAGAACCTCTCCAGATAACATCTCCAGTACAAGGTTCAGGCTTTCACTACATGAGCTTATAGGGGACATTCTGTATTCAAACCAAACACCAATCAAAACCCAAAAATGGCTTCAAATGAGCACAGGGAACCCACATTTTCAGAACAGTGCTTCCTTTTCTTGTCGGAAGGTTGAGGGGAACCAGATCCAGCCATAAAGCTGTTGTGTGTACAAGGACTCAATGGCGGACTGATTGGCCTATGTTAAGGAGCAGGTGTCAGGTGGCTTGGAGCTCCCCTCTAAGACTGCACCACACTTGCTCACCCTCAGAGCCAGGCAACTCACTCCATCTGTGCCTGATGCCTCAGTTGCAGCTCTAAGCTGCCTCGTCATGCTCTTTTGAGATTTAACCCACAGGAGACAATCTGATGTGGAAGAAGCACTTGGCAGGAAATGAAAAGGGTGCCACACACTTCTCCTGTTCATACGCAGCCTAGTGATATCTTCAGTCAGCCCTTGGTATCCACAGATTCCATACCTGAGGATTCAGCCAATCAAAGATCAAAAATACTCATGGGGAAAATTTATGTTTGTACTGAATACATAAGGACATTTTCAAGGGACGAGGGAGGGGGCTACAGCTGGAATACAAAGTGAATAAACTGTAATTAATAAAAAAAAATAAATTAAAAAAAAACAAATGCTAATCTGTTAGTGTAGACATCAATATTATTTAAAAGTTGAGTGCTAGAGTGTCCGTTGTAGTGGTAATAGCAGTTAAGCGAACATAATGTAACCTTTGCCCCACCGTGCTCTAAGCCAGTTCTTTCCCACTTAGAATCCGTGTAACAGGGTTCAGCATCAACTGTTATTACAGTTGTTTGAATGGTTTCTTTGTCATGCTTCATGTCTATTTCATGACTTGTTTGCACTTCCGTATTTGGACAATCTGTGCATTGTTGGTTATGCAATAAATGTGTATTGGGTATATATATGTAAAAAAGACATTTTCTTTCCTTTTCCCTAGGCAGTATAGTTACTGTTTACCATCTCTTAATTGTCAACAATCAGTTGGAAGCTAGCCAGGTACAGTGATGTGTACTTGTGGTCTCAGCTGTTCGGAGGGATCGCTTGAGCGGAAGAGTTCAAGACTATGCTGGCTCCAAAAAAAAAAAAAAAAAAAAGGAAAGAACTGGTTGGGAACATTCGTATAGGTCTGTTTCTGAGTCCTCTTCTCTTCTGTTAATTTTGTCTGCCCCTTTGCCAGCAAAACATTATGTGGATTGCTCTGGCTGTATAGTAACTCTGGAAATCAGTCAAAGTCCTCTTATGTCCTCTTTCAAAACAGTCTTAGCCTGCTGTGGTTCATCTGCCCTTTCATTTGCTGGTGCTTAAAGATATGTACCACCACACCTGGCTAAGAATTAAATCTTCATTGAATTTTTTTTCTGTTCATTTGTTTGTTGTTGTTCTGTGAGACACAATCTCACTACATAGCTGTGAATGGCCTAGAACTCACTATGTAGCCCTGGCTGGTCTTGAACTCTCAAAGGAACCACCTACCTTCCTGCTGGACATTTATTTTAAAGGACACAAACAACCAAACAAACTTGACTAAGGATTTCAAGGCTCACTATTGCAATTGAACAGAACTTACCAGAAACTTAGTCTGGCCCAGAATGAGCTACACCATCACTCGCTTTTCTGTCTGGTAGTTTAGCCCAGACAAATAAACAAGCATGGCTAGAAAGGCTCCATGATTCACCTGTCCCCAGAGTGAATCAGGGACAGACAGGCACAGAAATGCCTCTGTGGTAGCATGTTGCAAGGCCTGCCCCTCTACCCTCTCCCTGGTTGGTTTACAGGGATCAGACACGGAACTGAAGCAGGTCACCTCAGTACCCCTTGAGAACAGACTCAGCACCAAACCTTGAACCTTTGCAGCAAGGTGTCCAACCTTTTGGTCTCACTGGGTTCTAGATGAATGGCCCTCTGTTATTTTGCAGCTTTGGGTAGATGGTTCAGATTCCCTACTAAGTTTCCACAAATAACCCCCGCCCCGAGAAGAGGTAGGATTTCACCATGATTACTTGCCACTGGCCTCTGACACTTCCCCAGCAGGGAGACACCAACTCACTATCACATGGGAGTGGCAGCCTTTGTTCCGTCTGGTGTCTCCTCATTGGACAGTGGGGACCTCGGCAGTGCCCAACACGGATGAAGTACCCCTCTGCTCTCAGCGCGCATGCCCGCGTTCTTGCTGTCACCATGCTCGCTGACATCAGCCAGTGGGCTGGGCGCTGAGCCTGCAGGAGGCGGACAAGCTGGGCAGAGTGCTGACGCCCACTCAGGTTAAGGATGGGCCCAGCAGCGCTTCGTGGGATGGCCTCGATCCAGGGAAACTCTACACCCTGGTCCTCACAGACCCGCATGTTCCTAGCAGGAAAGACCCCAGATTCAGGGAGTGGCACCATTTTCTGGTGGTCAACATGAAGGGTAATGACATCGGTAATGGCACGGTACTCTCAGAGTATGTGGGCTCTGGGCCTCCCAGTGGCACAGGACTCCACAGCTACATCTGGCTGGTGTGTGTGCAGGACGAGCCACTGAGCTGTGACCAGCAACAGCTGTGATCCTCAGCAATAGGTCTGGAGACCACCGAGGCAATCTCAAGGTGGCGGCCTTCCACAAGGAGCACCACCTGGGCGCCCGGTGGTGGGCACTTGTTACTAGGCAGAGTGGGATGACTATGTACCCATGCTCTACGAGCAGCTGTCTGGGAAGTAGGGGCGCTGCAGAGGCCAGCGGTCCTGGGGAACCCCCACGGTATTGTCAAGTTGTACAGAGCATGCCGTTTCTCCCACTTCCTTCCCACCCCTCACAGGGAGTCCTGAGCCATGCTAGGATAGAGGTTTGGGGTGAGTCTTCTTGCTGCCCATCCTTAGATCCTAGATAGTCAGTCACATCCCAGCCTGTATTCTGTTAGGCTCCATCCGGGGGTGGTTGCTATTCTGATGGAGTCCTTATAGTGTTGATTTAAGAAGAGCAACTCTGAAAAAGAAGACATTCTGCCAGAACCAAGACCATAGGGAGAGGGCCAGGGCCAGGGTTGTCTGTACGTGCTTTAACAGGGAGACTCGGTCTAGGACCAGGCACCGTGGCATTTTTTCAAGTGTCTTTCAGGGTCTGTCCCCCGACTGAGACAACCCAAGCCTCCCATCTCAGCTAAGCCCTGACAGGTCAGCTTGGTCTGGTGGCTGCACAGGTGTTGATGTCCTGTAGCTCTAACGGACAGGACTACCATGTGGAGGCATGGCCCTGAGCGAGACCCTGCCAAGATCGTTGCTTCTCAGTGCTGTGAGCAAAAGTCACTGGAATTGCTGGGTGTGCTAATCCTGCTCATCATCAAATAAAAGTAAAGGCATTGGATTCAGACATTGAAAGAAAAGAAAGCTTGGCGTTCTCTGGCACACTGCTTCATGATGCGGTGCTTGATCAGAGTCTTGGAGGGCAGAGGCCCAGCGTGAGGCCCTTGCTGGCATGATCGGACATTAGTCACACAATGCTTTTTTTTTTTTTAAGGCAAGGTTTCTCTGTTTGGTCTTGACTGTCCTGAACTCACTCTGTAGACCAGGCGGCCTCGAATGCAGAGGTCTGCCTGCCTCTGCCTCTTTAGTGCTGGTATTAAAGGTGTGTACCACCATTGCCAGGCACACAATGCTTTTTAAGGTAGTTATTTTCTAAAATGTATCTGACCTCCTAGTGTCTCCCTTTCTTGTCCCTTGGCTAGAGGGAGCAGGCTTCAGACGAACTTGTCTTCACTGTTTACATTCTGGGGACTGGCTTCTGTGGCACCAGGTCTGACAGGTATGGGGTTCTCCTGTCACTCATGGTTAGTCCATGCTCTCCATTTCCCAGGGTCTTGTGTGTTTATTTTCTATGTAACATCCAGGGTTTTAGTTGCACTTGACTGAAGGACAAGGGGAGGTGTGTCCACAGGCTTTTCCCAGAAGCAAAACCACTTTCTCTTCTTGCTGAGTCTGCTGTCTGTTGTGTGTCTAATCATTGAAATTCTCATTGTCGCTGGCCGCTGCACTGACTGCTCCTGTGTGTTAGGAGTTCTTCACCAAATTCAGGCCCGAGTCAGACATATATAGTGTTTAGGTGCCTTGTGTTTAGGTGCTTTAAGTCCTATGACCTTTCGTCTCCCTGCACTCCAGTTACACCTTTCCTGACACTTGGCAGGGAAGTCTCCTTTGCCACCGGTTGACTCATGAAGGTGGTAGACCTTTATCATTCTGCCGTTCATGCCTTTGAGGCGGAGTCTCTCCCTAAAACCAGAGCTCTCCTAGGCTACTAGCCAGCAAGCCCTGGTGATCCTCTTGACTGGACTATCTTCTTCCTACAATATGGGTTATAAGCATACGCAAGACTATACCTATGCTACGCAGATGCTGAGATCTGAACACAGCTTCTCCTGGTACACAGCAAGCACTCAACCACTGAGCCATCACTCCAGGCCCATTATCTTATTCCAGTGATGGAGACTAAAGTGCTGAGTCTCTTATGACCTGTGAACCCTAGAGAAGAACAAGCTTGTCATGTGCTGCCTCACAGCGCGATCGGCTTGTGTATGTGGAAGTGCTTATCAGTGTCTCTGATCCGACTGCTTGGCCTTTCACTTGATCCCTTGACCTCTCAGAGAGGGAAAGATCTCCTGGCTGTGATGGCTGCTGAGGGGCTCTTTAGACATCTTCAAATCTATAGCATGGAAGCACTTCCTGGGAGCCCAGCTTCCTCAGGGGTTATCAGCTCTGCCTCTTCACCTTTTGGAGGAATTATGAGCAAAGGACATATGGCTTCTGAGACCTGGTGGGACTTTATGCTAACCTGAGACCTCATTTCCAAGCAGCTGCCTGCACACTCTGGGGGGATTGTAGCTAGGTGGGTGTCCAGAATTCTCACTCCTGTCTCCTTTGAAACAGGAGGATCATGACATCATGGAAGCTGACCTGGACAAAGATGAACTGATCCAGCCCCAGCTTGGAGAACTCTCAGGCGAGAAGCTTCTAACCACAGAGTACTTGGGAGTAAGTGCACATGACGGAGGTGTCCGGAACGGGAGGGGCAGAAAGACAGGCAAATGATTTAATGCCTGCAGTAACTCAAGGTTCAGTAGAGCTTAGGGTTTAGAAAAGATCCGTGTTAGCCAATTGCTCTCAGCGGCCCTAATGTGCCTCGGAGATAGACAGACCTGCTGGTAAATGGGAGTGGAGCTGGGGAGAAATGGGTTTAAAAGGGACTGCCAGGAACCTTCACAACGTCTGTAGTGTCACCCACACTAACGGTCATCACCAGGCGAATCTTTTCATTTCCATGTGTTAAATAAGTTTAAAGGCCTTTTAACACAAAAGTAGTGGCTGCAGTTCAGTAGGCAGGGAGAGTAGGCTGAGAGCCAGGGTTCTCCTGCATGTCAAGCATGGGAGAAGGAAGAGGGACTGTTGGAGTATTTCTTTACACTGCTTTATTTGGGTTCAGATATCTGCTGCCCTTCTCTACCCCAGTCCCTCCCTACACCCTAACACCAGGTAGGAGAGACAGAAGGTTAGAGGGGTAAGGGGGCATGGGTCTCTTTGGACTACTTCATGCTGCGTAGGGTTCCTTGGGGCAAGTCCCATCTTTGTAGTCAGGATATCTCCAAACTGCAACAGTAGCAAACAGGAGCAGCAGCTGCCTTCTTTGTAGGAGGCCCCACCTCCACCCTGTCCCTTTCTGTGCTCTGGCATTTATACCCTCTCAAGAGTTTCCAGAATTAAACTATCTACACCTGGCAAAGATCACACCCCTGGACAAACTGGAGCAGCCCCATATCCCACACGTGGGATTAAAACAAAAGCATGCTCCCAAAGCATAACTGTGTTTTTAAAGAAACCAAAACTCTCATTGCAAGGGACCCCTAAAGGTAGAAATCAAAAAGCCAGTGAGAACTGCAGAAAACATGAAGATTGCAGCGTCTCAGAAACAGAAGAGTAGCCAATGGTGTCATCATCTGCCATAGGGCCAGAAGCTGTCCTCTTGAGATTCTTGGTAGCTCTGATGCTTGACCAGCTCCAAAATCCACTGGCCAATGTCCAGCCAACTAAATAGGAAGGAATCAGGCTGGGGCTGTAGAGCATGCTCTTAGCATACATGAGGCTGAACTGCCAGCTCCAAAAACTAATAGGTGAACAAGCAAGTAGGAAATCCTCCCGTTAGGAGGGATCTGCTGTTTCACCCATGAAGTGATGGTAGTGCCAGGCCCACCAGTGTCTCGGGTACCAGAGAGCAGATGCGTAGGCAGATAGGGTGCTCTCATGAAAACTTCAGAGCGGAGGAACAATTTCCAGGAGCAAGTGGAAGCAGAACGTGCCCGTCCATGCCCACTACCACCCCCAGCTGGACCCTCAGGCCCTCTTCAGGAGCTGGTCTCCCTAGTAACCTGTCCCCATCATGTGAGGAACCTCCCAAGGACTCTGGAGTGAGTGGCAGTTCACACCAGGAGAACCTGAGCTTGAGGGAGAACCAGGGGCCAGCTCATGAACTCTGTAGGTCATGGCAGGAAGGTGGGTTTTAAGCTCCGTAAGTGCAGGGAGTGAGAGTGGGGAAGACTCGGTTGATTTATGTTTTAGCGGGGCGGGGTGTGCTCATTTGGTGGAGCACCTACCTAGCATCCATGGAGCCCTGGGTTCCATTCTAAGCACATACTTGTAATCTGGCACAAAGGAGGTGGAAGCAGGAAGATGTGAATTTCAAAGACACCCTCAACTACATGTGAATTTGAGACCTGCTTAGGAGGTATGAAAGGCTATCTCAAAAATATTTTAATATAAATAAACAAATAAATAAGCAAACATATCAACCTAAAGTCACACTCTGGCTACTTTGTGAAAGATAGACTCGGAGCAAGAACAAAAGAAGAAAGAGAAGCAGGTGACAGGAGGAGGCTAGAGGAGGGCTAGCCACTGCCACCTAGTTAGCAGAGGTCTGAGCAGTACCCACTGTTTTTCACAACAAAGCCTGAGGCAGAGCATGCTGGGACTGCCAGTTTGGTTGAACATCCTGGTAGGGTTCAAAAGACAGCTTTCAGTTAGCAACCACAGATGGTGGGCACTCGGAAATGGTGTCATTGCACCATAATCCACATTCAGAACCTCCTTAATGCCTGCATGTCCCTTTTACTCTAGAGGTAATGGTTTGGGATCTAGCAGAAAAGTTCCATGCACTCTTGCTTATCTCATCGGTGTCCATCACCACTGTGTGGGGCAGTGAGCAGTAGAGTGAGGACGAAAAGAACGGCTTGTATAGAGCTGAAGACCAAGGGCGTCCACTTCCCATGGCTGCAGGGACAAAGGAGCACGTACTGACTGGCTTAAAACAGAAATGCATTCTGTCACAGTTTTGGAGCACAGAGGTCCAGGCTGCAGGTATCAGCAGGGCTTGGCTGCCTCTGAAGCTCTGAAGAGGCCCCTTCCTTGACTTTTCCAACTCCAGGTGATCCTTGGCTTGTGTCCGCTTCCCTCTCACCTCTGCTTCTGTCTTCAGTGGCCTCCTCCTTTTTATATGTCCTCGCTTGTGTCTTGTAGAAACAGTTAGGGCTCACCTCAGTAACCCAGGGTAACCTCTTCATTTCAAAGACTCTTAATAATGGTTTAGTTTTGTTTTGAGATAGGGTTTCTCCGTGTAGCCTTGACTGTCCTGGACTCGCTTTGTAGACCAGGTTGACCTCAAACTCACAGAGATCCACCTGCCTCTGTCTCTGCCTCCCCAAGTTCTGGGGTTACAGGCATGCATCACCACACCCAGCTATAAGACTCTTAATTATATCTGCAAATTATATCTTCATTTTGCAAATAAAGTCATGTTCCCAGGTAACAGGGTCAGAGCATGCATATATTCTGGGGGAACTCCTTTGAACCCCCAGCCCCAGGTCAGCTTAGAATCTCAGAAACATCCTTACTTTATTTAAGTCACACACATGTGCATTGCTAGCGCCTCCATCATTCACAAAGTTCCCCTGTGTTGCCCTTTGTCCCCCAGAACTGTGACCTGAAATTGCCAGCTGAAGCCTGTGTGGACCAGGTATTTTAAGAGAGGTCCTATCTTGTACTGCTCTTTGCATTCGTGGTGCGGAGAACTCGCATCTCATAACCACATGTGCCCAATGACACAGCTCACTGGTTAGTGAGTTTTACTGTGACCACGGAGCTGACAGAGGGAGGAAAGGGTTCTTTTGGCTTACAGTGCATGGAATATGTTCCGTCTTGGCGCAAGGGGGGAGTTTATTGGCTGCCACAGTAGGAGCTTGTGACATGGCTCATTCCTGTTGTTGCCGTCAGGAAGCAGAGGGCTAAAAGCAGAACGAGGTCCACCCTAAGCCAGGCTGCATCAGCCATCTAGGCCCAATGTCCCAAAGATTCAACAAGCTCTCAAAACTGCCACCAGCCAGGTCCGTGAGCCTGTGATGACATCTCGCATTCCAACCACAGCACTGCCCACAAGTCTCAGCCATTTCTCTGGAGTGTATGCGCCTGAACGTCATGACTTGGGGCCTTCAGTGAGAGGCAGCAGGGCCAGGAGAGGCCTCAGGCTGTCAGAAGATGTTCGCTTGTGAAACATTTCATCAGAAAACTAGTTTCACAGCCTTAATCTTGAAGACCATTTCCCTGACCTGGCAGAATGCTGATGAAGTTCAATTGCAGCAGTTACCTCCATGGGGTTCACAAAGGAAGCACTGAACAGATGGAACTGTTCCTAATAAGAGGTTCATATGAGGTTCAGGCGACCGGCATACATCACCCTGAAGACAGGAGCTGTCTGAGACCTTCCGGAAATCCCTGTATGTGGCATGGAACTAATACTGATTTAAAAACTAGCAGGGAAGGGACAAGGAACAGCCAGGACAGCTTGCCAAGGTGCCCAGGCCTGGAAGGGAGTTGTCCCTGGCTTCCTGCTCTGCTGAGCCACGATGCTGCTCCCCTTCCCCTGAGAGAGCTGTATATCGGAGCACACAGCGCCTCTGCACCTCTGCACCAGGCCATGCCAAATGCTGAAGAGGGGAGAAAGTTACTCTTCCAAGAGAATGGCAGTGGTGACATCTAGCATGGTGCTTGCCCATAATTTTGGCAAAGCAAGGGAAATCTGTACAAACATACCTTGTGTCTTATTGTTCAATTGCTGTGAAGAGACAGCCTGACCAAAGACACTTATAAAAGAAAGTATCTAATTGGGGGCTTGTTTGTAATTTCACCATGGCAGGGAGCATGTTGCTGAGAGCTTACGCTCTGGCCCACATATAGGAGGCAGAGAGAGAGAGGAGACAGGCCTAGTGGCCTTTACTTCCTTTATCGGCCATTTGCCACCAACTTCTGTATCTCAGCTAATATCCTCTCTACTGCTCAGTGAAACTGGGAGTGTGTGCTACAGATCTAGCCTAGGGAGGAACCGGAAAACTAAGAATGCAGTGAAGATAACATCTGATTCCTAGAGCAAAGACCTCATCCTTGATAAAGACAGTATCTAAGACCAACAGAAAAGTCTGATTAGCCCTCCCACCTGTTGACAGACAGACACACATACATGGCTTTACTCTCTGTGACTGTAAAAGGTCCCGTCACTATTTCAGGATAACTTGAATCCATGATCCTGAACCATGATCATTCATATTTGGCACAGAATAAATTATTTCCTTTAAAGCAGAGTTATTTTATATCACATCTACATTTAGGATGTGTTCTACTGAGAGGGAAAAGATGACAAGCGATATTTTAACAAGATGTGTTTGGACAGAATTCTCTCACCCCGTGGAGTTCCAACCAGAAATGTCTCATCTCCTGATACAGGACAGTCAGCTTTTGCCTGATGTTTTTAATCTCTTGTTTCTATGAAGCAGGGTAGTTCAGAGGCCACTGTTACATCTGTGATTTTTCAAGTGTCTCTAGCTCAAAATGCCAAAGGGGCCTATTTTGGAATGATATTCTCCCATACTTCACCGGCAAGACTTACAGGCATTCCATGTTTCTTTGCACACTGAAATTTGAAAATATTCTAACATAGTAAATCCTTACACTAGGAGAGCTAAGTATTTGACCATACATGACTGAATCATGAAGTTTTCCTACTAAGCTCAAGTTGAATGGAACCTCAGCTCAGCTCAGCTCACTGTGTCTTTGGCAAACTGGAAAAACAACAACAACAACAACAACAACAACAACAAAAACCTGCTTTGATCATTCCAGCATCAAGTGACTTAAGGGGGAGCGACAAAAGGAGTCAAAAGGACAGACGGCAGTATTAACTGACTGCATCAAATGTTTCTACTCCTGCAAATCAAGACCATATGAACACATCACTAGGACACCCCTCTAAAGTTTTGAAGCTTAGGTTTCATTGGCCCTGTACCTCAGTCTCAGTTCCATTGCTTACATGTCATGAGATGACTGACAGGCTACTGCACAGATCTGTAGTAAAGTCAGGACGAGGCCAGACACACAAGCCAGCTCCACCTTCTTCCAACAGTGCTTTCCTAAACCTCACTCTGGTGTCCTCCATTTCTTATGAGTCAAAACAGGGTCATGTGACCCCAAGCTACACGAGTCTGAAAAGATGAATTAATTTTAATTGGACACATTACCATGTCAACAAAGTGGTGTTCTGTTGGTGAGATAGTGAATACTGGTCAGCTAACAGGCTCTGCTGGTTCCAGGTTCTTTTCTGTGTGTATAGAGGTGATAGATAGGTGGGTGGATGGATGGGTGGGTGGATGGATGGATGGATGGGTGGATGGATGGGTGGATGGATGGATGGATGGATGGATGGATGGATGGATGGATGGGTGGGGGATGTATGGGTAGATGGATGGGTGGATAGATGGATGGGTAGATGGATGGATGGGTGGGTGGATGGATGGATGGATGGGTGGGTGGATGGATGGATGGATGGGTGGGTTGAGGGGTGGATGGATGGATGGGTAGATGGATGGGTGGATAGATGGATGGGTAGATGGATGGATGGGTGGATGGATGGATGGATGGATGGATGGGTGGGTGGGGGATGTATGGGTAGATGGATGGGTGGATAGATGGATGGGTAGATGGATGGATGGGTAGGTGGATGGATGGATGGATGGGTGGGTTGAGGGGTGGATGGATGGATGGGGGCCTGCTTTTTAATTACATGTATTTATTCAGGGAGAGAAGTGGTATCTGTGTGGCATGTACATACCACAGCACATGTGGAAGTCAGAGACTGCTTGTAAGGGTCATTTCTCTTCTTCCACCATGTAGGTCCTGGGGATCAAACTCAGGTTGCCAAGCTTGTCACCAGCTGCCTTTACCCACTGGCCAGCTTGTCTGCCCTGAAGTATACCTATATTTTCTTACAATAATTCATACTAGACAGGCATAATGTCACACATCTGTACATAATCCCAGAACCAAGGAGGCTGAGGCAGGAGGATTACAAATTTAAGGAGAGCCTAAACTATTAGACCCTGCCCCCTACTTCCAAAAAAATAAGAGAGAGTTGAGGAGTGTAGCTCAGTTGCACTGAATTAGGATTTCATGTTCAGCAGTGCAAAAAGAGAGGGAATGAAAGAAGAAGAAAAAAAAAAAACTCAGGGAAAACTTTTTTTTTTTTAGCTTTAGTTAACCACTTTTGTTGTTGTTCTGATTTGTTGTTGCTGTTAAGTTTTTGAGGCAGGCTCTCACCGTGCAGCCCAGGTTAGCCATTAGATCCTCCAGCTTGGCCTCCCCGGTGCTGGGATTTTAAGCATGCCACCAGCGTGCCAGGCCTGACTAGCCTTTACCACTGAGCAAATGTGTAAGTCGTGGGCTGCACTGTTTTTTCAGCTTGGTTGAAAAATATGTTTTGCATCTGGAGAATTTTCTGTTCTTTTGAGCCACACCCTTTGTCACTCACTCTCTGATGCTCCTCAGGCATTTCCTTGGAATTCATCTTGGAGAGCACTGCCTAGTCAGTGAGTGCAGGCCAGGCAGGGCTACTGGGAAGTGTCTCGGTTGTCCTTCTGCAAGCCCAGCAGGTCGAAGGGGCGCTCTGGCCTGTAGGGATGGCTACTGAATGGCCGCTCTGAGTGCCAGATGTATTGCTGGTTCCTGTTCTCCAGCATCTGAGAAGCAGATGGAAGTGACCCTGTGGGAGGCACTGGGGGCCAGCTCCCATGAACAGAGAGCCGGTAGCCTCAGACTCAGCTGAAGATGCCCTCGTGGCACTGACCCCTTTGCTATAGTTTAGCTGCTAGTTTTGTTTCTGTCTCACTGAGTACCCAGGCTAGCCTTCAACTTGATATATATCCTAGGTGCAGGCTCCTTGGGAAGGCCCAAATTCTAGCTAGCCTAGAGGATGTAGATCAGGCTAGCCTTGAGCCTACAGAGATGCACCGTCCACTGCCTCCCTCTGGGTGCTGGCTTTACACAGGCAGGCACCCCTACACCAAGCTGGAATGTTTGGGTTTTGGTCAAAATCAAATCTGCCTGTTTTTTTCTCCCTTCTCACCTTCAAATATCTAGTCCTTGTCAAAGCTCAGAGCAGCTGCTCAACTGGCTTTTTAACTTTTATACTGCTGCATGTGGCCATGCACAGAGCTAAGACGCTCCTCTCCCCCAACTTTTGTGTTCCAAAAAGTAGCCTGCAGCATGGACCCTCTTACTTTAAGCACCCCCCTTTTTGTTTATTTTTCTTTATTGTTACTAGGTTTTTCTTTTTTTGGCATATGGTGTGTGCACATGTATGTGTGCTTATATGTATGCATGTGTACATGTGAAGGTCACAAGTTGATTCCACATGTCACACATCTTCCTTTATTGCTCTCCACCTAACACGCTGAGGCAGAATCTCTCACCAACGCTGGAGCTCTGGGATCTGGCTGGTCTACTTACCTGTTTACCCCGGCATCCCTGTCTGGACTTCCTAAGCTAAGATTACAAGCTAGACCATGTCTGCCAGACTTCTGTATAGGTGCTAGGGAGCCATCCCAAATCCCTACAGTTTTGGCTTTGTTGTTGTTTAGTTGGTTTTCGTTTTTGTTTTTGCTTTTCTTTCTTTCTTTCTTTCTTTCTTTCTTTCTTTCTTTCTTTCTTTCTTTCTTTCTGTGACAGAGTTTCTCTGTATAGCCTTCTTTCTTTCCTTTCTTTCTCTTTCTTTCTCTCTTTCCTTTTTTCTTTCTTCCTTTCTTTCTTTGATAGAGTTTCTCTGTGTAGCCTTAACTGTCCTGCAACTTGCTCTGTAGACCAGGCTGGCCTCAAACTCAGAAGTCAGAGATCCTGGATTTGTTTTAGCATTCATTCGTTCATTTATTCATTCATTCATTCATTTTGGAGATGGAGTTTCATGTAGCCCTGGTTGGTCTCTAACTTGCCATGTAACTGACTTCCGATCTTCCTACTTCCTAAGTGCTAGGATACAGGTGCCCTTGAGCCTAGCTTGTATAACATCTTATCCTGGAAACCTATTGCATTTAGTCCTCTCTGCTTCTAGATGGGCTCTTAGGGACATGCTGTCTCAAACCTGTTTTCTCCTCCCACCAGATCATGACCAACACGGGGAAGGCACGGAGGAAAGGGCTGGCCAGTGTACAGCGGAGTGGGGATGAGCCCCTGCGTCGGCCAGTCACCCCTGGTGGCCACAGGACGGGGTGCCCAGTGTAAGTCCGGGATACAGGAGGCGGGAGTCTGTTTTCTTGAGCTTTGCTTGATTAACTTCTGTGTAAAATGTATCAAAGTGCATAATAAAGCATTCATACTGTAAAGCATTTCTCTATTGTTTATCTCTTGAGGATTGTTGGAGGGGAAACAGTTGAGCTCTAACCCCCCCATACACACTTAGGTTTCTTCCAGAAGGAGAATGAGTGTAACTAGAATTCCAGGGCCACATCCAAAGACCAGTGCTGGCCATTTCAGATGGAAGTTGCTGAGCAATGGTGAGTTCACCCAGTTTGACCTCCTGTCCTATTGTACATTCCTGTGGCCTATCCTCTTAGCATCAGGCCCAGTGCTGGGACTGGAGTGTCACAGCTCTTATTTCAGATGAGGTTCTCAGAGCAATGATGTGGCCTGGGACATACATGAAGCCTAGGTTCTATCCCCAACACAGGAAAAAAATAATAATAAGGAAAGCAGTCATGTCCATTTTATAGCTGCCAGGCACTGTTCATTCGCTGTAGCCTAGTTTCTACATCTTGACAGAAAAATAAAACTTCAGTCAGGTTACCTGGGCCTCTGGACCTCCTGAAAGGCCTCACCACTAGTCAAAGAGTCCCTTCTGGGATCTTCATGACCTGTGTTTTCTGGTTTAGGGAAAACTATAAACAGGAGTGTGTGAATAGAAGGTCATAGGGAGCTGGCTGAAAGCCTCCAGTTCTCAGCAAGGAGTGATCTTATATTTTAATGGCCACACTGTGTCTTCGTTAGCCCCTATTGCTGGAGTTTTATTATCCCCAGTTTTACTGTGTGGTAACTTTATGGTAAAGAAGGAGACATTTAGCAGCCAACAGGATGGAAGTACCTGTCTTTGTGAGCTCCATGATGCAGCTGCCAGGAGCACCAGGGTCCAGCACCAGCTCTTGCAAGTTTTGGAACACATCTGCAATTTGCTGTGTGGTACTTCACAACCCATGCCATGGATTGGTGCTCGGGCCTCTGTGTTTCTAGCTCTTATGCTTCTGTTTCTAGGCTTTTATTTTAAGTTATTGATACACAACTTAGTATATTGTCCTTTTCCCTCTCACACACACAACCAGCACTTTCAGCCTGCAGGGAAACTAAGAGACCATCACGCTAAAGAGATATAGGTCAACACATACCTCCTAGGAGTGAGAACACCCACGTACAGATAGCTGCGACAGTTGCCTTGGTACAGTCAGTGCCGTGAGTCCATGTACTGAAAGGTCACCCTGTACCCATAAATGTGCAAACACTGTGATGATTAGCAGAAAACGTACTGTAAAGAGAGCAACCGTGTTACCACACCTACAAGTTAGCAGCAGTATGAACTGAGCCCGCATGCCTTTCTTGCCCTCCAATTCATCCCTTAGATTTGAGGGGCTCTTTGTTTGGATCTAGAAAATAATGAGAGGTGAATATTAGTCAGTTTATAAACATGACCCATTCGTTTATGGAAGGAGGAAGAGGAATGAGTGAAATTCCTGTCGGACATGGGAAAGAAAAAAACATCTTTTTTAAATTTTTAGAAAAAGGACTAAAACCTTGGCTTCACAGCAAGACAACCATGATCTAAGGATATTTTAGTAAGAAGTGACTGTGAATCTAACAAATTTAACACCTGACCAAGGGGCACTGTTCATTTGTGGCCACCTGCTCTGTGGAGAGACCCTTGGGCATTGTTTCCCAGTGTGTGAGCTGAGCTGGCTTCCCTGCTGGAGGTCATATCCGGAGGTATTTGGCCAAGATGGACCTGCCAAGCTGTGAGAGCACTTCCCGGATCTGTAGTCCCTCCCTCCATGAAGCTATGGCTGCCCAGGAGACTCAACAACTTTTTTTTTTTTTTTTTTTTGAGTCAGGATGTCATTTTGTAGCCCACATCGGCCTCAAATTCGCTGTCCTCCTGCCTCAGCCTCAGTGCTGGAATTACAGGCGTATGCCACCACTTCCAGGTTCAACAGTTTTTGTTTCTGTGACTGACGCGGTGTAAACTCAGTCCTGGGGCCCTCAAACAAAGTGAGGTGTGGTTCCTACCCTCAGAAGCACTCAGAGCAAACCTTGTAGCAAGAAAAGACATGGTGGGATCCGCTCAGTGTGACACAAGAACGTGACAGTTTGCAGAAAACCCCCAGCCTCCTGAGGGCCGCGAGGGACTCTGGTCAGAATTTCCATGTCGGCTTCTTTGAATTTACGCTCAGGGAATTTGATTCTCCATTCACAACCACCAGCCCCTTGGTAGCCCTGCATTACTTCCAGACAAATCCTGACTCCTCGCTCTTCTAGGATACTTAGTTAATGTGTGTCCCACAGATCCAAGGAGCTGGCACTTTCTGGGTCAGCATGCACGGGGGTGCTTGCACCTAGACTAATTACGAAAAACTACGTGCCCACAGTAGAAGGCTGGCTACCTAAGTTATGGTAATCAGCAAGAACAGTATTGGAAATACATAGCAGCATTCAGAATAGTTAAGGACATGGAAAGGCCCTCACAATGTGACAGTGTGTTGCCGAATGCAAAAGCAGACTCTAAAGTAGTGTGTGTATAGCCAGACTGGCCATTAGTCCCAGGTTCTTTAAGTATGTGTTTGCCTCCACCACCACTCCCACCCCCACCTGGAGACAAAAGCCAGGTGTGGTGGGTCATGCCTTTTTTTGAGACAGGGTCTCAGTTTGCAGCCTGGATAGCCTGGAATTTGTATGTAGACTAGACTGACCTTGAACTCAGGGATCACTGTGAACTCAGACTGTCTCTGCCTCCCGAGGGCTGGGCTTGAAGACGCGTACCACAATGAAATAGGGCCTCATCTAGCTCAGGCTGGCCTGGAAGCTGCTAGTTAGTGGAGGATGAACTTCAGTCAGTTCTGCCTGCATCTTCTCAGTGCTAGGATTAGAGGCACGTACCAGCATGCCTGGTTCGTGCAGGGCTGGGGCGCAAACCCAGGCTCCCTGTATGCCAGGCAGGCAGTCTGCCAACTGAGCCACATTCCCGGCCATATACACACTGAAAAGATATCACAGTTAAGAGTTCACCTGTGGATATAGTGGTAGGGACTGTGCTACTCAACCTATGTACTATCTAATTTTTCGTGATAAACAAACACTGCTGTTATCATATAGAATAGAAAGGCCGAGGTAAACATGGGCACAGGACTCTGCCCTCTCTCAGCCTTGTCTTGGCGGTGCCTGCCGGACCTGACTCCTAGACACACAGGCCTAACTAACCCTCCTGTATTCTGCGGCCCTCTCTGCACCTTATGCCCCCTTTGGCTGTCTTCTACCCCTCCCCAACTTCTTCCGCTAGCCTCTCTCTACACTGGAGTGTGTGGTTCCCTCCCACTACTTCCGCCAGTCTGGACCTCACAGCCCTGCATGCTCAGCCAGTGACTGCCAGGATCACAGGTGACTTAACCCCTCCCAGCTCTTGGCACCCTCTTGCATTTATTAATCCAACCCCCTCCCAGTGGCTGTCCCACCCCTGTCTCTGCCACAGTGGACTGGCCTCCTGCCGTTCTCCTGCTTCCTCCTAAATGCCATGTTCTAGACGGGGTCTGGAGCCCTAATCTGGGGCCTTTGCCCATTCTGCTCACTGATGGCACCCAGCCCAATGCGAACGTGGCAGATGTGCTCACAGCAGCCCTGCCAGTGTCTCGGGATCAGCGTGGCCTCAGGGACTGACAAGAACCCCTGAAACAGGCCAGCCGAAACCGCACCCTTCACCTTTGCCCCCGCCTCTGTCCTCCGGGCCTTCACTTCAGCCTCCTGGCTTTCCGTCCTCCTCTCCTGCCATCCCGTACCCACCATGACCACTGAGGGATTCTCCTAACGCAGAATGTCATTTCTTCGGCTCCTCCATCTCCCATGGGTCTCAAATCTATGTTTGAGGGTCACCCCAAGCCCACCTCTGACTCACTGCATCCCCAGCACCATGTTGAATTGTCTCTTGGCTCTGACAGGGCGGTTAAGGGTCTCCTTGTCCTTGTGGTCCTGTTGAACCATGAGGGGTTGGTATGTATCGTGAACCGTTTTCCCTGGTGTGGCCCTAGGCAGACAGAGGCTGTGGCTCTCTCTGAGCCCCTGTTGAGTCTGTGGCAGGTGTCTCCCAGCTGGAGTGAGAGGACGCTTTGTCACACACAACTAGAGAGGCTTCCTCAGCCCTGTCCAGGCTGACCCACAGAGCCTCCAGAGGGCTCGGCCCGACTCTCAGGGACAGCTCTCCCAGACCTGTCTCCAGCTCCACCAGCATGGGGCCAGCACAGCACCAGGCATCACTCAGTGTTAGAAGAACTCAGTTGCCTCAGTCTTCCTCTCGCCTGCCTCTGTGCAGGGCTGAAGTGACAGGATGGCACAGTCAGCCTTACCGTTGTAGAAGAGGCTTGTGTCTTGTTTGGTGGGAGTGTAAGGGGCCTTGTGTGATCCACAGCTCCTGGGATGTACTGACATGTTAGCGTGTGCTAGCCCTTGTAGTGTAGTGGATTCACAAGGGGTCTAGCAGGTGTGAGCTGTTCAGCTGCCATCTCCCAGGGCCTGCTGGCTTCTGTCGCCACTCTTTAAAAAGGTGGTTTAGCCAGATGGTGGCTCTATTTGTCATCTTAGCACTTGGAAGAGGGAGGTAGGAAGGTCAGAAGTTCAAGTTCATTCTCAGCTATGTGTGTTCAAAGCTAGCATGGGCTGCGTGAGATCCCATCTTTAAAGAAAAAGGCCCAGCAGGTAAAAGTGCTTCCTCACCACCAAGCCTGATGATCTAAGTCAGTCACCAGATTCTCATGTGATGAGAGAATCAGCTGCTCCAAGTTGTCTTCTGACCGTTATATGAGCCTACACACACGTGTGCACGCACACTAAATAAAAGTAACATTTTTAACTTAAAAAGACAAAACTAAACAAAAAGGTATGTTTTCAAATGTCCATTTCCCTAAAGAATCTCAGGCACAGTCACTTCTTGCTTCTCCTTGTGATGCAGTCAGCTATCAAATACCAAATAAATATCTGTACTTATTCAGTTTTTCATGTTTCTTGCAGGCTGGGAGACCATCTCATTTCTCCCCAGGATGCCCAACAAGCCAGAAGCAGTTGCCTGCAGTCGGACACCTGCAAAGAGGGCAAGCCTGGTGTCGCTGGGCATGGCAGGTCTTCTCCATGTAAGAACACTGTGGGTGCAGAGCCGGTCCTGAGCTCCCGGGCTCAAGAATCCAAGTGAAGCAACAGCCTGCAGGTGCATGCCTGCTCCCTCAAAGCCAGATCTGGCCTCAGCCACAGTCCTGCATCACAGCAGTCCAGTCACATGCCAGATCTGGTGTTGGGCTGTCTTCCAGGACTCATTGCAGCAATGTGTTTCCCACTCACATCTAGCAGCTCCTGGAACTAGGTTTCATATGAGACTTTGGAGTAGCAATCTCTGCTGTCTGACTTAGTCTACTTTCCATGGCTCTAACAAAATGCCTGTGGCTGAGTGTTTTATGTGTGAGCCTGGGGTCAGTCTTTCTTTCTCTATCACTCTCCATCTTCTTGGGTTTTGTGTGTGTGTGTGTGTGTGTGTGTGTGTGTGTGTGTGTGTTTGGTTTTTTTTGTTTTTGTTTTTGTGTTTTTTTTTTTTAGGCAGGGTCTCTCACTGATCTTGGAGCCCACTGATTCAGCTCGACTGGCTGGCCAGCAAGCCTCAGAGATCACTCTGTTTCTACCTCTCTGGTACTGGGATTGCAGGCACATGCTGCATACTGACATGCCCTGGTTTTTATGTGCACGCTGGAGACCACACTCAGTCCCCATGTTTTCAGAACAAGCAATTTACTATCTCCCCAGCTCGTGGAGATGCTGGGTACTTTATTTCAAAGTAGGCTCTCTAGTTCACGGTTTAAGAGGCTGGAAGCTGTAAAATGATTATTAATATTTGCTCTGATTCATGTGATTATTATGGAAGTGGTTGCTCCTGAACATGCTAATATATAAAATAAGGACACAGAGCTTGTTGGGTTTCAATATGCCTAATACACAGGAACTGGGCAGAAACTAACCCTCTAAGCTATTTTGTTTTATCTCCCAGCTTCACATCCCAAGTTACTGCCAATAGGTCATCCTGTCTGGGCTGCTTCTGTTCCATCAGTCTGTCCTTATGGCCACGTGCTCACCCTCCATCCTGGCAACTCCTTTCTCTCGGGTTTCCTCTCCTCCTGCTACATCTGCTGCTCTCCTTCCATCCTTGTGGTCTCTCGACCCCAAGCCCAGAACCTAAACTCCACCTGCCTCTCTTCTGCCCAGTCACAGGCTTCGGCATCTTTATTAGCCAATCAGGGATAATTGGGGATAATTACATCACGTGGGTACAGGAGATTGTTCAACATTCATAACAATGCCGGGCAGCTACCAGATCTCAGGGCACTGAACTCAGCATCTGAAAACACAGTGCACAAGCCCCTCCACCAACCGGAAACCTAAGGCCTAATGGTCCCATTGCTTCAGTGTCTTGTGAGGGCCTCCTTGGTTGTGCCATAGCCGTAGCATGGTCAATGGCACCACGTACAGGCAAGAGATCCAGAGTGTATGGCAAGACGAGCAGGCGGCAGGGAGAGCCAGGGTTGCTCTTTTGATTTTGTGGCAATTCATTTTTGAGGGAACTGATGAGATTCCCACAGCAACTACATCAGCATCCTCCACTAGGAGGTGACACCTCCTTCCCCTAGACCCCACCTCTACAGGTCCCATCACCTCCACACGGCCAAATGAACCTTCGGGGGACATGCCCAACCTTACCCAAACCATCCCAATACAGACCTATGACAAGTTTCAGTACCGCAGAGTTTCATGCTGTGGGTTCAGCCATGTGTTAGAATGTGCAGCTGGGCACACAAACAGCCCTGAGGTCAAAATGTGCTTTGAAGCATCCAGTCAGTGGAGTTAAACAGAAACTGGTGGGGCATGAAAGTATTTTTTAGATGCCAGGAAGGGGGGAAAAAAGGCATTTTGAACCAGAAATATACAGAGTATTTCTTTTTTAATTTTCAAAAGGAAATTGAAAGGATTGTGAGCAGGCCAGATAAGACTCTAATCTCCATTCAAAGAGGAAAAGTCATAGAGTAACAAATCAGCTCTCAGGAAGAGAAACATCGGCTCATGGGTGGTTGGAGTCAAAAGCTCCCATGCCCAGTTTCTGTGGAACCAGCTAGTCACCGAACCCAGGGACTCGGGGGCACTCAGAGGTTTGCCATTGGTCATTGGCTATTTGGCCTGCATTTGCAGTTGTAAGCCCTACACCATGAGCGATTAGCCCGGCCATCCAGAGATGTGTGTGGTTATGCTGATCGAAGGATGAGGCTCTCTTTGGATGCTCCTTGTTTTGCAGTCCTCATACATGGCAATCATGTGCTTTACCACTGAGTCACACCCCTGGCACCGCGTCCTATCTCTTGGATGCTGCTGGAGTTGGGGGTACGTGAACCTCTTGTGCATAGAAGTGGCTAGGTGGCACTGGCGACCGTTGCCACAATCGATGTGGGTATTTACTAACCCTCAAGAACAGCTGACTTCAGGTCAAGGATCTAGTAGCTCACAAACATCATCCTAGCACACCTGACCAGCCAAGGCAGGACTGTAAGTTCCAAGTTAACCTGATCTACACAGACCCTGTCAAGGAAGGTGAGGCAGGTGGAGAGAGAAAGAAGAGAGGGAGATGGGAGGAGAATACAAGTGATTATGAGTCAGTCTCAGCCGTAGCAAATTCCAGTTTCTTCCCAGAATTCAGTGGTTGCCCACTGGGGCACTCTGCCTTGGCACTTACCAGACGGGCCTCTTCCTAGTGTGGTAGCAGCTGCACACCCGGCCCTGGCCCCAGAGGCCACCTAGAACGGGGACAGATTTGCTAGCCTGCTCTAAGTGCAGGGACAGTATTCCAAGTGTCAGCCCCTTACTCTGTCCCTGCTTACTCAGCCCTGGCTCCCCACTGGTTCCCACTTCCATGTAGACCTTATCACTCCTGTCTCCTCAGCCCTGTCTCCCTCGTCATCTGCTAGCCAGGCCTTGGCTGTTTACTTGAGGCATTTGGTTTGCATGTGTTCTGATTCTTCACCTTTCCTCTCCCAGCTTTCAACCTGGCCCATCTGCAGCCACCCAGGTTCCAAGTACATTAAAGCCAATTAAGCTATTGGCCACCAGCCCCATGTCTTGCAGCTCTCATCAGCCTGGGCCTGAGGGAGTACTGGTTCAAGCTCCCCCTGCCCCCTTCCTATCTTGTTTCATTTCTTCCCACTGGACGCTAATTGGCCTGAGGAAAGCTCTTCCCCAGCCACCAAGTCACAACGTGAACGTCAGCCTCACACGGGTTAAGCCCAGTGTGGTGGCACACCCTTGTATTCCCAGTACTCAGAGGCAGAGGTAGGATGTTTGGTTCAAGTTCAAGGCCAGACAGATCTACATAACAAGTATCAGGTCCAGCTATGGCTACATCCTGAAACCTTAAAAAACAAGCAAACAAAATCACACAGCTGAGCCGGTACTGGGTTCAAGTACCCAGCACTGTCTGAAATGGACTTGCCACAGGAGACACACCTGTCCATGTATCCTGGCAGCTGCCAGTGTGCATCCATGGTGCCCTTCCCTTCCAGATCCTGACTTTGTCCACGGGCCCATTTTACCGAGGGGGCCCACGCCCGCAGTGTAGCAGGTGATGGGGGAAGTGACCAGACAAGTGGGCTGCCTCAGTTGCTGCAATAAAATACTTGGCAAAAGCAACTTAAGGGGAAAAAAGGTTTATTTGGCTCACAATTTCTGATGGCAAACCATCACCACAGGGAAGTCAAGGCAGCAGGAACTGAACAGTCATTTCACACCCGTATGCAAGAGCAGAGGGCAATCAGCATGCCCACATGCCAGTGTTCAGCTTGTTTTCTGCGGTCTTATACGATCTAGGATACCCTGTCTAGGGAATGGTTCCACCCACAGTGGCAGAGTCTTCCTATTAACCAAGGATCCCCACAGACAGACCCACACTGGGACTCCCTTCCCGTGTCAAGTTGGTAATTCAAACTAACCATTAGAGCCAGTGGATCTCAGCTACACAGAGAAACCCTGTCTGGAAAAACAAAAACAAAACCACCAGCTTGGTGTGGTGGTGCACAGCTTTAATGTCAGCCCTTGAGAGGCAGATCTCTCTGAGGTCAAGGTTAGCCTGGTCTGCATAGTGTGTTCCAGGCCTGGGGAAACCTGTCTCAAAAGAGAAACAGAAAACTGGACTGGCTGAGATGACGTGGCTTCCCAGCACCCACGTGGTGGCTCACAGACCCCTGTAAACTCCAGTTCCAGGTCTTCCAATGTCTGCTTGTGACCTCTGAAGGCTCCTGCATGCACACGGTACACAGCCACACGCATATAATTACCAAAACTAAACAACAGGAGCCGGGTGTGTTGGCACATGCCTGTAATCCCAGCACTCGAGGAGGCAAAAGCAGATGGATCTCTGTAAGTTCGAGGCCAGCCTGGTCTACAAAGTGAATCTAGGCCAGCCAAGGCTACACAGAGAAACCCTGTCTCGAAAAAAAAAAAAAAAAAAAAACCAAACACACACACAAGAGCTACTACCAGAGGAAGGACAGAACAAAAGCCTCAGCGGGAGCTGCAGAGAGCTCACTGTTGCCCCTCTCTGCTGCTGTCACTGTTCTGTTCCTGTACCCTGACCCCAGGAAGCCCAGGTCCTGGAGGTCTTTCCTGCCCTGGTAGTCGCCTTGGAAAAGTGTGAATGGAGAGCCAGTGCCTGAGTGTGTGTCCACTCAGATCTTACTTAGAATGCCAAGCCTTTATCTCCCTGGTCTCCGTTCCAGCACACTGATCGGAGAGCATGGACAAGCCCAGCCGTGGTCCCTCAGAGAAGGGAGTCAGGCCCAGGTAGACTAGACACCTTTTAGGTTCCATATCAGAAATGGATTTCTTGATTGGGTCAATAGAAGCCTCTTGCTCTGAATGTGAGGGGAAATGCAGGTCAGGTTCCTTTATGTTTAATTTGGAATGAAGACGAGAGAATTTAAAGATAAAAAGGGTTGACTAGGTGGTGCACGGCTTTAATCCCAGCACTCCCAGCACTGGGATGCAGAGGCAGGGCATCTCTGCAGGCCAGCCTGGTCACAGAACAAATTTCAGGGCAGCCAGGGCTACACAAAGAAAGTTGGGGGAAGGAGGGAGGAGAAAAAGATTGACTAGTCACCCCTCAGGGGTGGGGACAGAGGCATTTTCTATGTGGAGACTAGAAGGAAGCTGGATCAAGGCAGCAGCAAGCCTAGACCCAGGAAGTCATAGTGCTGCCATGACAGTGACTGGGCCAGAGACAACATGGGCCTGTCTCCAGGTCCCCACAGAAGCTCAGCGTAATGTTCAGGTGTCCGTGACCACTTGCCAGGCTTGCGAGCATGCTGAGGACTCAGCCCGAAGGTGTCCTCAGGCAGATACCCAACTTCCCAGCTCCATATCTATAAATATAAAGCTGCCAGACTTAGCGATTCCAAGGGCAGGCTTTGTGTGGAGATGTGGCCGTGAGCCCAGGGAGACAGTTCCATGACTCTTGGCTTCCCCAGAGGCAGAGGAGACTGAAGGCTAGGTAGGAAGTGGGTGACAACTCCCATTCTGTGACCCCTGCCCGCAAGGTCCTAAGTCGCAGACTTAATATGCCCAGATCCAGACCAGGAGCCCGGGAGCCAGCATGCAAGAGCCTCAGGTCCCACCTTCCTTGGTTGTGCAACCCAGGAAAGAATATCTTTGGAAGCTCAGGGCAGATGTGTACTGAGCTCTGTCTCCTCCTCAGCAGTTTTGGATCAGAAGCCAAGAGAGCAGCTACCAGCTGGACACGAGGAAGAGCCTCCCGTGATTTCCACAGGAGCCCCCAGTCGACCAAGGGATATGAACCAGGACCCAAGCAGCAGATACACCACCAGGTAGGACGTTTGTAAGTCCCGGTGTCCTCCTTAGGCATTGGGTGTTGGGATCAGCCTCCAGAGGCTGGAGACACACTGTTTTTTTTTAGAGGCAGGGTTTCTCTGTATAGCCCTTGCTGTCCCGGAACTCACTTTATAGACCAGGCTGGCCTCGAACTCATAGAGATCCACCTGCCTCTGCCTCCCAGCGCTGGGATTAAAGGCGTGTGTCATCACCACCTGGATGATAACATACAGCATCTTAGAGTTGGGGCCTCCTGTGTCCCAACAGAAGCTAAAGAGGCTTCTCGGGGGCCTGAAACATGGTAAAATATGCCCACACCCACTGGGCCTCAGTGTGTCAGAGCCCAGGGATGGACAGGGCCTGCTGCCTGAGAGCCACCGTAGTCAGACCCGAAGAAGATGTTCATTCTATTGGTTTTGGTTTAGTTTGGTTTGTGAGACAGGGTCTCACTAAGTAGCCTTGGCTGGCTTGGGTTTCACTCAAACCCACAGAGATTCCCCCTGCCGCTAAGGACATAAGCCACACCTGAGGGTGAGCGCCTATAAATCCTAGGACTCGGAAGCAACGGCAGGTGAATCAGGCCTTTGAAGCCAGCCTGGGCTGCATAAAAAGACTTCATCACAAAAAAAGGAGAGGTAGAGTAAGGGAGAGAGAGAGGGGGAAGAAGGGAAGGAAAGCTGCTGAGAGGGTTCTGGGGACAGTGACCTGGTGGCAGCAGGCTCTTTGCTTTTACAGAAGTGGGGGTGGAGGGGGGAGAGATTGGAAATGACATGAGTAAATGGCTCAGGTGTAGATTCCATGGACAGAAACCAGACCTGGAACAGAGCCGAAGAAGTTTTTCCCTTCCTCTACCCCCAAATGAGCACAGACAGGTCCTCAGAGGATAGCTACTGTCTCTCACGAACGCAAAGTGCCCGACTGAGGGTCTCCCCAGCCCCTTCAGACTTGAGGAAACCTTAGGGAGGAGCCTGCCTGCTCCATCTCCTGCCCACCCAGTCCTCCTGACCACATGTGGCCTGCAGGCAGAACAACTTCTAGACGGAGGATTCAGTCTCAGCGCTGAAAGAAAGCGAAAGTGTGCTAGTGTGCATGCACTCCCAGATCACACTGGAGGTGGAGGCCCTATGGGCCTTTCCTGACCAGACTTCCCAACAGACTGGGAGCTGCTTCCATCCTTCAGCGGGCACCACCCCCGCAGTGTCTGCAGGACCCCACCTCTCTGTGGTATCTAGAGTCCGCAGAAGCTCCTTTCCCCTGATGTCTGCAGCGCACGGCTCTGCCTCTCTGACCCGTCTGTCAGAGCTATGCAACTGGAGTTTGTCCACAAACTCAGGCGCTCCTTGGTTCTGGGTCTCCTACAGTGAGGGCAGGGACTAAAATTAAAGATCTCAGAGGGGTAACCACAGTCTCCTCACTTCGCTACTTGCTCGCACACCATACGGGTCATCTCCGCTGTTCAGCTATGCCAAATCTGCCCTTCCTGTGCTGGGGCCTCTTTCTTCCTGTAAATGCTGAGCTTGTTTCCGAAGCTCACCACTCAAGACAGCCCTTTCCCCAAAATAGCCATTGTCACAGTGGCAAGGCGCCTCCACAAAGCTCTCCTGGAAACACCCCCTCATTACACCCAGCTGGCCCTCCAAGCTTCTACTGGACACAGATGCCCCTTGGAGTTGCCCTCGTCTTCACGTTAGTCACAGAACTCATCGCTTTCTAAGAGTGGGATTTCCATATGAGGAGGAATTGGTCAGAAGGAGGGAAATGAACAGAACCCCTTCTCCCCCTCCTCCCCACTGACCCCTGGGGAAGATTTGCCTACTCCCAACCTCTTGTTTGCTGGGCTGACCTCAGCTCAGCCCCTTTGTGGATCTCAGCCAAGCACCCTTCCCTCTTACCTGACCACAAAGACAGGCCACACCCTGACAGCAGCATTCACAGCACACTCCCCTCCCACTACCCGGGGCCAGCTGTGCTGTCAAACAGCCACAGCTGAGCCCCACCGTCCTCAGAGGTTGCACAGAGGGTTGGCTGCCACTGTGTTCCACTGTGTGTATCAGAAAGCATGTGAGATGGGTGTGTAGGAGGCGGGCAAAGCACGGTTCCTACATAACCTTCGAAAGGAGCGTTTGTCTTCGTCTTTAGGGGAGGGACAGTACCTCATCCCTGAAGAGTGGGGTGTCTGGGCCGCCATAGCCCTGCAGACACTGAACGGCAGTGCTGCTCCATTGGCCCAGCTCCTGGGGCATTTGGACACAGTTGCCATGCAGGCATCTTTCCAGTACCTTCCAGCACCTAGGCTGCTATTAGATTGCTTTTGGGGAAACCAGAAATAAAGTTCAAACCTCACTGTTCCCTCTTCCGCTTCCATGGAAAAACTTTTTTTAAAAATCATGTTTAGTTTGTACATATGTGTGACGTGGGGCTGGGACACGTGCCACCATACACGTTAAAAAGTCAAGGGACGGCTTTGCAGAGTTGGTTCCTACCGTCTGCCATTGTGTAGTTTCAGAGGATTGAGCTCAGGTCTCCAAGCTTGAGCCTCAAGCACCTTCACCTGCTGAGCCATCTCACAGCCCCATCTTCTTCTTTCTGCCAGCTCCTTCAAATCCCTCGTGTTAAGTCACTGGGGAAACACTGATGGCCAGACTTTAAAAATACATTTATTGCACCAGCCTGCAAATTCAAGGCCAGCCTGAGCTACGTAGCAAGATCCTGTTCCTAACTTCAAAGACAAAATAGAACCAGCAGTGTGGACCTGTGAATGATAAGCACCTGCTACCAAGCCTAACAACCTGAGTTTGAGCCTCAAAACCCACATGGTAGGAGTGAGCTGACTCCCTACACACTGCCATTGACCTCCATGCATGGGCCACGTGTTTTCATACCTACACACACACAATACATAAAGTGTTTTAAAGGACAGAGTAAGCAAGAAGAATGAACTTGGGCCAAGGCATTGTCCAGTTAACAATCCCAACTGCAGGGATCTTGATTGTTCCTTGGATTGAACACTGGCTGCTTCCTGGCTGGCCACACCCAGTCTGATATCCAAAAATTGAAACTTTTGAACACTTTTTAGTAAGGAGAACTTGGTTTGTTTGGGTTCGGGGGTGTCAGCACCAGGCGAGGGGGTGTTGTGCTCATGCGTGTGTGCATGTTCTTGTGTGTGTGTGTCTTCCCCTGTGGGTGGTTTCCTTTACTGGTTTCCACTTTGTACGTTGAGGCAGGGTCTTGTTTTAACCCGGAGCGCTCTGACAGCTCACTTCCGGGATTTCCATCCCCGCCTCCTGTGTACAGGGACTGATTATAGGCGGGTCACCATGACTCCCTGGCATTCACATTTATGTGGGTCCTAGGGATGCAAAGTGCAGTCACACTTGAATAACAGGTACTTTACCTGGTGGCCTGTTTCCCAGTCCTCTGTTTAGGTTCTTACAGTGTAACCCTGGCTGGTTTGGAGCTCACTGTTTAGCCCAGGCTGGCTTTGACATCAGGACTACAGATGCTTCAGCCTCCCAAGTGCTAGGATCACAGATGTGCTCACCAACCATATCTGGCATTTTTAAGAAAAATTTTAAGTACCATTTGAAGCAGAGTGTGATCATTTCTGCTATGCAAGTAACAGAGTCTGCAGACCCAGAACTTAGGAGGCAGAGACTGGAAGACCAAGAGAGCTGAGCATGGAGCTGGAGAGGTCGCTCAGAGGGCAAGAACATTTACCGCACAACCATAGGGACCTGAGTTCAGATCCCCAGCATCCATGTAAAGGGCGAGTGTGGCTGTGTGCCTTTACCCCGGTGCCAGCGAGGTGAGGAGAAGGCAGGAGTGCTGGAGCTTGCTAGCCATCCAGCACATCCAAAACTGTGACCTCCAGGTTCAGTGAGCAGCCCTGTGTCTGGGTTAAAGAGGGAGAGAGAAGAAAACTCTCATCTTCTGGCCTCCCGGTGGGCATGCACCTGCATGCATTCATGAGCAAACACATATAAACCCTGCACACACACACACACACACACACACACACACACACACACAGAGTTCCAGGCTAGCTTGAACTACATAGCTCCACTCAGTATTTTGTTTCTTTATTTTGTTATTGTTGTTGTTTGTTTAGCTCCTTGTTTTGAGACAGATCTCACAGTGTAGCCCAGGCTGGCCTCAAGCTCTCAGCAGACTTCCTGCCTCGCTAGTGCTGGGGTTATAGGAATGTGTCGCTAGGCCTGGTAAGATCCTGTTTTTACAAACTATACAGTCACATTCAGGTCATGTTATGTATGTTCATATAATGCGCACATGAAGCATAAATGAGTTTTTTGAGATAGGGTATCACTGTGTAGCCTTGGCTAGTCTAAGACTCACTATGAAGACCAGGCTGACCTTGAACTCACAGAAAGCTGCCTATTTCTGCCTATGTCTAGTGCTGGGATTAAAGGTGGATTAAAGGTGTGTGCCACCATGTCCAACAGCATAAATGAATTTTTGAAATAAGATGTGGTCCTGGGACTGTGGAGATGACTCAGTGATTAAGAGAACGTATTGCTTGTGACACTAAAGCACAGTGGTCATCTCAAAGGGAACAGAGTTTATTTTAGAACCAAATATGAGTGGCCACGGCCCAGAAACTCAGACTTAGGTCACCCCAAATGCCGTGTTCCAAGGTGGTAGCAGTCTGATGGTGGTTTTTATAGTAACAGAACAGAGAAAGTCCTAAACCAAGGCCCTTTTTAAGTACGTTGGTGGAAACATACAGGCGGTGGTTTTGGCGAAAGGGAAACCTCTCATGTAGGCTTCAGATACTGTCCGATGACTCAGCCCTGTGGGGGGTAGAAACCAGAGTTTTGTCAATACATTCCAAAAGTTGTATCTATTTGTCAAGAATGTTAGGTTAGGTGTGGAGTTGGGCAAGGAAGAGCTATTTCTAGGGCTAAAGGGCCCAAGAGAAACTATTAGACCTGCATCGCTTCAGCCTCTCCATAGTCACTGACATTTTAAGCAGTCAGGGAGCTTTGTAGAAAGTTCAGTGAAAGACGCGCCTTCGTTCGGGGAACTCTGCGCTGCTCGAGCAGAGGACCTGGCTTTAGTTGCCAGCGCCCAGCTCAAGCCGTGCACTGCAGCCTGTAACCCCAGCGCCAGGGACTCTCACGGCCTCTTCCAGGCTCTGAGGCCAGGCACACATGTGGAGCATATACACACACACCCATACATACATACACCCACACACACACACACACACACACGCACACACACACACACACACACACACACACACACACACGCACACACACACACACACACACACACACACACACACACGCACACACACACACACACACGCGCACACACACACACACACACACACATACGCAGGCCCTCACACATACACATAGGAAGGGAGAGAGAGACTGGATCCTGCACGGCCAGGCATTAGCGACACTCACTCTTGACCCCAGCACTCAGGAAGCAGAAGCAGGTGGACTGTGAGTTAAGGTCAGCCTCGTCTACCTGCTGAGACCCTACCTTTAAAAAAGGCTTGGATCCTGCCCCCAAGATAGTTCATTATACCCATGCATACGTTCCAGAATGTTTGAAAATTAAATCCAATGTACCTCTAGCCCCAAGTATTTCAGATAAAAGAGACTCATTCTCTCCTGCAGCTTTTTAAATATGAGAGGAGAGTTTGTGTATTTTTTTCCTACATGTGTCCCCTCCAGATAATGTGGCATTTCAAGATACAGTTTTAATACATCCTGCTAAAAGTGACACTTTAGACTGGAGGCCATGGATGGCGGGACAGGAGAGCCCAGTATTTGTGCGCACGTGTGAACCGTTGGTGGGCTCTAGCCTTGTGCCTTCAGCCGGTGGATTTTCTTCTCTCCTGTTACCTACCTATCTCCCCTATTTCATTATTCTCAGGATGAAATGTGTGTAGAAGCAACCAAGAGTCCAAACCTAGTGAACAGAGAGCTCAGAGCAGCCCCTAGGCACCGTTCTCGTGCCTTCCTGCGTACGGAGAAGGACATGGGATCCTCAGCTGGGGTGCTCAGCTGCGAGGGTGACTCAGCAGCATTCCAAACACAAGTGAAGACACAATCTTGTATTGCTCGACCCTGCCAACACAATGCCCCGTTGATAAGCTGATACCCTAATAAATCCTTGCCTATCTTTGGGGTACTTCCCAGTGGACACACACATCAAAACTTCCGTGTGTTTTTCCTGTAGCAAATGACTTTCTGAAAGTCACAGGGAGTGCCCCTGGGACTTCCTTTCGGCCTTCCCACTCTGCTGTGCCCTAACCTGGCTGTTGTCTATCCATCCGGGCCATTCCTTGGCTCCAGCTCTGACTCTGGGCAGCTAGCTCACCATCCTGGGGGCCAACGGGCCAGAGGCAGTGCCCTTTCCATCACCCCTGCAGAAGCTGATGACAGCTCCTTGCCAACACACTCTCCTCCTGCAGCAACAACCCAGACTTGGAGGGCTTGTGAGGGATAGGTCTAACCAAGCCAAGGGCTGGCTCCCAGGTGCTCAGGGCAGGACTATAATCCTCACTGCCCATGCTAGTGGGAAGAGCCAGCCAGAGGGAGCTCCTGCCTGAGGGTTCCCTCTCCCTGACCCAGGAAGGGTCATGTGCTGCTAAGCAAAGACAGAGTCCTGTGGCTCCTACCGCATGAGTCAAGGCTCTTCCAACAGACAGTAATGTGTGTATTTAGAGAGGGATTTAAGGTGTAGGCGCCTGTGACTATAGAGGCTTGATGGATTCAAACTACGGAGGTGATTCAGGGAAGCACTGCAGTCCAAAGTCTGCCGGCTAGCAAAGGTACTTCCTCCCGGGGAAAGATTACCCTTTATTCAGGCTTCCAACCAGTTAGTTAGCTGAGTTCCAGCAGATAAATTCCAGCTCCATTCAGTAGGGTCATCTGCTTTAATCCTAGTTCACTGTGGAAACCCAAATCCCACTTGCATGACCTCACAGGCTCAGCCAGAGTGCCAGTACTGGCCAGCCTCAGCAGCCAGTGAGGACGGGCCCCAGACTTGCCGCCTAGCCTCTCTGCCTCTGGACTTGGTTGAGGTTAGGTCCAGGAGCTCATTGCTAGCCCTGCCTCTGCCATCACCAGGAGTCACAGTTGCTCATAGGGTAATATTCATTTGTTTCAGTGTCGTAGTCATAGTCTTTCCTTCTCTAAATGAGATAGAAGTATACCTTCAGATGGTTGACACACTGGAAAGTTATGTGTATTTTACCACAATTTATAAACTAAGTGTTGTGTCAGTGACAAAATACCAAAGTCAGAACAGTGTATTTAATGTGAACCCATCAGGGCGTGGTGGTGTACTCCTTTAATCCCAGCACTCTGGGAGGGGGACAGAGACAGAGCCAATCTCTGTGAGTTCAAGGCCAGTCTGGTCTATATATCAAGTTCTAGGCTAGCCAGGGCTTTAGAGTCAGACCCTGTCTCAAATAAAGACTACACAGTGGAACCTGGCTGGGTCTGCCTAGCATGCATAACGCCCTGAGTTTGCCACATAAACTGGCCATGGGAATACATGCTAGTACTAGTGAAGGCAGCAGAATCAGAAGGTCATTGTCCTCAGCCGCATGTGGTAAGTTAGAGGGCAGCCTGGGCTTCCTGACACTAGATGGATATGTAAGTAGGTAGGCAGACAAGGCCGTCTCAAGATAGATGGGTAGACAGACAGTAATACAGGTAAATGTAAATTGAGGAAAGAAAATTAAGAGCCGGGCATGGTGGCACACCTGTAATCCCAACACTCTGGGAAGCAGAGGCAGGCGGAGTTCGAGCCCAGCCTGCTCAACAAAGCGAGTCCAGGACAGCCAAGGCTATACAGAGAAACTCTGTCTCAAAAAAACAAGCAAACAGGCTGGAGAGATGGCTCAGAGGTTAAGAGCACTGACTGCTCCTCCAGAGGTCCTGAGTTCAATTCCCAGCAACCACATGGTGGCTCACAACCATCTGTAATGAGATCTGGTGCCCTCTTCTGGTGTGAAGGTGTACATGCAGACAGAACATTGCATACATAATAGATAAATACATCTTAAAACAAACAAACAGAAAATTAAGGCCACAGCTTCCTCCTAAGAAACCCCCAGAATCATAACCCTCACTTATGGGGTGCTTATAATGCAACCTTGATGTTGTTTAAACTTTTTTTTAAGACAGGGTTTCACTGTGTAGGCTTGGCTGGCCTGGAACTCGATATGTTCCAGGCTGACCACAAACTCAAAAAGACCCACTTGCCTCTGTCTCCTGAGTGCTGAGGTAAAGCCGTGTGCCGCCACTCCTGGCTCTGTTATTGTTTTTGATTGTGTGTGTATGTGTGTAACCGTATGTAGGTGTGCCCATGGGAGTCCAGATGCTCAAGAAAGCTAGAGGTGTCAGATCCCGTGGAGCTGGAGGGACAGGTAGTTAGGCCCAACATGGATGCTGAGAACTGAACTCAGGTCCTCTGCAGGAGGTGATCTTAACCGCTGGGCCACCTCTCCAGACCCCATGTTTAAACATTTTACAGATGGAGAAGCTTCCAAACTGTCAGAGGACCTGCTAGTGCACCCACCAGCCAGAGCAGGGCAGAGCAGGCCCTGGGCCTCTCTAGGACGAATGTGCCATGCTTTCTATGGTCCTGGGCCTCCTCAGCAGGAGCACACGGGTCATTGCTGGGGAGGGAGTGGGAAGGGGGCAGGGTGGGGGGAAGGAGGGCTGCAGCCTCTCACCATCTCTACGCCAGCCTAGGCTCCCCCATTAGCAAGCTCAAACCCATCAGGACACACAAACCACATGCACCTCACACTCCAAGGCACCCACTTAGGAGAGGGAAGACGAGCCACCTGTGGCTTGTCTTACACCTGCGAGGAAGCTGGTGGAGCCAAGTTCATCTAGTGGCGACCACGTGAGTGATGGGCCTGGCGCTTCACTACTGTAGACACAGGAGAACGGACACTTCGGTATGTAACCAGAGCCAGGCTCTCAAGGAGAGTGAGCGTGTCATCACCTGTGACTGCTGGACAGGATGGGCAGGGAGCACTAATTCCTGCCCCAGCCCATTCCTGGGAGGCAGTGGAACCCGTCCCCCAAAAGTGCTGGCCTGACAACAGTGAGCCGTGAGGAATTGGTGGGAGACAGCTGGAGAGCGACTGTTCTCAGCTCCTGGCGTCACTGCCCGCCCGTGACGCAGGTGACCTCAGGAAGGCTCCTGAACTTTGGACCCTCAGTCTGCATCTGCTGTGTCACAGGACTGTTGGAGAGTGCAGCATCACCAGGCCATTCCCTGGCCACCACTCCTAACGTCAGTTTCCTTGTGCTGCACAAGCAAGCATTGTGAGAAGCTGGGTGACCGTGTCAGTCTGCCTGTTCTGGGTGGAGATCTGACCCCAGGCCCTTCCAAGTGTCAGCCGCGTGTACTCTTCTACCCTGGAAAATGGTCTCCTCGCCTTTTGCCTATTTCTGGGGGTTGCCCGTCTTCCTTAGCACATGGACTTTCCTCTCTCCTCAAGGTTGCCGGGACCCAGCCTGGCTGACTACAACCACTTTGTCGTAACTACTCTTGCCTGCCAGGTGACCTAACAAGCATTCCCAATCCTTTAGAATAAGCCAAGGCATTCAGATAGCCGGCCGTGCTTGTGCCATCAGCCACTGATGGGGAGATCTTTATTTTTCACATTTATCTACTTAACTCCAGCTCCAAAGGATGCCCCTAACTTCAGGCACGTATACATAAATGAACATACACACATGTAAAAATGAACATACATACATGTACATGTAAATAAATAATAATGTTTAAAAAAAAAAAGCCTGGTGTGGCAGCACATGCCTTTAATCCTAGCACTCAGGAGGCAGAGGCAGGTGGATTTCTGTGAGTTCGGAGGCCAGCCTGGTCTACAGAGTAAGTTTTAGGGTTTTTGCACAGAGAACCCTGTCTCAAAAAAGCAACCCCCTCTTCCCCGCCCCCAAGGAAAAAAAGGCTGTGACCCTAGATTGTACATTTTTTTTTTCTTTTCTCCTAGGGACTTCACATCAGCCTTTACCAGCAAGCCCCGGAGGCCCGGGACTCCGGAGGCCTTGGAGATGAACCCACTCAAGGCAAAAGCACTGTCTCTGGCCCCTCAGTTCTCCTCGAGTGGCCCCCATCAGGCCAGCCGCCCGGCTTCCACAGCATCCTCCACAAGGGGCCCCCACAGTAAGCAGCCTGCACCTTGCTGGGGATCTCAGAAGAAGGGCCTCCTGTATTTGGGACCATGAACTCTTTGTGCCCTGGCAAATGGGAAAGGCACTTTCCTTTCTCTGCAGGACCAGGGCCCTTCCCAACGGCTTCCTCTTTCCCTGTCCTTTATTAACCTTTCCTGTTTATTCATTGCTCTTCAGCCAGCAGCTAGTATATAAGCTGGCAGAATGACACCCTGAAGGTCATATCCCTTAGAAATAAGATTCCCATATCTGGGGGCCTTTCAAAGGCCAGCCTGGGTAAGGTTGGTCTAGAACTCACATCTGCCTTCTGGTGAGAGGCATCTGCTCAAACCCACCCTCTTTCAGCCTCAGCCAGTTGGCCGATCTCCACCCCAGCTGGTGGATCTTTCCAAAGGGCTTTACTTACAAGAAGAACAAAGTACAGAGTAAGGATGGCGAGCTGTGCACAGTTACCAAAGCTGGCACAGACACTGCTGTCACTGCCCCTCCCTGGCCAGGCCCTGGCATTCTATCCAGGTAATGGGCCATGGCTAAGCCACCACAGGCTCTCCCTATTCTCCCTGGAAAAGGTGAAGTGGAGGTTCAGGTCAGGCTGCTTCCTCCCAGGCCCGGAAGCAATGCCAAGGGGCCATGGGAAGGCCTGGCCAGGAGGAAAGCAGTTGGCTCTCTCTGACCCTGCCCTGTTTCCAGGTCTTACAGGGTTGGGGAGCCTCAGCTGGTAATCATCACCGCAGTAACACCCTGTAGCTGGCAGCTGCCCTAACTCCATGTCCGGTAACACCACACAGCCCAAGTGCAGTGTACAGAGTCCCTGAGTGGTGGATTCCATATGTCCTATGGACTCAGCAAACAGGGAGCTTATTGCCAGGAGGCAGGCACGCTGACCAAACCAACCAGGCAGCCTGCTTCCTGTGAGGAAAGACCTGGGCGGGCCACGGAGCCAGGACCTGGGAGGGGAAAGTTCTCATTATTCTGTTTGCACAAGGGCAGATTGAAAGAAGGGATTGTATGGGGTAGAGGGGTTCTGGGCAGGAGCCGCTTGGCACCGTCATGCAGCTCTGGCCTCTCTTGTACAGGCAGCCAGTCCTACAGGAAGTGAAGATGGCTTCCTTCCCAAGCTGTCACCACCATGTTGTCTGAGGACCCATGGCTTCTGATTCTCTACCAGGCAGCCGCTGCAAGTGATGGATGTGAGAGACGCTTGTCTCCAAGGTCCTGCGTGGCTGAGGATTCCCGGAGTGCCAGCCCTCCAGATTGCCCAGGAGCGAGGCTGTCGAAGCCCCACTATGCAGGCCTCATCTCCTCAGACTGAGACATGGGAAGAGGGGTGGGAGAGGCCTGGATTGCCCTCTTGGTGAGAGGTAGTTCCCTTCCCACCTTCTGTACCCAGAGGAAAAAAAGGGGGTAACCTTTGAGCTCAAGACACTGCCTTGGCACCAGGGCATGGCAAATTCCAGATTCGGCTTCCCTGGCCCTCACAGGTTCCAGGCTAGACAGGAAGCCACAGCAGCAAGCCGGTGTCATCCAGACTGCGAGTAAGGAGGGCAGGGGGCCTGATTCTCGAGACGTGAGCGTTAGCTGCCTCTGACCCCTTGGGGGTCAAATGACAGGGGTGGCATACAGGATATCCTACATGTCAGATATTTTCACTACTATGCCTAGCAGTAGCAAGATTACAGTGGTGAAGTGACAACAAAAGTAATTTTATGGTTGGAAGGAGCCACAATATGTGGAACTGTACCAAGGGGTCACAGCGTCGGAAAGGTTGAGAACCATCAAGTTGCGGGTGAGGTAATTAAGGGCACAGGGGAGGATGTGGTCACGGTGCTCGTGTGGTGTACAAAGTCCTAAAACGAAATAAATTTGAAGACAAAAATATGCTGTGAACCCAGGGATGCAGCTCCCAGGGAACAGCGCTTGCCCAGGGCTCAGGAAGCCCTGCGCTCCACAGAAATCACACGCAGCGCCACTCGCCTGTCACTCACCATGGGGAGGGTCATCCTGTGCTCCATAGCCTGAGGCCAACCTGGGCTACATGAGACCTTTTTAAAAATTATTTGTTTTTATTTATGTTCATTGGTGTTTTGCCTATATGCCTGTATGTCTGCGTGAGGGCATCAGACCCCCTGGAACTAGGGTTACAGACAGTGACGAACTGCCGTGTGGGTGCTGGGAATTGAACCCGGGTCCTCTGGAAGAGCAGTCACTGCTCTTAACTGCTGAGCCATTTCTCCAGAGTATGGTGAACTCAAAAGAGTATGGTGTGAACAAGTGTATTGAGCATACTCCGGCTTCCTCAGAGAGTTGTTTGGGTTTCTGCTATTGGTTTTTGTTTTTGTTTTTATGTGTATGAGTGCTTTGCCTGCATCTTTGTATGTGCTCATGTGTGCCTGGTGCCCATGGGGGCCAGAAGGTTTCAGAAGCCCTTACACTGGAGTTATAGGCAGTTGTAAGCCTCCACATAAAAACCCAGGTCTTCTGCAAGAGCAACAAATGTTCTTAACCACTGAGCCATCTCACCAGCGCCTCTTTATACATTTATTTATTTATTTCATTTTGTTTTTTGAAACAGGGTTTTTCTGTGTGGCCTTGGCTGTCCTGGACTCACTTTGTAAACCAGGCTGCCTCTGAATTTCCAGAGATCGGCCTGCCTCAGCCTTCCCCAGGTGCTGGGGTTACAGGCTGCACCACCATGCCTGACCTCTTTGTACAGTTTTAAAGGCCTTAGAAAGGTCTCCATCCCTAGCCCTGGCGGTCACATGCCCATCATTCTAGAAATAGATGCCTCCCTCTCGGCTCTTGAGAAGGAAGCCTATGAGCTAAGCGTAGGCCTAGCTCCCACTGACCTCCTAGCTCTGCCTATAGAGGGCCAGAGTAAGGGGGCCTGAGGTTCAGTACAGCAGTGTGGAGGAAAGGGCTCTGCAGCGAAGTCGCTCTGATGAAACCTGGGAATGAACCGCAGAGGCGCCTCACGAAGGAGGCACTCCACCCCACAGCCGACACCCCCAAGATTCCCCGGTGCCAGTGCCTGGCACAGCCTTTCCCTGCCTGGTGGAGGAGCGGACACCTGGGCCAGGCAGCAGCGTCATCTCAGCAACAGCTGTCATTCTCTCAAGCCCACAGCTGAGTGCGAGTCAGGCTGCTCATCTGGTCGTTCAGAAGGAAAGGTGGTCGTGCTGAGGGCCCAAGCAGGGTGTGAGTGGTTCTCTGCAGAAGTAAACCTTCCCTGGCCTCTTACCACAGTCACGAGGGCTGTCCCCAGCACACACTTGTTCACTGCAAAACTGAAACTAGAAATAGACCTGTTTTTAATAGGGTGTGCACCACCACTGACCAACTTGATCTCATTTTTAAATTCAAATCAACATGTGTCAGGAAATGACTTGACTGGGCAGGAAGAAGTTGTTCTGCCATGGAGATTTTAAGGACCAGGCAGTATGAATCAGAACTAACTAAAAATACAAATGAAGCCCCAGGCACTCAGTAGGCCACTTAGACAGCACATTGAGATCCTGCCTCAAGAAAGAAGGAAAAAAAAAAAAAAAAGAGGAGAAGAGGAAGAAGAAAGGTTAAAATGTCATTTGTTTTGTTGTTTTGAAATAGGGTGTCACTGTGTAGCCCTGGCTGGCCTCCAATGCAGAGATCTGCCTGCCTCTACCTCCTCAGTGTTGGGATTAAAAGTGTTCACACTTTTTAAAAGTTTGTGCCCAGCCCAAATAAAGTTTTTAAATAAAGTTTTAAATAAAAGCAAGTCAGACCCTATGCTTGTATGTCACTGCTTGCTTTCCAGCCCTATTAAACTGATCTTTGTTACCATAAAAGTTCATTTATAAAATAATTGTTTCCTTACTTGACTTTTTAAAATACTGCAAGATTTATCTCAATCCCTGAGGTTTCAGGTTCTCCCTCGAATCTTGAGTGAATGTGAATGTTTCACTTCCTTTAATCCTGACTCAAGATTGGAGTGGGGTTGGTTGGGGGGGGGGAATCCAGGCCCTTCCAGTCTTCCTGACAGTATACCCTATGGCTTGGGTGGCTGTTCCCGTTTGCCTGACCATTTTAATCTCACTCAGTGCTCTTCATTGTATCGAGTGTGACACTTAGCCTGTGCATATAACAAACCATTTCCCAAACAATCGTTACTTTGCTTTACAAATGTGTGGGTCAGCAGCCAGGGCTGGGCTTGGGTCATCCTCTGAACTTAGCGGGGCTGGCTGGATTGTGCATGTGCAATCAGGGACTTAACTCATATCTGGCCAGGCCCTCAGTTCTTTAGTGATGCTTCATCTCCCGGCAGTGTGGCTGGGCATGCTCACAGTAACCTTGGGGTTCCCACTGCCCCTCGAGGTCAAACAGTAACTCTTTGACTCTCTCCTGTTCTCCCAAGGACCAAAGCAGGTCACATGCCCAAAGCCTGAGTCAGTATGAGAGGTCACAGATACAGGCCTGGGCAGAGGGCATCACTGACCAGCTGCCACCTAGAAGTGCCCACACCTACCCAGCCTGACAGACCTGAACCTGTCAGGGTCATTCTTCCCACTGTGACATGGCCTCCCTACTGTATGGGAGCGTGGAGACACTACCCCACTCCCTCAAGTTGCTGTTCACCTTCTAGGAAGTATCCTTGGCCTTTGCAAATGGTGACAGTCCCCACCAGACCCCCACTGCAGGGGGGACTATGGGCAGATTTGAAAAAGTTGGGCCTATTGGGTCCTACCAAGCCCTCTCCTTGAGGTGTCAGGTGAGGCCGGGGAGAGCATGGGATCTGGAAGGAGAGTAGAAGAGAAGGAAGCAAACAGAACCAAAGTGTAGGGGCCTGGAGAGACGGCTCAGTGATTAAGACATGGGCTGCTCTTCCGGGAGGACCCTGGTTCAAATCCCAGCACTCACATGGCAGTTCTGTAACTCAAATTCCAGTGGATTCGACTCCCTCTTGTGTGTGTGTGTGTGTGTGCCAAACACCAAATGTACATAAAAATAAATTAATTTTTAAAAAAAACTGTGAAAAAGAAGAGGCAGGCTGAGAGATCACTACATTCATAAAGTCCCACAAGTGTGAGGACCTGAGTCTGAAGGCCTCAGAACCCATGCAGAAATACCAGGAACAGTGGCAGAAAGCATATAATCCCAGCACAGGGAGGCCAGGTTTGCCTCTCCTACTTGGCATGCTCCAGGCCGAGAGAGACTTGTCTCAGCTGGGAAAAAAAAAAAAAGCAAGACTTTGTGGCTCACTTTTAGCCCTTGGGTGCTAGAGGCAGGCAGATCTCTGTGAGTTCAAGGCCCACCTGGTTTATATAGTGAGTTCTAGGTCACCCAGGACTACATAGTGAGACCCCCTGTCACAAACAAAATATCAATATGTACAGACAACAGTAAACACTGGAAGATATATGCTAGCCTATGTATACACACACACGTGTGCACCTATACTCACACACATAAACATGTAAACACCTACACATACAGAAGGGGGCAGGGTTGTTAAAGAGGAAATGTCCCAGGAGCTGAGAGATAGCTTAGCACTTGCCACTTCCAGAGGGCCTGAGTTAGGTTTCCACATCAGGAGGCTCATAACAGCTTATAATCCACCTCTGAGGGGACCAGTACCAGCTTCTGGTCACAGACACTCTATCTCTTCCTCTCTCCTCCTAGCTCTCCCTCTCTCGCTTTCTCTCCCTCCCTCCCCCCCCCCTCTCTCTCTCACACAAGTAATAAAAACTTTTTTTTTTTAAAGAAAAGAGTTTCCAGGGAGGTGGAGAGGGGATTCTATTCTATTAAAACTGAGGAAGGGGCTGGAGAGTTGGCTCAGTAGTTAGGAGCACTTGCAGCACTGTGGAGGGCCTGGTTTCCATTCCCTGTGCCCACATGGTGTCCCATAAACATCTGTGACTCCAGTTTCAGTGGATCCAACACCCTCTTCTAACCTCCGGGACACTGAGCACACACATGGCACACAGACAAGACTGCAAACAAAAACTCGTAAATAAATAAATAAATAAATAAATAAATAAACAAAAACCTAAGGAACTGGGCTGAGGATGTAGCTCATTTGGTAGGGTGGGTACAAGAAGCCCTGGGTTTAGCCCTGAGTGGTGGCGGCACACACCTTTGATCCCAGCACTCAGGAGGCAGAGGCAGGCAGAGCTCTTGAGTTTGAGGCCAGCCTGGTCTATAGAGTGAGTTCCATGTCAGCCAGGAATACACAGAGAAACCCGGCCTCAGGAAAGGAGAGAGCGAGAGAGAGAGAGAGAGAGCTGGGTGTGACCTTTAGCGCTGTAAAGAACAGGTGTGATGGCACATGCCTGTAATGCCAGCACTTAAGGTGAAAGCAGGACTGTCAGAAGCTAGAGATCATCTCCAGTTCCTGCAACACTTTCCTGCTGGCACACTGCCAAGCTCATACTTCTGAGGTCCTGAGTGCCAGGCTTCAACCATGAGTCACCGCTGGCTTAGGGCGGGGGCCACTGACTTAAAAAAGAGAGAGAGAAGTAGGGGGTGCTCTCAGCCTAGCAGGTCACAGACCTGGAGGTGCAGGGTGGAAAGGAAGTGTCTTAGTCTACTGTTGCTATAGAGTACCATGATCACAGCGACTCTTCTAAAAAGGAAGCATTCAGTTGGTGCTGGCTTACAGTTCAGAGGTTTCGTCTATTATCATCATGGCAGGGAGCACGGCAACAGCCAGGGCAGGCACGGTGCTGGAGAGGTGGCTGAGAGCCGCACAGTGATCTTCAGGCAGGGATAGGAGGAGGGGAAGGGAGAGGGAGAAAGGCTGGGTCTGGCAAGGGCTTTTAAAACCTCAAAGCCCACCCTCAGTGACATACTTCCTTCAACAAGGCCACAACTACTCCAACAAGAACACACACCTCCTAATCCTTCTAATCCTTTCAAATCGTGCTACTCCCTCATAACTAAGCATTCAAATACGTGAGCATCTGGGAGCCAGGATAAAGTGTCTTAGCTCCAAGCAAAAAGAGCAGAAGCAAAGAAGCCACAGGACCAGAATACCCCCTGGCCCAACAGAAGTGGGATAAAAGGGACTCCTAGGCTTAATGCTTAACTGATGGCCTAGGGCTGGCATCACTTTTGTCCTGTCCTAGCACCTTACCTAGGAGCTTTGTTGCACAGCATGGACCCTCAGGAAGGGAGCAGCCTTGTCCAGAGCACCATTGACAAGGCTCTATGGTGATGGTGGGCACAGTCAGCTAAGCCTGAGTGACTGGGTTCACTGGAGGTTCAGGGTTCAGGTTGTGTTTGTCCACGGTGTCAGAATTCACCGATTAACAGTAAATTAACAAGGTTAATTGGTTTCCTACCCAGGTAACCTGAGCAAGGCAAATGCACTTTTTTTTTTAAGTTTTTTTACTTTTTGGAGACATGGTTTCTCTGTTGTTAGCCCTGGCTGTCCTGGAATTTACTCTATAGATGAGGCTGGCCTCAAACCCAAAAAGCCCCGCCTGCCTCTGCCTCCACCAGGATTAAAGGTGTGTGCCACCACCTCCCAGCTCTTTATTCCACTCTTTTTTTTATGAATTTATTTCACTTTATTATTATTATTATTATTGTTTACTATTATTAGTTACATTTTATTAACTATATTCCAGCTGTATCCCGCTCCCTTATTCCCTCCCAACCCCACCCTCCCTCCCTCAGCTTCTCCCTGCCCCTTTCCAAGTCTACGTTTATTCCACTCTTAATTATTGATATTAACTTTTCATATCACACATCACATAGCACAGAGTCAATATATTTTTCTTTGTATAGACATAGACGCATGGGTTATCGAATAAATACAAGCTAAAGAGCCTGAGGTGGGGTTCGGGATGGCTGGAAGTGGGCAGAGGGTCTGTGTTGGTAAGGGAATAAGCCAGACCAGCCAGGAGAGAGCTGCTGGCAGAAACTGGAGTCAGCCTTGAGAGCAAAGCTTTGGAGTTCTGCCGTGAGGTAAAAAGACCAGGTCTGGGGATGAATGGGTCCCGTTTAGACCCAGATGGGAGAAAAGGCAGAGGCAGGCAGTTAAGTAGGCTGCATCAGCTTGGAGGGGAACCTACCCAAGTCAAGGAACGTTTGGTCCTTGACATACACACACCAGGTATCAGATGAGGAGGTTGGTATGGGACCATGCTGACCAGCGTTTGGTGTCTGTCACATTACAAGGCCCAGGCAAAGGAGCTGCCCCTTTCCCTGACTTTAATATGCATGGTTTCAATTCTTCCTAATAAACCTGCGGGAATGCTCACTTCCTACTCCCAGGCTCTTCCTACTCACAGTCTCTGCTGGAAGGACAGACGGACGGCTCCTGGGCCCACCAGGGTTGCATTTTTTTCCTTCTCCCTCAAAACAGAGTCAAAAGCTGCTTAGAAAGTGGAGTCTCCTGGGGGAAGGCACATCTGGAAAAACAACAAGTCTGTTCGATTCAATATGGAGTAACTTGGAGGATGGCATAGCCTGATCTCAACAGCCGGGCAGAGCCGGGATTCCTCCGCAGCCACAGTGGCAGGGCTGAGGGGCTCTTTGTCGCCCCCGTAGCTAGAGTCCAGAGAAGAACGGGAGAAGAGGCCGTCTCCTACAACGCCTTCACAGATGTACAGTTGGGGGCGGGGAGGGGAGTTCACAACGTGATGTGGCCACGTGGTACTTCCAGAGGCTGCAAACGGAGACAATAAGGAGACAACATGTCAATATGGAGACAAGGACGGGGGAAGAGAATGGGACGCAGGGCATCATGGTGTTCTGTGGAAATGGGCGTAGAGGTTGTCTGACGTGACCTGGGATCCCAAGGTTCAAGAACAGTCTGAAATCCGGGTGTTTGGGTGGTCATGGTGTTGCCTGAGCAACTGTCTCCCTCTCCCCTCTACACCACGTGGCTCAAGTGTGGCTACAGTGTGAGAGGCAGCGAATCCTATCAGCCACAGCCTGCCCGGAGAACTGACCGCAGCTGGAGGGGACGCTGCTTTCAGTTGGGCTTTTGTTTTGTTTTGTTTTTCTTTTTCCTCTTTTAAGGTTTTCAAGAGTTGGTGCTCTCCTTCCACCATGTGGGATCCTGGGGATCAAATTTAGGTTGTCAGGCTTGATGGCAGGTGCCTTACCTTCTGAGCCATCTTGCCTGCTCCCCTTTCACCCTTGACAGCAAGGCTGCAAACGACAGCTGCAGGCGCCATATTTCCAGCTCTGAGGGGAGCCACAGGAAGAAGAAAAATGGCCTCTATTCAGAACAAGTCTGTGCTTGCCATTGTTTGCAATAATACCCTGTGTTACCCTGACCTGTACCTATTGTGTGTCTCTGAGCCACTAAATCCCTGCCTTTTTTTTTTTCTTTAATGATTATTAAATTGGGCGTTGGCCTGTCATTAACCAACGCTGTGGCCCTGGTCACTTAGACACAGGCCACCACATAAGCGTCTGCAGCCACCGTGCTCGCCACCATTCTTTATTATTATTATTATTATTTTATTAATTACAGCTTATTCACTTTGTATCCCAGCTGTAGACCCTTCCCCCATCCCCTCCCAATCCCGCCCTCCCTCCCTCTTCTCCTCTGCCCCTCCCCCAGCCCAGTGATAGGGGAGGTCCTCCTCCCCTTCCATCTGACCCCAGTCTACCAGGATTCTATCGGGGTCTCCACCATTCTTGCAAGCCCACCTTAAGTCATACAATCTGCCGTTCTTACCCCAAACCTGGTTAAGTATAGCTGGAAGGCCAGTGGGTTGGGCCCTCTAGGAAAAACCCTATCTGATTTTTTTTAATTTTAATTTAATTTTATTTTTTATTGTCAGCAAACACTTCTGTCACAAGATTTAAACCCACTTATCCTTCATTCTCATGAAAGCAACTTTCCACCTTCACTTTTACTTCAAAAACAGAGAGGGTGCCCTCCTACCCTGTGACTGCCAAAACTATGACAAGACAAGAACAGCGACAGTATGGTCAGCGCTTGGAGAATCCAAGCTGGAGGCGCCAGGTCAGGGCCCACCCGACATTCACGTACTGTTGATGGATGAGGCCTTTTCAGGCCCAGGACTCCTGCTGAGTTTTTGTTGGTGCTGTTTTGTTCGTTTTAAGACAGGGTCTCACTATGTAGCTCAGGCTGGCCTTGAACTCATGAGGGAACCAGACCCCTACCCAGTGGGCACTTGTTTTAAAGTCATCATAAGATCCAAGCAGACAAACAAACTTGACTAAGGATTTCAGGCCTCCCTCACAGTTGCAACTGAACAGAACTTGCCAGAAACTCAGCCTGGCCCAAAGTGAGCCACGCCATCATTCTCTTTCCTGCTAGAATGGAAGGCTCCATGATTAAGTGGCTCAGCGTGGAGACAGTCTGACACAGAAACGCCTCTGTTCCTCTGAGGTAGCATGCTGCAGGGCCCCTCCACCCTCTCCCTGGGTATTTTACAGAGATCAGACACGGAAGCGAGTCACCCCAGCCGGACACACTCAGCACCAAACCTTGCACCTTGCAGCAAGGGTGTCCAGCCTTTTAGCCTCACTGTGCCACACTGTCATCTACAAAGCTCATTCTCAGGGACAACACAGCCTAGTCCCAGGACTCCTAATTTTTCAGTGTGCTCTTTTATTGTTATACTTATTTGTGTGTGTCCATGTGACCACATGTATAAGGACAACTTTCAGAAGCTCGTTGTCTCTCTCCATCCAGTGGGTTCCAGACAGCAAACTAGGGCGATCAAGAACCTGCTGAGCTATCTCACCAGCCCTCGTAAGGTTTTAAGCAAGTTTATAATTTTGTGTTGGGCTGTATTCATACCCCACACCACCTGGAGCCCAGACTGTGGCTCTTAGAGCAATGGAGACAGCAGTAGCTGGGACTACGTAAGCCTAGACTAGAGTACGCATGAGGCCTGTCTCCAGAAGGCCTCATGTTGAGGAGTTTCTTCCTTCAGTGGCTGGTTCTTCAACATCCACAGTGAATGGCCACCGACCTGCTACCATCCTCTATGATAAGGACAGATCCTAGGGGCTGAAGAGATGGCTTAGCAGTTAAAGGTCCCCTATTGCTCCCACAAAGGACCTAGGTTTGAGTCCCAGAACCCCACAGGCAGCTCACAACCACTCAGAACTCCAGTTTCAAAGGATCTAACAACCTCTCCTGCCGTATACATTTATATACATAAGACAACAATAAACAAACCGTTTAAAATTAATCCAAACAGAGTATAGATCCCTTCCTAGGACCTGGGGTCCAGTGACTCTGAAAATGCCCTTTGACCTCCTTTTCCCCAGTGATGGTTGTCCTCCCTGCAGCCTCACCTCTCTTTTCTCTGTTATCCCTAAGCTCTGCAGCAATGCTAAGGGGAGAAGAGGCCCAGGGATTCTACACGATAAGGAGAACTAGGCAGAGGAGGAGGGGCAGCAGGGCCTCTGCCCCTTCCTTGTCCCAGGGCCTCTGGCTCAGTGAATTCTCAGAAGCAGGTGGTTTCAGGGCTCTGTAGTGTTAAACCAACAAGGCTTCAGGAACAAGACAATATTGGGATTCTGGGTGTGGGTCAGTGGTTGGACTGGAATGGCTTGAGGACAGATACCACAGAGGTCCCAGGAGGGGATGATCTTTACTGGAAGAAGGAATGGGGCTGTTGGGGTCTCCTTTCCCATTCTGACTAGGCAGGGGCACTGGGTGATGATAGGAGCTGCCATTCAGAAGGGTTCAGCCAGACATGGTGGCAGTAGCCTCTAATTCCAGTACTTGGTAGGCAAAGGCGGGTAGGTCTCTGTGAGTTTGAGGCCAGTCAGGGCTATAGAGAGAGACTCTGTCTCAAAAAGAAGAAGGAGGAAGGAGAGGGAGAAGAAAGAAAGAAAGAAAGAAAGAAAGAAAGAAAGAAAGAAAGAAAGAAAGAAAGAAAGAGGGGTTCAAGCACCCCTAAAGACAGGGCCACCTTTACCCTAAAGCTTCAACCTCCAGTTCCTGGAAGTTTGCTCAGTTAGGCAGGCCTGGGGTGAAGGTCCACTTGCTAAAGGGATCAGCAGAGCTCAGCTCCTTGGGGAGCTGGCTCTCTCTACTTGGAAAGCTTCCAAGTCTCAGTCCTTTCCAGGTCTTAAGTCCAAGGCCTCAGGACAGTCAGGACATCCCAGAGTGGGTGACAGCCTGTACCCTGCCCTGTGTGTGCTAAGACTAGCATCTTTAGCCTGTGTCCCACTGGCCATGAACATTTTTACTTTGGTCAGTGGCAGAGTGGCCTTGGTCCCACCTGCTCATCTCTTACTACTCCCGACACTTCTTACCTCCCAGGAGCAGAAAAGATGGGATGAGTCACTTGTGACTGGAAGTGACTGGGGCCAGGGTGGATTCTTCTCAGAACAATATTAATTGGGCTTTCCAGGATGGCAAAGATGAGGTCCTCTCAAGAGTGTACATACTGAATGTCTGTGTGGATAGTTTTCTGGGCAAAGTCCTGGTTCCTGAGCGCCTTGTTCATGCCAGGTGCTGAGGCTATGGTGTCAAAATAAGGCAATGACAGCAAAGCCAGGTCATTGCCTAAATTCAGCCCCTGGGTGGGAAGAAGGGAGCAGCACAGAGAGCTCAGAGTGTGGTCTGGGAAGGTCACAGAGGTCAAAGGAGCTGAGTTCAGACACTGTGGAACCCCTTGGGAGGGTGAGCCCCTGACTGATGAGAGCTGTCTTTCTCCTGGTCCATCTCCAGGTCCCTCTCTGGTCAGCCTGCACCTGTGTCCCAGCTCTGTCTGCTCCTGCCCACTCCTCCCACCACTTCCTTCCAACCTCTGACTCTTCAAGGACCTCAGCTCTTCAGCAGCCTTTCCCAGCCCTCCCTGCCTCAAGCTGACCGAGATCAGAGAGTGCCCCTGTCACAGACAGACAGACATGTAGTTGGGGCCTTGTCAATGACATGGAGAACCAGGGGTGTTTCGGACAGGGGTGCTGTGGGAGCCTGGCCCATGCTCAAAGCTGAAGTGTGTGTCTGTGTGGGTGTATGTGTGTGTGTGTGCGCGCGTGTGTGTGTGTGTGGCCTCCTACATATTACATACATACACAAAAATAGTATTATTCTTGGCTGGCCTGGAACTTGCCTTGTAGACCATGCTGACTTCAAGCTTACTGAGATCCACCTGCCTCCACCTCCTGAGTGCTGGGAGGGGATTAAAGGTGTGCACCACCACAGCTAGCCACTAGTATATACCTTTTAAATTACACTTAAATGCATTTTGCTCACGTATATGAGTGTGCCGTGGTGCATGTGTGGAGGAACAAAAGAAGACAACCAACAGGAGTCGGCTAGGTTCTTCTACCATGCGGGTCAGCTTGGTGACAAGCTCCTTTCCCTAATTAACCATCTTGGCAGCCCATATTACACTATTGTAACCAATAAGAAGTAATTGTGTGTATGCAGAGGGTACAGTGTGGCATTTCAGTCTGTGTAAACAACGTCTCCGGATCAGATAAATCAGTGTGAGAGGCGCATAGTACACCTCAGACATCTGCCAACTCTTTCTGTTGGAAACGTTCAAAACTCCTGTCCACTCGCTACTTTGAAATATTCAGTGAAGTACTAGGAACTGTCATCACCCTGCTATGCTATATTCCCAATGGCAGCCGCACCTGTCAACCACCCTCTCTCTGACCTCCCTCCCCCAACAAGTTCTTGTCAAAAGTTTCACCATAACTGAGGACAATTAACTCTGTGCTTCGAGTACAAAATATGATACACTTGGATGCGAGTCATTCCTAACCTCATCCATCTGCATCACCCTATGTCAAGCGAGTCATCTTCCTCACTATGATTTGTTTGCATTTTTCTAGAATTTCGTACATATAAAAAGAACAGTCTTTCTTCTTCTTCTTCTTCTTCTTCTTCTTCTTCTTCTTCTTCTTCTTCTTTTGTTCTTTTGTTTTTCAAGACAGGGTTTCTCTGTGTAGCCTTGGCTGTCCTAGAACTCTCTTTGTAGACCAAGCTGGCCTCGAACTCAGAGATCCGCCTGCCTCTGCCTCCCACGTGCTGGCACTAAAGCTGTGTGACACCACTGCCTGGTGCTTTTTTTAAAAAAAAAAATTGTGATAGTTACTTTGAGATCCTTGATAGGGCATGCATCAATAACTTATTTCTTATTATCACTTAGCATACACTAATGATATTTAGCGTATCATTTAGCATACAGATATACTGAAATCGTAGAGTCCATGTCATTTAATGACGACACATTCTGAGACACGCATCGTTGAACAATTTTATCATTGTCTGAACTTCAGGGGATATTTACACAAACTAAGACAACCCTATATCACTAAGCCATAAACCCCCACCCCACAGAACCATCAGCTAATCACATGGCGACTATCCCTGGGTGCTACAAAAAACAAAACAAACAAACAAAAAACACGGCATGGTGGCCAGCAGCTGCTATTTCAACAAAGGACTGAGAGTCTGAGACTAGCCTAGGCTACACAGAGAATTTAAGGCTATCCCAGGCCTCAATAGCAAGACTCCGACTCAAAAATAAGGTAAGCAGGACCTGGAGGCCCACACCTATAAACTCAGGAGGCTGAGGCAAGAGGTCTGAGGTAAGTTCCAGGCCAGTGTGATACACATAGCAGATTCCAGGCCAGCCAAGGCTACGTACAGAGACCCTGGTGTAGGGGCTCAGGATGGCTCAGCAAGTACGGGTGCCTTCGGCCTAGGCAGACAACCTAAGTTCCATCTCTGGTACCCACCTGGTGAAAGAGGGAAGCCAGCTCCTCTAAACTGTCCTCCAGCCTCTACACAAACACCTTGGCACAGGTGCCCACCATGCACGGCTTCCAGATTTGGGCTGATGCACATTTCCGCCAGGACTGGAGGAGAGTCCAGCTGCCACATGATATATTTAACTCAAATGTCTACCGAGTGCACGCTGCCTTGAACTCACATCTCCCTGGTGACAAACTGTGGAGTGCCTGCCATCTGCGCATGCCTGCTCTGGGTCTTTGAAGGCTCCATTTCAGCTTTTTATTTTATTCATTTTTTGAGACAGTATTAACACTGGTTGTAATCCAAGGCTGGCCTCAACGCAACTCAGGACGTGGACTGCCCGTGCTCTTCCTCTCTCTACTTCCCAAGTCCTGGGCTTACAGGCACGCAGGCACCACTCTGAGTTTTATATGGCACTGGTGATGGACCCCCAACTACATAACTGCATGCACAATAGGCAGGCATTCTACCAACGGACCCACATCTCCACCCAGTCAAATATTTTACCCCCTTTTCACTCTTTCTTTGTCAATACATTTTATTTCATTATTATTTTAGTGGGTATTTTTTAAAATTAGGATCACACGTAAGAGTTCCTTAATCTTTTTTAGAATTTATTTTTATCCATGTTTATGTATATGTTTGTATGCTGGGTGCACATGGGTGCCCAAGGAAAGTGAAATGGGGCATTGGATTCCCCAGGGCTGGAAATACAGATAGTTGTGAGTCACGTGACATGGGTGCTGGGATCTGAACTCTGATCCTCTGAAAGAGCAGCAAGTGCTTCTTCTGAACCATCTCTCCTGACTCATTTGTTCTTGACGTAATGCTCTGTCAGAAGTGTGCTCTCTCTTTCTCCCTCTCTCACTTTCTCTCTCTCTCTCTTTCTCAGACAGAGACTCTCTATGAGGCCTGGATGTCCTGGAACTCACTATGTAGACCAGGCTGGCCTCAAATTCACAGAGCTCTGCCTGCCTCTGCCTCCCTAGAGGTGTGGCCATCACACCCGGACAGAATTATGCTTTAGAAGCATCTTCTCCCAGAATGCACTGGTCTTCTAATTTTCCCTCAGATATTTTTCAGAGCCAGACTTTGCGATTTAGATGGAATCCAGTTCATCAGGGTGTTTTGATACTGTGTCTAAGAAATGTTCATTTTCCTCCCGTGCTTGGCACCAAGCCTGCATGTCCTCCTTTCTCAATAAATGGGTTTGAAGAGCAGAGCAAGGGACGGAGGAAGGGAAGAGGGGAGAAAGGGAAGAAGCAGGAAAAGGATGAAAGATGTGGAAGGACGGGGATGACAGGGACTCTGGGGAGGGGCCAGAGTGATGCTCTGTTTTTTCTTTTCCTTTCATTTGAACTCAGGGCTTTGTGCGTGTGAGGCGAGCACACTGCCAGCTGAGTCACATGCCTAGTCCCACATTGCTTCTGAAGGGGCCCTTCAGAGACAAGAGCTACTTGGGCTTTATGACCCTGCAAGTAGGTTAGGGACAGACTGAAGATCCCAGAGGGAGCCCTGGGGGAAGAGGATGGAAAGCAAGGGAAAACTGGGGGCTTGGACCTCCTGTCCCTACGTAAAAGTGACAAGTCTCTCGCCTTTATTTCTCTCCCTACCCCTCCCCTCCATGTTTTTAAAAATCTTTTTCAGTCTTATTTTTTTTAACAATGTACATTTGGGAATGTGCACATGAAGGCAAGTACCTGTGGCAGCCAGAATATATCCCCTGGAGCTGGAGTTACAAGCGGTCATGAGCCTCCTGATGTGGGTGCCGGGAACCAAACTCTGACCCTCTGCAGTAACAGAACATGCTCTTAGCAGCTGAATTGTCTCTCTAGCTTCCTTCCTTTGCCCCCTTTTTTTTTTCTCATGTAGTATAATCTAGCTTCAAACTTACTTCCTTGAACTGCTCCATTCCCTCCACCTACCAAGAGCTGGGGTCACAGGAGTGTGCCACCATGCCTCCAGCCCTCCCCTTCCATCTTTCTCTCCCCCTCTTCCTTTCCTTCTCACCTGTTTGCAAGCTGACTTTGGTTCTCTGTGAGCTCGCAGCCTATGTCTCTCCTGGGGTCTTCCTGGCGTCTCCTGTGACCTTGCCAGAGGTCTAGGCTTCTGTATGTAGTGGGCTAGCTTTAGTTTTTTGTGTGTCTTTTTGTTGTCTGTCTTCCCCTTACAACTGGCTCCCTGTGTCTTAACCAAGCCACCATAAATGTTCACATATACTTTTTGTTGGTTTGTTTTTTGAGACAGGATTTCTCTGTGTAGCCCTGGCTGTTCTGGAACTCACACTGTAGACCAGGCTGGCCTTGAACTCACAGAGATCCACCTACCTCTGGCTCCCAGGTCACACCTTTAGTCCAAAGAGCTGGGACTAAAGGCATGTGCCACAACCTCCCGGCCCTCACATATACTTTTAATGCCTCCCTCCTCAGTGACCTCAGGTCTGCTGGGAAGGAAAGAGGATTCACCCTGGCAAGGAATGTGGGCTCTCTGCCAAAGCCTCCTCATACCTTTGAGGGCTCAAAAGTCCTAAAGGAATTTTTTTTTCTGTCCCCAAGTTCTGGGCATTCTGTCCCCACCCAGCCTACCAGGGCAGGCTGTAAAAGATAGGGAAGGAGAAAGGACGCTTTCTGGAATCTTGAACGGGGGTTGATCAAATAACAGATGACAAATTCTTGCCTTCGGAGACCAAACCAGGGGCGGGAGGCTCCAGAAGGAGGGACCATGTCATCTTCCTCCTGCTATATCCACTGATCACAAAAGGTGGCTTAAAGCACTTCTCTCTCTCTCTCTCTCTCTCTCTCTCTCTCTCTCTCTCAGCATCTTCTCATACCCAATCTTATCTGCTCAATTAGTTATCTGGTTTGGATTTTATATGGTTGAAATCAAAGTGTCTACCATTTGGACTCTTACTGGTTTGGGGAAAACCCTTTCCAGGCTTTTCAAGGAAGCAACAGGCTCTAGTTCCTTGAGGTTGTTGGACTGGGGCGGGGGGGTGGGGGGAGTGTCCCTGGGTTCTTGCATGTGTCAGCAGAAGTCATCTTTGGCTCCTTGTGACCTCTCTGGTCTCTCAGGTGTCCCTACCTTCAGGAAAGAGAGGGGCCAGGGCCCTTACCTGCTCTGGTCTCTCTGGCTGTCTTTCTACTCTCAAGAGACAATTTCTGCATTTCAGGGCTCATGTGACTAGAGTAGGTCCTGATTACCAAGGTATTCCCCAATTCAAAGTCTATGATCTTTACATTTTTTAAAATTTTATGCATGTGAGTGTTTGTCTGCGTGTATGTTGTGTACCGCATGCATGCCTGGTGCTCGTAGAAGCCAGAAGAGGGTTCAGATCTCTGGAAGTGGAGACACAGACTGTTGTGAGCCACCGTGTGGGTTCTGGGAGCCAAACTTAGGTCTTTGAGAACATCCAGGGCTCTTAAATGCTGGGCCAGCTCTCCAGCCCCAACATTCAGGATTTTAATATAGCCTCTCTGCCAGTAACCTGATGTAGTCATTGGACGTCTCTGAGCAAAGGCCTTTGCTTATTGCCGTGGGGCCTGTGGCGCAGGAGCCAAGCACCTCTTACCTTTGTTCCTCTACTTGTTTCTGTGTTGTTTCATTATGTCCCCTGCAACCAGGAAGATAAGACATCTTCCAGGATATTGAGTCACACGGTTGGTGGGTAAAGTCACCTACTGCCAGCACTGGCACAAGAGTAAACTCCAAGAATCCACATGGTGAAAGGATAGAATGAACTCCCACTGGCTGTCCTCTGACCTCCATAGGCATTCTATGGTGCACACACATACACACAAATAAATGTTTTTTTAAAAAGGTTTTGGTTTGGGTTGGGTTTTGCTGTTGTTGCTGTTGTTTTTGTTTTCATCTTTTGAGAGACAGGGTTTCTCTGTGTAGCCCTGGCTGTCCTGGAACTCACTCTGTAGACCAGGCTGGCCTCAAACTCACAGAGATTCACCTGCCTCTGCCTCCTGACTGCTGGGATTAAAGGCGTGCACCATCACCACTGCCCAGCAAAACATACTATTTTTAAATTGCAGTTATCAGTGGTCAGTCCACTTTGAACACCCAAAGTAAAACCCTCCCTGCCTGCTCCACTTTTCTGAGCATGCACACTCTGGGCATGAAAGGTAGAGATGCTGGGCAAGACATCCCCAACCTCAGCCAGACCCAGAAGCCAAGGAGCCAGCCTCAAGACTACAAGAACAAGCTCTCTTAGATACTAGGTATAAATCCCATATGTAAGGTTTGGAGTCACCATCAAAAGGTGCTACTAGTGAGCAGTTGGTGGTGGCACACACCTTTAATCCCAGCGCTTGGGAGGCAGAGGCAGGTAGATCTCTGAGTTCGAGGCCAGCCTGGTCTACAGAGGTGGTTCCAGGACAACCAAGGCTACACAGAGAAACCTTGACTGAAAAAATAAATGCCACCACCTGTGGTCTCTTCTTCAGATGTATAAGAGGGTGGTCTGTCACACTTCGAGTTTGATCAGATGAGATCATTTCAGATTAGTGGCTCAGAGTGCAGCAATACTATTCGCCTTGCTCTAAGCCTCATTGCATTCCTCTGTAAAATGGAAGCAATGATAATCTTTACCCGGTCCCCCTAGTTAGGCCTCAGGGGAAGGAGACACTCGGGAGTGTGGGAAGAGGACTGTGGTGAGAGAGAGAGAGGGGCCCAGGATGCACTTTGGAGCCTAAAAAGATGCATCTCTGGGTACCTCAGCTCTCCAGCCCACTTCTCCTCTCTCTGGCTAGCAGTGCCATAGGCACAGATATCTGGCAGGTTGTCATGGGAACAGGGCTGTCCAGAATGCACCTGGTCAGGCTCTGGTCTGAAAAGGCAGCCATTCAAGGTTGGCTTGGCCAGGAGCCGGGTGATGAGAGACAGGGAGCCCTGTGCCCTGGAGGGAAGCAGGCCCATGTGGCCTCAGTGTGGAGCTGAGCTGTCAGCCTGGGGGGGGGGTAGCAGGCTGGTTGGGAGGGGGAGGTGTCTCAGAAGGAAGACTGAGCTAGTGTTTGAGGCCTAGGGCTGAAAGGAGGCTGTGTGTCCCATGCTAGCTGCCTGGCAGGCAGAGATGTGACTCGTTGGTGGCCAGCTGAGGGTGCAGCCTGGGCCTGGTCCAGGACAGGAGACCCACTGCCCGCCCACGTGTGGATGAACGTTGGGACAGGATGCTGGTACTGACACTAATCGCCTGGGCTCTGAGGACTCCTTGCAAGTAGCCATGACCTGTCCTCTTCTGACTGTGGCTGTGGCCAGTCTGTCCCTCCTCCCTGGCAGGCTCTCCTGCAGTGGTCCTTTCCAGGCACTGCCCACCAGAAAGGGCTGTCTCCCCTCTTAAGTGTACCTATTGTGATAGGACAGCTTTTAAAGGCAAGCAAGAGTCCATTCCATTTAGAAGGACATAATACAGTTGAGTAGGAGGAGGGCAGGGTATTGGGGAGCCAGAGGGAGACAGAGTTGCTGGAGTGGTAGCTGGAGGCAAGGCAAGCCATTAAAGGTCTGTGGGTAGAGCCAGGGTCCTGGAGCAGGCACAGATTTGAGGACCTGGCAGTCATAAAAGAGGCTGCACAGGACCTATGGGTCCTGAGCCTATTCCCAAGGGCCTGCCAGGCAGGGTTTCATTGTTAACAGAGCAGCTGCTCAAGAGCAATGCATATTACTAGGTATGCAAGTATCCCAGAACTCTGTGTGTGTGTGTGTGTGTGTGTGTGTGTCCATGAGTGTTGTGTATCTCTGAATGTTTGTGTATTCAGGCGCAGTTTGATCTTACTGTGTATGAGTCCTTTGAGTTCTGTCTTCTGAGTGACAGCCTAGCTCCACCTTCACTTGACTGCCACCCATACGCACAAAGCTCTGGCTGGCCTCGGCTGTCACCAGACTGACTGGTTTGTGTTGGATACAGGACGGGGCCAGAAAGCTGGCCCAGGGGAATCGTGTCCATCTTCTACTGGCTAACCCAGGGCTCCTCCCCATCCCAGAAACAGGTGTCTAGACAGGTGAAGGAGTTACCCACACCAACACCACCCATTCCTCTTCCTTCCTCGATCTGGTTGGTTTGTCTTACAGGCCAGCCAGGGAGTCCTGGAGGCTCAGCCTAAGCGGAAACGTGGCTGGAACATCTCCAGGGTCTCTGCGTGAACCTCTGACTGAGCAGTTTTTAAGACTGGCAGAATTGCTGGGTGGTGGTGGCGCATGCCTTTAGTCCCAGCACTCAGGGAGGCAGAGGCAGGCAGATCTCTGAGTTTGAGGCCAGTCTGGTCTACAGTGTAAGTTCCAGGACAGCCAGAGAAATCCTGTCTCAAAAATCAACCTCCCCCAGCCAAGAAAAAGGGTGAACGGCAGTCTCCTTTGAAGGATCTACCCCCCGCCCCCAACCTGCTATCCCTGGAGACTGTGATTTCAGGATCTTGTGCCACCTATAGAAAGGGGATTATGAGGTTATGATCCAGGCCTGGCCAGGCACGCTACCTCAGTGATAGGACATGCTCACTGGCCTGGGGTGGGCCACGTGACAACCAGTGAAAGTCCTTCACTGGAATTTCATGGGGGGGAAGGTGGGCATTGGGAGCTGGGATGAGGCAGTAAGTGCCTCAGGACATTCTGAAGCCTACCTTTGTACTTCCTGTAAAAGGACAGGATGGCTGTAAGTGTTAGTGGCATTTCTGTCATAGGCGCTAACAACTTCCTTTCGCTTCAGCTACTTAGTGTTGGGGGTTATCATCACTTGGGGCAGAAGAGTTCTGGATTATTTCTACCCTGAGCCACATGCTTGGTCTTCAGGATGCCAGAGCCCCCTTGCCTGGCCCATAACATGCCCTGAAGTCCTTCCTTGGCTCCCTCAACCCACACCTAGATGTCTTACCACCAGTGTCCACTCTTCTCAAAGCGTCTAAACACACCTCTGCTGTCTCTACTTCAGCGAGAAAATGGAGCTTCCTCAGCTCTCTAGCCTCAGTTTCCTCTGTAGCTACTTCTCTGTCTGTCCCCAGCCTCACAGGAAGACGTGTCTCTCCTCAGGCCTTTGCTCAACACCGACCAGCCAGGTTCTGGAGCACTCCAGGCAGATGGCTTCCCCATCAGAGTTGCCTGGGAAAGCAGAGGGCTGGGTTCTCCAGGGCACCCCTGCTCCTTCTCCTCTGCCTGGTTTGGGATCAGATCTGTGAAACCCTGTCTGTGACTCGGCAGCTTCACCTCCTTGATGGCTGAGATTTAGTAAGGGACAGTTAAGGAACACTCAAAGGTCATCGTGGAAGTGGGACAGGTTGCCTGACTTCCTCCATTTCCAGCTCATTTCCTCCTGACCCTCCCTGCTTTGGAACCCAGTCTTCCTTGGTGCTCTGCGTATGCTCTGTCCGAAACATAGCGTACCGTGTTGGTGCCTTCCTACAACGCAGGAGTTTATTGAATAACAAATTCACAAAGTACAGAAGTTTCAGAGATGGCAACTCATCAGTTGGCCCCACTCCCAGCACCGGTGGAGGAAAACACGGAGTCTTTCACTCAGACCTTAATGACTACTATTAACTCAGGTCACACATTACATCTCACATAGTCAATCAATCTATGCAGATGGATATAGTTGTAAGTTACAGAATGGCCACTAAGGTTAAAGAGGTCCCAGCAGGCCTGAAGGAGCAAAGAGCGAAGTGGAAGGAGGCGGGAGTGGGGGTTCAGAGCTAACGTGTCCTCCATGTAAGTCTTGTTGGGACTCTTTGGAAGCTAAAACCCTGAAGGAATTTCAAAGTGACCTGAGAGATAGAAGCTGATAGGAACACAAAAGGAGTTGGGGGTGGGGTGGGGAAGGGGGGTAGGGATGAGATAATGTACTTTGCTGGAGAGCCTCAGGAGATGCTACTGAGCGCTGCCACTACAGAGCATGGCTTCCAGGGCAGAACGAAACTGAGCCTCAACCTTGAGTCCTGCTGAAGGAGTGAGGATCAAGACCAGTCCAGAGGGATGGACAGATGGACAGCAGGTCCAGATGGACAGACAAGTGGAAAGCCAGCAGTTCAAGGAGGCTGTGTCAACTGCAGGGAGCCAGCCCAGGCGAGACCCCTAAAGAGTCAGAAATTCTGTCAGTCCACTAACACGTAAGGCGGTAAGGTGACAGGTCAGGGGGACCATAGCCATGGCGGTGTTAGGGCTCCGCTTCTTCTCAGGGCCCAGGTGACGGTGTTACATTGTTTCCTCTGTCTGGTCTGTTCCTTAAGTTCTCAGGCCTCATTTTCCTGCTATGACTCTGCTTATGTGCTCACACGGTCTCAATTTACTTTGATAAATGTGAAGGGTGACACCCTTTCCACTTTCAGGAATAAGTTGCTTATCCGTCCGTATCTCACGTACAGTAGCACTTGTACTCAAAATGGAGCCAAAGCTGCTTGTGGAATAGTGTCTCTGAGGGCCAGGCACAGCCTGAAAAATACTGCTGCGTACATTATGGAGTGGCTCAGGGCAGGGCACAGCCTTCTCTCGACCCCTTGGCTGAAGGCAGCTCCCAGAGTGCAGCTAGACTCTTAGACGGAAGACACTCCATGCTCTGGAGGGTCTCCCTACTCTCTGGCTTCCCATCTCCTCCCATCTTACTCCTTGCTCCTTCCTGGGCCCCTGACTTACAAAGAAGACCAAGGCCTGCAAGATGGCTCAGCAATCGTACCAAGCCTGTCAGCCTCATGATGAAAGGAGAACTGACTCCAGAAAGTTGTCCTCTGACTACAACATACATACATCACACACACATACACACGTGCACACACACACAACACATACGTACATACACGTATGCACGCACACACACATACCCATACACTAACAAACACACAGACACACAACTAAATATATACGTGAACATTTAAAATTGAAAAATAGGGGCTGGAGAGATGGCTCAGTAGTTAAGAGCACTTTCTGCTCTTCCAGAGGTCCTGAGTTCAATTCCCAGCAACCACATGGTGGCTCACAACCATCTATAATGAAATCTGGTGCCCTCTTCTGGCATTCAGGTGTACATGCAGACAGAACATTGTATACATAATAAAATAAATAAAATTTTAAAAAATGGAAAAATAAAGGGGAGCCAGCCTCCAAGGAGACATGTGGCCTTTGTTCATCCCTAAGTGTTTCCCTGGCTCCAGATTCTGCCTCACCTCAAAAGCACAGACAAGTCCCTGAGGGACTCCATTTGGGGGAGGCAGTTTGCCTGCAGGTACTCTTCCAGTGCTGACTTGATTGGTATCGCTGGGGTCCCCCTGACCCCTTCAGTGCCACCCTGTACTGTATCAGGATCTCGGTAGTGGACACCTGTGGCCTGTGAGGACCGGAGGTTTCACTCTCACACTTTCTCATCAGAAACCAAGTCTCGGACCCAGATTTACCCACAGAAAACTTCTAGAACAAGACTCAGAGTAGGCATTTTACCATGGCTCTGAGCTTGGAGAAACCCCTGTCAAGGTCTGCACAGGAAAACATGTTGGGGCAAGCCTCAAGGTCACCCTGACCAACCCTGATCAGCCTTGAGGTCACAGAGGACCCCGTCCCAGGGGCAATGCCCCACAGAGCTGGTCTGGCACAGGCAGAGGAACCAGGCCGCATTTCTTGACAGGAAATGACACCTTCAGCAGCTCTTCTTCCTACCACCAGATGACCCCTGACCCTCCAGCACCGATGCCCTGCCCCACCCCCCACCCCACTGGGAGTGTAGACAGCTGAATTTGAAGCGCCAGCTGCAGCTACCCCTGGCAGGTAACACTAACTAAAACTAGTTCACATGCCCTTCAGCAGCTCACCGCTGCACTAAAGCGGCTGCAACCGGCCAGGCTTGTTAACCCTTCGGCCGCCACAGTGGCCCCTCTCCAAGGTGCCCAGGGCTCCTGTTCTTTCTGACCCAGGGCAGCCCCCCCACAAGCAATAGTACCTACCCAGTGTGCCCTCTCATGGGTCAGTGTTTCCCCACAGCTGAAGTCTCCGAAGACCTAAGGAGGATCGGGAGAGCGTAGCAGGGAGAGGGGAAATGCGAGCTGGGGGAGAAGCAAGTTATCAGAAGAAATAGGGAAGGAGGAAGGGGTGTTTCTCGGTGCACTTTTACATGCCAGCTCACTGAGCACGCCTCCTGGGGCAGCAAGAGAATGGTACAGAAAGTGACTCGATGGTTTCGGGACTCCTATTCAATCCCTTCTTCCACCCACACCAACGTTTCCTGAAACTGCCATCTCCTCCCACTATGCCTGCACCCACAGCACGGGGAGCACTGGCAGAGTCCATTGCAGACTGGCCTTGCTCGGCCCCAGCTGTTCTGAGACAATCCATAGCCCTCTGCTATGCCCTCATGGCTGGACAGGTTGAGAGGGCCAGAACAAATGAGCCCAGCAGTGGGGAGACACTGTGCTTCTGGGTAGGCACAGGCCCATGCAGCTCAGAGAAAGCAGAATGGGGAGAGTGAAAAGAGCCCAGAGCCTGGACACACACACGTATGCATGGACTCAAGTACTTGTCATTCATCTCCCCATTCTGAATTCATCCTAGGCACAGACCAAATGATTCTCTGACAAACTTTCTTGACTGACCAGATTCAACTGGAAAACACCAAGAGGACCTGGGGCAGCTCCCCTGGTGACAGATTCCATGTTCCCTTGTGGTCCCAGGATCCCCCGGGGCAGGCCAGCTGTTAGTGATCACAGTATCAAAAGCAGCCACTAATCATAAGGCTCTTCGTGTAGGGGACACTGATGTGTCTGCTTCCCCTGCGTCACTCCCAACTGACAGGAAATTGAGGCCTCAAGAGGATAAGCCAGCTGCCCCCTAATAGCAGCCAGGAAGTGCAGAGGATTAGTCCAACACCCAACCCTCTGGCTCTCAGATCTGAATTCACAAACGCCTTACCAGAAACACCTGTGTCCACCTTCACCTAGCACCTGGAGAAAACTCCACACTCCACACTGGAGTGCGAGAGGTCGGTGAGAGGCCAAGTGGGCGTTCTTCAGCTGGGACACAACACCTGCTCCTCCTCATAGCCACACTTGCAGGGCAAGAACGAGGACCCCCCCCCAAGCTTGGGTGGTGCCGGGTGTAACCCTACCGTTCAGGGGGCTGAGGCAAAACGATCTGGAGTTCAAGGCCAGCCTGGACTGCGTGCCAAGACAAATGAAACAAAACACGACATCCTCGGTGGTGGAGTAACGTGGGGATGGGATGGGTGGCCAGTGCCAGGCTAGGAGGAGAAGGACGGGTAGCCTGGGACAGTGGGACTAGAGTGACTCCTAGGGGCTAGAGAGACCTAAGCTTCAGTCCAGGGCGTCTTGGGGAATTAAAGAGGGCATTGTCCCAGGATTCTCCACTGACATTCTGGCCGGAAGGCCCTTCTTCATTTCTGACTGAAGCTTACAACATTCCAGAAAATTCTACTGTATGACCCCAAGCCCAAGGATCACTGAGGAAAATCCAAAAGGAATCTTCACCCCTGGAACTCCCCGGGGCTTTCTGGTCTCCCTGTACACCTGGGGAGGAGGGACAACATGGAAAGGTAGTTTCCCATTCCTACCGTCTGAGAAATGCCTGAGGCAGGACTCAGGGACCACCTCCAGAGCAGGCAGACCTCCTGGGTTTGCATATTAAGGCTGCAGCTTCAACCACGGGGTATGTATCCCTGACTCTACCTCCTGGTGAGATAGGAACAAACCATAGCACAACCAACCGAGCCACTGATGCTGGGGACCTAGAACCAGGCTGGACAGATAGGAAGCGCTGGGTGTTAGGAGTAGACTGTAGGAAGTGTCCATTTCTTCGATCCTGTGGGTATTTTTGAAGTCTTCCTGAATCGAGACCCCAATATGGGTCCAGACATGTGGCTGACAGCAGAAAACTTTATTGGCAATACAAGAAGGAGCTTTTTGTTTGTTTTGAGACAGTCCCACTAGGGAGCGCTGACTGGCCTGGAAGTCACCGTGTAGACCAGACTGGCCTTAAACTCAGAGATCCACCTGCTGGGATTAAAAGCATGTGCGAACACTCTAGCAAAAGAATGGAGTATTTGCAGAGGCAAATAGGCCTTCTATTGGCGGTGGGGGGGGGGGGTGGTGGAGAAAAGAGTGGGCAAACCCAGAGCCTTCCTGGGTGACTTAGGCTGGCTGGGGTCTAACACAGACCCCAGCATCATCTCCTCTTGAGATCCCCAACCAGGACTAAAAGCGAGCCTGGATAAGAAAGGTAGACAGGGCAGAGAGAAGGAAGCACTGGGGGGAACAGCCTTTATCTGCTTCCCTCCACTCTACACAACCAGCCCTACGCCAAAAAGCAGCAGCCAGGCCGCTAGGCGCCCAGTGGGCGTGGAGGTGGGCGGCGTCCGACGTCCCCACGTGCCCCGAAGAGGAGAGGCCGGCGACCCCGGGAAGGCCCAGCGGGGAAGTCGCCGCCTCAGGATGTTGGTGATCCTCAAGGTCCCTGAGAGTCCGTCTCTTCCCCTCGCGATCCTGCGGGGCGTGCCACGGAGGTGACTGGGGCTGAGCAGAGTTGCTGCCTCGGCAGCGAGCCGGGGCGCGAAGGGTTAACGTACCTGAGCCGCCGCCCCTGCGGCCCCTCCTCCAGCCGCCGGGAAAAGGAAAGTCTCAGCGGGGGCGCGGCCCGGTCCCGTCCCGCCGTCCGCTGCAGCGGCGCGCAGAGCTGCGATCCGTGCGCCCCGCTCCGTCACCCTGGACCGGGCCGCCATGTCTCTGTGGTAAGTCGGGGTCCCGGTGGGGCGCAGGGCACCTCCGGGCTTCACCTCCTCCCGAGCCCGCCGACCTCAAGGGATGCACGCAGGGTGTCCTGGGGCCCGACCTCGGTTTCCCGGGGCATCGGGGGGGGGGGGGGGGGTGTGGCTGGAGATGCGGAGAAGGGCGCGGCGCCGGAGCGGCAGGTGGGATGTGGGAGATGCGGGGCGCACGCTGGGCTTCCCGGCCCCGGCTCGGGCAGCCAGTATGCGAGGTCTCTCCGGCCCCGGCGTCCCACCACCAGACACCCTTCCCCTAATCCCTCCGGCCCCTCTTCCCTCCTGTGGCCCCTTCTCCGGACCTCCTCGACCCTTCTCCCTCCCCGGCTTTGCTTTTAGAAATGGAGTGGACTGGTATGTACGAGCGAGGGCCCTGGCCGCAGCCTCTCGGACTGGTCCTTACCCCCACTCTAAAGCTGGGGCTTGGACCTGGAGGACTGGGTTTGGAATCCTCTGCTCCCATTCCCAGGGGGGTACAACTTTGGGTCTCTAGCAGGGTACCCCAAGTCATTTCTGTCTTTCTCCATCCAACCTGGTGGCCAGGAAGTCTTGGAGCCCTTAGGAAAAGCTCGTTGAATGTGGGGAGGGGGACTCAACCTTCAGTCACCTTGCAGCTCCGAAGGCTTAGACAATGGGGGTGTCCCAACCTACTTCATGGCTCCCTGATTCTTGTACCTATGCCTTGGAGGGGAGAGTCATCTCTCTGCTGCCCCAGCCCTGGAAGGCCCCCCTACCGACATATGTTCCCCCGTGTGAGCCAAGGAGAAAAGATTCTAGGAGAACAGGTCACAGGCAGAATCACTCCTGAGAAGAGCTGGGGTTTCTGCCAGCTCACGGAAGAGTGGGATTACCTCCAGGAAGGGTCCCAGAGTGGGAGTCCTTCTCAGGGCTGAAGGCTAGGCACCTCGTTGTGTGTTGTGGAATATTAAGGTTAGGGGTAAGGCGTCACAAGGGCATCTGTCCACACTCCATCCACTTCGACACCTCCCATTTTCAGTAAGTGACTCCTTTCTGTTGAGATGGCTGTGTTGGGGGCTACTAAGCCAGAACCCACTCCCCAAAAGCTGCAATGAGGCTACTGTCTTTGCCCCCCACCCCACACACACAGAGTGAGTGGTTCAAAGACACTGCTGATCCTGCTGTGCATATGCCTAGGTCTGAACTAGAAATGGAAACCAGAGCACTGGGGAATGGCCAGAGGTCTCTCCTCCTGGTAAAATGACAGCATTTCCCTGAGCTCATGTCTGGTGTTTTATCCTGTGTTCTGTCCCAAATAGGGGATACTTGGAGGGTTAAAATGGCCCCTTCCCAAAGTCCTTGGGTTTAGAACCCCCGTAGCTGATTCTTCTTGGTGCCACTTGAGCTAGAAAGTTAGCATGAGAAAGGAATCAGGATCCTGTGACCCTGCAGGCCCATCGGTGGCCACCTAATCCTCGAGAGGGGCACGAGAGTGTCGGCTCACCTCCTCCTTTGCTGCTCCCATAGGAAGAGAACCCTCTACAGGACTGTGTGCCTGGCCCTGGCCCTCCTTGTGGCTGTCACCGTGTTCCAGCGCAGCATGACCCCTGCGCAGTTCCTACAGGATCCCCCGCCACCCACGCTGGAGCCACCCAAAACTGGAAGTCTGGTCAACCCCAACAGCTTCTGGAAGAGTCCGAAGGATGTGGCGGCCCCCACCCCCATGGCTCCTCAGGGACCCCAGTTCTGGGATGTGAGCACCACCAACTGCTCTGCCAACATCAACCTGACCCATCAGCCCTGGTTCCAGGGTCTTGAGCCACACTTCCGGCAGTTCCTAACCTACCGGCATTGCCGTTACTTCCCCATGCTGCTGAACCACCCAGAGAAGTGTGAAGGAGACGTCTATCTCCTCGTGGTGGTCAAGTCGGTCATTACGCAACACGACCGCCGTGAGGTCATCCGTCAGACCTGGGGCCACGAGTGGGAGTCAGCCGGTCAGGGCAGGGGTGCTGTTCGTACCCTCTTCCTGCTGGGCACGGCGTCCAAGCAAGAGGAGCGAACCCACTATCAGCAGCTGCTGGCCTACGAGGACCGTCTTTACGGTGACATCCTACAGTGGGATTTCCTTGACAGCTTCTTCAACCTGACCCTCAAGGAGATCCACTTCCTTAAGTGGCTTGACATTTACTGTCCCAGCGTCCCCTTTGTCTTCAAAGGCGATGATGACGTCTTTGTCAACCCCACCAACCTGCTGGAGTTTCTCTCTGACCGGCAGCCCCAGGAAAACCTGTTTGTCGGTGATGTCCTGAAGCACGCTCGGCCCATCCGCAAGAAAGATAACAAATACTACATTCCCACTGTCATGTATGGCAAGGCCACCTACCCGCCCTATGCTGGCGGCGGGGGTTTCCTCATGTCTGGCAACCTCGCTCGGCATCTCCACCATGCCTGCGACACGCTGGAACTCTTTCCTATTGACGACGTCTTCCTGGGCATGTGCTTGGAGGTGCTGGGAGTGAAGCCCACGGGCCACGAGGGCTTCAAGACCTTTGGCATCTCTCGGGTCCGAGGCAGCCGCATGAACAAGGAGCCCTGCTTCTACCGGTCCATGCTTGTGGTACACAAGCTGCTGCCCGCTGAGCTGCTGGCCATGTGGGGTCTGGTGCACAGCAACCTCACCTGTTCCCTCAAGTTCCAGGTGCTCTAGTGTTGCCGGGCCACCAGCACCGTTTGTCCTCGAGTGCTTGGGGTCCTGGGACTGGAGATTCAGTACACGGCATAGGTTTGGCCCCCTGTGGGAGGTGAAGGGTTTGGGCCTGCTATGCCCCTGGGTGTGGTGGGGTACAGAGAGCCAGAGAGGAACTCCCAGAAATTCCCAAAGTGAGGCCCAGGTAGAGCTGGAACTTCCCTGACTGGAGGTCATCTGAGGACCTGGGTCCTTCCTAGCCTGGGCCTGTAGCCTGCCTCTATCCTGATAGGAGGTCCTGGTGACCTCTGAAGGAACATTTGCTCAGGTACCTGGGCTAGGCCTGACCCCAGTGGGTCTGTGGCTGCCTCTTGTCATCACAGGGAAGTCTCTTCCTGTGAAAGGTCTCTGGCTACCTGAGGGCCAGGCAGCCTTTGTGGGAGCTCAGCCCTGTGCAGGTCCACAGGCTCACAGTGTAGCCCCGGGCTTGCCTGGAGTCAGCTGCAGAGGCATGGCTCCTGGCTCTGTCTTCCCTTGTCCAGACTGGTGGCCATTCTGACTACCTCAGCACTCCTCTAAACCTCAGTGTGGCCTACAGCCCTACCCTGGGCCCCTGCCACAGGGCAAAAGAGCAGTGCTCCTGCTACCCCACCCCCAAGGCACAGTGATACCTGACCACTGCCCAGGTGGTTACCCTTGCACCAGTACTGACTCCCTTGCCAGAAACTGGCCTGTTTGGCCCTAGACTTACACATTCTTCTATTACTGTGAAATTTTATTTATGAAGAATTGGAGGGAGATGGCCTTGGGAGGTGTACCTCTTCCTTTTGCTAAGCTTCCCTTCAGCAGCCCCACTCACTGTCCAGCACCTTTATCACTCAACCCTGCCTTTCAGTCCCACTGAGCCCTCCCCACTGACACCCCTACTTCTCTGGGGCACTGCACAGACTATTTTCCCTGTGAAAGAATGCCAACCTCCTAACTCTGGCTGGGGTCAACTGGAAAAGATGGAGGCATCTTCTCTATTTTCTCAATAAAACCAGACTGGTTGTTGAAGGTGTCTGAACTAGCTGGTTCCTTGATCTAGAGGGTCCTCAGGAAGGGGGGGGCTGTGGTGGGACAAGAAGCCCACATGCTGTGGAATGCAGCTGTTTCAGTGACTGTGTGGACAGCCGAGGCCTTGGCCCAATTATCAGCCAAGGTCAAGGCAAGAGTTGAGGCCCAGGTCTATGTTTTAGCTGTTGGTCTTAGGCAGGGAATGTAGAGTCTACTAGGCTTCCTGATGACCTTGTGGAAACATCAAAGTAGAGTCCAATTTTCTGAGTATAGAATCTGGAAGGACAGACTGCCTGCCGTGTGCAGGACTTTTGCCCAAGCTGCTCCTTCCAAAGGAGGCAGGGCATTTATTGCTGGGACAGGATCTCCTGAGACAGCAGTGGTGAGCAAGCTAGCTGTGTCCAGCTCAGAGCTCTATCACGGTCCTAGAGACCAAAAAGGAGAGGGTTGCAAGCATTGCTGCCAGGCCCAGGTCTTCTGCACCTCCCTTTGTCAACTGACCACATTGTATTCAGAGCTCAGTGAAAACGGCATGCCTGGTTCCCAGAAGTTGAGAACTTTAGGATTGCAACAGTGCAGGGCCTTTTGAGGAGCCAGGACCTGCTGTGGGCTGTAAATGGCAGAAAGCCGTGAGCACCTCTATTTCAAAGTTTACAGACACCTACCCCCAGAACAGCAATGGATAATGGGAGACAGAAGGGCTGGGTGGAGGCTCAGGGCTATGTGTGTAGCCACATCTAAGGACCAATTTAATCGAAGGTCTAGGGAGGGAGTTGGATGGTTGATTGTGTAGCTAGGTAGAATGCAGGCCTGAATCGCCAGCCTTAAAGGTTGAGGAATGTGAAGCCCCTGCTGTGGGCTCACTCTGTCTTTAGTTGGGTCATGTGGACCGGGGACTCAGTAAGTAGCCTACCTGCACCGTGGATCTTGGTGGCAGATCATGGTGGCCACTCAGTGCTTCTGAGCCTTGCTCAGCCTCAGTCTGTGAGCTTTTTGCTTCCTGCTAGGCTATCTCAGCTTGGGCCCAGGCAGGTAGGAGGCGTCATTTACAGAGGGAAGGCCAAGGAACCCCAAAGGGAGAGGCTCACATTCCCCAGGCCCCAGCACCAGCTCTGACTGAGCCTTATACCTGCTGCTTAATGGACTAGAGGATTTGCCTGCGGTAGACTGGAATTTGGGGAGGAGCCCTGCTAAGTTTGCTGACAGATCCCAGTTCTTGGGTCCGGAAGTGGTGGTAGAAACACACCAGACCCAGGGATACAGAGTCAACGGCTCTTTATTAGGATATCCACTACAGCGGGGTAGGAGACGCGGCTCCATCCACCAGTTGGGCCCATGGCTCCTAGAACAAAGGAAAAGGGCTAAAAGAACCCCCCCCCCAACCATTCTCTTGCAGGTTATCTCATGGAAGGAAGGGACTCAAAACCAGAATAGGTATTATCCAGTCTTGTCTGGTCAGTGTCCCCACCTCCAAGCGAGAGTAACAGATTGTAGAAAGGATCTGGTCCTAACTGGTCTGGGGGGCTGAGCAGGATCTCTGCCACTCACTGATGAGCTTTGAGGCTCCAGCCAGGCCTAGTCTCTGGAGACTGCCTTTATCCTACATCTGAGAGAATGAATGATTGTGTTTCTTAGCTCAAGGCTATGTGTAGGTCCTGGGTCACTGTTTGAACCTGCAGAGAGAGAGGACCTGTTTCAAGTTAGGGTGCCCTCTTCAGGCTCTGAACTGTCGGAATGCATCAGGTAGATTGATGGTCAGGGCTTGCTAGATTATAGGAATCTGTCCCCAAAACTATACTGAGATGTTAGACTGTCCCGCCTGCTGCAGCCACTCTACCCTTGCCCTTGGCTTTTCTCAGTCTGCCTACCAGTGTGTGCATCCCCAGCCTTCTCTACCCAGCCTGTCTCTAAAGACACTTCTGTTGCTGGAATAGGCATAAAGATAAGGGTTGTTCTAGAAGATCCAGAAATTTTCACTAAAGTCTTGTTTCCTGGTGGAGAGGTGTGGCCCATCACCGAGGTTGCATAACAAAAGACAACAAGAAAAGCCTAACCAGTTCCTGTTCCTGTAACCCCAGGCTGCGTCTGGGGTTACAGGTGTTAGGTACTGATGGAGGCTTCGGTGGAAATAAAGGGAGCAGACTGGGACCTCCTGAAGCAGAATTGTTCTTTAGTCTGAACGGCTGACTAAAGGACGATCATTTTCAGCGGAAGTGAGACCGTGCGAAGGTGGCCTGGGGATTTGGGGGATGGAAGAGGGGGAAGGCGATGGAAGAATCTGTCCGAAGGTCAGTTTCCCTGAAGTGGTAGATACAGCAGGTTGGTATAGGATCGCCTGATCAGAAACATCCACAGGTGTCATTCATTAACTCTCCATCCTATCCACTCCTGAGGCTTTTGGGGAATTGTCCTTCAACAGGCATGTGCCAAGTTCATGTGTTGCTGTCCGAGTTAGCACCCTTATTCCCAGAACTCCCTTCTGCTATAAGTTCCTCAGATAGAAGGGTACGAGTGACCTTTCTAACTTTTATGGTTTACTTCAGAGGAGGAAGGCTCTACCTGCCATGTCCTTTAGTTCAGGGTGACCAAGGGCCGATGTTCACTATCTTTTCCTGGGTGGGCATTAGTGGTAATGTTAACAATTGTGGAGCCTGGCGCTGGGAACATTTTGCATGTATAATCTCTATGACTTTGTCTTTAGTAAAAGATAGGTTTGCCTCTTAATGTAAACTCTTTTATATACCTTTATCGAAGGGGGAAAAAAATCCAAATACCCTTTTAGATCTTACTCCCAAATACCCTTTGCAAAGTCTCGGCAGGCAATTCAAGCTGTTCGCTGCCGCCCACACAGGGGCGCTGCTGAGCGGACCTGCGCAGTGCGGGGTGGGGTCTCCTCAGGCCACGCCGGCTGCTGAGAAGCCTATGCTTCGGGCATTTAAGTATCTGTCGTGCTCACCGTTGCAGCCGTCCTTCAGCAAAGAGCAGTTGGATGAGGGTCCAGGGGTTCTGAATGAACTCTATAGACTCCCTCAGGCGCTCTCATTCTGTGGCGACTCTCAGACTTTCGATGACTTGTAGATTTTAGTCGGGGCCCAGGCTGATTGGGGACAGCAATCGGTGTGTGTTGCGGGGGGGAGGGGGAGGGTTTCCCTAGCAAGGACAGAAGGCTTCCACAGCAAGAGTTCTGTCCTCAGCCACCAGCTCTGTATTCAGAGGACTTGAAAGGGGCCAAAAGGCCGTCCCACTGTTAGCTCGAGCTGGGCTGCCTTCTCCGGCCTATTTGCATATCTAAGGGAGACCACTTAAGGAATCCTGCCCTTCACAAAGGAAACCTGTTCCTAGGTGTAGTAGCGGGGAGTCGGGGAAGCTTCTGGAATTCCGTTCAACACTATTCAAAGGAAGAAACGGAGGTCTCAGAAGGATCCCACAGCTATTGAGTGACGGATTGCCCGGAGCCCTCATAACATCTCCCGTCCCCTCCAGCTTCCTTACAAACAATTTAGTGGTAAGTGTGCGAAAGCCTACAGAGTACCAAAAACGGGTATGGCCAATGAGTGATGTCATTCGGGGAATCTCAGAAGCATAGCACGTTATGGGGAAAGAAAAAACCCAGACAATTATTTAAATATTCTAATGCAAGGGTTTTCTATTCCCATGAAGCCCTGGCACTGTCTGAAATGTCTACTCCAAGTCACATTTACTGTCTGGAGCCTGTTCCTAGGCTTTTTGTAAAAAATTGCTATTATGTTCGTTTATTTATGGGAGGTAGGTGTGGCTACCAGGACAATTTACCCCAGTAAGTTCTCATCTTCCAGTAGGTGGGATCTGGGGATAGAACCCACGAGTCAGGCTCGGTGGCAAGCACCTTCACTTTCTCAGCCATATGGGCTGCCACCCCCCCACCACCACTTTCTAAGCTGATGACTGTGCAAACTGCCCTGTCTTGGGGAGCACTCGGATTGACTTTTCTCCCCTCTGTGGACAAACCAGTTTTCATCTGTTTGTTTCATCCAATTATCTTTTCTTTCTTTCTTTCTTTTTCTTTCCTTCCTCCCTTCCTTCTTTCTCTGTGTAAGTAGCGTTGGTTGTCCCAGACTCGGCTTTGTAGACCAGGCTGGCCTTGAACTCACAGAGATCCACCTGCCTCTGTCTCCCCAAGCGCTGGGGTTGCAGGTGTGCACCACCATGGCCGGCCTGCAATTCAGTTTTTCAGCCCTGTAAAAATGTGTGCGGTTGGAGGGCCCTGTATCTGCGCTGTCCCCACCTGTACCAGTAACCAACGGTCGTAACACATGCTCATTTTTGTGCCTACATGAAAGACACTAATTTGCCTTTCCGTGGTGACTGAAGTACTGTTTTCTTTTTCAGACACCTATGAGTGGAGTGGAATGCAATTTTTGCATATATTTCTGATACAAAACTGGAATTGTGGGAAGATAAGAGATAGTTAATTCTTAAACGGGTAGATAGTTAGGGAAAGAGGTCGGGGATGAGATCAGACCTCTGGGCGCTTCCACTTTAGGTGGAGATGGTTTTTTTTCTCACTCCAGCAGGCCTCTGAGCTAACTCCCAACCAGCAGGATAACTCCCTGCCCCATCCCCCCTCCCTGCCGCCAGCCACTGATAACCCAAACGGTGGGCTTGGCTAAGCTAACTCCTTCCCCCTCTCAACTGTACTGGCCACAGATAACCCCCGGGGTGGGCTTGGCTGGCTTTCGAAGGTCCGCACCCCTGCCTTAATCAAGTCTCTGAAGACCTTTAAAATGACCCAACATTTTGTGCTTGATCCGGTTTTAAAGGAACCCAGCCCTGCTCCTGCCCCACACCCTATTAGAAAATATATAAAACCCCGAGCTGGGGCGTGGTGGAACACCAGTGGTCGGGAGGCAGATGCAGGTGTATCTCTGTGCTTTCAAAAGACCAGTCTGTCTGCATAGTGAGTTCACGACCAGGCAAGGCTACATAGACCCTGTCTCAAAAAAAAAAAAAAAAAAGAAAAGAAAACAGACAGAGAAACGGACTATCTGCCCTGCATTGCCTTGTGAAGCTGGTCTGCAACTTTCTCGTCCTGTAATTCTTTACCAGAGAAACGTACCAGAGAAAGGAGAGCTAGCAACATAAAGTTGGAAGTAAATTTTACCTTCACTATAGGCCCTTCAAAGTAAGGCAAGTTGTGAGGTTAGTCTCTTTGATGTGGTCTGAGTCCCCCTAAGAACTTGGAGAAAATACTTGACCAGGCCATAAACTGGGAGGATTAAGAAGGAACCTTCCGAAGGGTTGGGAGTGGGCCGGCCACTAGCTGAAGGCCTAAAGGATTCTAGGAGCCTGGCGCCAGCAGCATCCTGGCATCACTGAGGGGCAGAGATTTACTGACCCACACGGAACAGAAGGGGACCTATCACGAATCATCCTGCACTCTGGATTTCCCCGGCGCGGCCCGACCGATAGGAATGCCTGGAATTCCTTCCTGGTCTCAGACTCCGCGGGCCTAGGGCCTGAGTCACCGGCAGGAGGGAGCCCCAGGTGGTCAGGATCTGAGACCCTACCGGAAACAGGTAGAGCGCCCTGAGCGCCCTGAGCGCCCGCTGGATCCCGGGCACGAGGCTTGTGTGCATTCCGAGCGACCGACCCTGTTCTGGGCACTAGTGGTGTGGGTGGCGTGGACGCACAGTGGTCCACACGCCCTTGGGGCAGGCTGGAGCAGGATCCCCAGCGTTCTGACGGAGCTAGAGGTAGCAGGCTTCACCCGACCACCGGGAAAAGGCGGGGAGCGCCCCCTGCTGACCGCCCGGAAGCCTGCGCTAGAGAACTGATAATTTAAGCCTTTAGGTGCAATCTGGAATTTAGCATCAGATGAACCCCTAAATTACCAATGTTTCAAAAGAGGGTTGGCTCGGTATTGGCTTCACACCAACTAGGTAGCTGGAATTGACCTCTGACAGTGATTACGAACTCTGACAGTGTGACCCGGACTATATAAAGGTCTCCATTGTACCCAGTTTGTAACGCAAAAAGCTCAGGCTTCAGAAATTCCAGCAAGGCTCTGCCAACTGCCCCAATACACCAGTTAAGAGTTACGGTGAAGGAGGAGGCGGTGGCTCAAGCTTGGAATCCTAGCGCTTGGAAGGCTGAGGCAAAAGGATCCCACACAAGTTTGAGGGCAGCCTGAAAAGCACTACAGAAAAGCACTCAGAGCGGCCACATCAGGAAGGAAAAATAAAAAAGATGCAGCGAGTATTGGCACGAGGTTTAGGTTTAAGAAAAAAAAGAGCTGGGAAAGAGATGGCAAAAGCTATTCGTGTTAAGCAGGCCCGGTCAGCGTGTGGTCTGGCTAATGGCTGCCTCAGTTCTGTTTGTACAAGGTGGTCCTAGACTACCATGGTTTAATGGGCTCAGCCTGAGTCCTAGAAGAAGAGCACTTTTGCCCCAAGTAGCAGCCTGCCTTCCTACATAATCACCCTTGTCTCCGGGCTGGTTTGTTTTCCAAGTTTTGTTCTTCCGGGAGAGTTAGAATAATGACTTATCTCTCTGTGCCTTCAGCCAAAGGAAACATACACAAGGAAGGCAGATATGCCAGGTTCCATCCTTTAGGTACCCTGTGGTTACACAGGGAAACTCTGTTTTGAAAGAAAAGAAAGAAAGAAAGAAAGAAAGAAAGAAAGAAAGAAAGAAAGAAAGAAAGAAAGAAAGAAAGAAAGGAAAGAAAGAAAGAAAGAAAGAGGAAGGAAGGAAGGAAGGAAGGAAGGAAGGAAGGAAGGAAGGAAGGGAGAGAGAAAGAGAGAGAGAGAGAAACAAAGAAAGTGCAGGATAAGAGCACTGGCTGTTTTTCCAGAGGACCCAGGTTCAATCTCCAGCACCCATATGGCAGTTCACAACTGTCTCTAATTCCAGTTCCAGGGGATCTAACACCTCACAGAGATACACATGCAGGTGAAACACCAGTGCACATAAAATTTAAAAATAAATTATTAAAAAGAAAAAAGACAGATATGTACACTATGGATTAAAGATGTGTACCACAATTCCTGATTTGTTATGTTTCATTTTTAAAACAGGGTTTTTTTTTTAATAACAGTATTTATCAGGGACTAGAGAGATGGCTCAGCAGTTAAGAGCACTGGTTGCTCTTGTAGAGGATCTGGGTTCAATTCCCAGCACCCACACGGCTGCTCACTCCCTTGTAACTCCGGTTCTAGGGCATATGATGTCTGCTTCTAACTTCTGGGGGCACTGTATGCTCAGACAGACATGCATGAAACAACCATATATATATATATATATATATATATATATATATATATATATAATAAATTAAATATTTTTAAAAAGTATTAGAGTTATTCATTTTATGTGTGAATGTTTTGCCTGCATGTATGTATGTGTACCACCCCATGCTTAGTGCCCTCAGAGGTCAGAGGAGGGCATCTCCTGGGATGAAGTTATGAATGGTTGTGACCTACCCTATAGGAGCTGGGAATCAAACCTGGGTCGTCTATAGGAACAACAAGTGTTCTTAAGCCCTGAGCCGTCTCTTTAGGCCCTGAAGAAAGTTTTTAAAAATTTTTGAGCATGGTGATAGACACCTGTAAGCCCAGTATTTAGAAGGTGGAGATAGAAGCATTAGGAGTTCAAGGCCAGTCTCAGCTACTTAGTAAATTCAAGATGACCCTGGAATTACTGGAGAGGTGGCTCAGCTCTGTACTGGATACTCTTCCAGAGGCCCTGGGTTCCATACCTAGCATCCATGTGGTGGCTTATAACCACCTGTAACTCCAGTACCAGGGGGTCCAATGCCCTCTTCTGGCCTCAGCAAGCACTTGCCTACACATTCACACATCTTTTTGAATGTGATGGTCCATGCTTTTCTTCCAGAGGCAGGCAGATCTCTGTAAGTTTGAGGCCAGCCTGGTCTACAAAGAGAGTTCCAAATGCACAGAAAGCTGACATGGTAGTAGGTCTGTGATCCTAGCATTCCAACAAGAAAGAAAGCAGAGACGACGAAGCTGAGGGACAGCCAGCCCGGAATATAGGACAGAGAAGGACTTTGTCTCAAAAGAAGTAGAAGATGAAAACTAACAACCAAGGTTGTCCCATTTTCTACATGCACACACACCAACAAAATTGCATCCGTGTGCCACACAAAGATGACACTTTTCCTTTCGCATATAAAATGTTAGCATATATGTACAATTGAAAGAAAGAAATCATCAGGTGTACCAAAGACAGAACCCACGACACAATACAATAAGCCAGAAATTACCCACAGAAGTAAATCAAATAGCAGTGACGATGACATCCACCCTAGTTTCCTTCTTAAATAACTACTGAGACCAAGAGAAAACAAAATATTATAGTGGTCAATTGTTTACCATGAATACATGTAAGGCAATAATAATGCCAGTTTGCACCATGCTATAGTTTAAGTCCTTGGTCCTCTGTCTTTAGCTTCAAAAGTTGTGAAATTTCACAACTTTAAGTACATCCAGTATTGTAAGAGAAGACAATCCAAATAAGTAAATTAACGGTGCAGCATTTCAGGAAGTGAAAATGAAAAGGCTAAGAAATGCAACAGGTATTGTGAATAGGCTGTGCCCTGTCCTGAATTAGGGTGTAAAACAGTAAAATCTGTGTGAAGGCCAGGGATGATGCCTCAGGGAGTAAAGCACTTACTGAGTGTGAGGTCTCGAGTTCAGATCTGAAGCCCACAGAAATCTGGACACAGTAGTGACACAGGATAGAGCAGTGTTGAGCATGGCCCTAAGAGACTCCATCTTAGAAGCAGATTTTGGCTCCATTTTGAATGCAAACACAGAGACAGAATGACTCTGCACCTGAGTGGACACCTGACCTGTCTGTCATATCACCCTTCTGTCACCACCCATGAAACAGAGCTGTAAAGAACATGTTCCTAAAGAAGGATGCCACTGTGCTGCAGGATATCTGAGCACACTGCGAACCCTGAGACTGTGCTGTTTACTGGAAAAACCTGTTTCTAACTGTGGTGCAGCTCAGTGCCCTAGCACACACTTTTTCTTTCTTTCTTTCTTTCTTTCTTTCTTTCTTTCTTTCTTTCTTTCTTTCTTTCTTTCTTTCTTTCTTTCTTTCCAAGACAGGGTTTCTCTGTATAGCCCTGGCTATTCTGGACTCTTTGTTGACCAGGCTGGCTTTGAACTCACAGAGATCCACCTGCCTCTGCCTCCTTTAGTGCTGGGATTACGGGCCTGTGCCACCGACTGTGCCAGCTTCTGTTTGTTTGTTTGCTTGCTTGCTTGTTTGCTTGCTTGTCCTGGACTTGCTTTGTAGACTAGAGCGGCCTTGAGCTCACAGAGCTTTTCCTGCTTCTGCCTCCCCAAATGCTGGAACTACAGGCTTGTGCTGCCTTGCCTGGCTCCTAGCACACACCTTTAATCCAAGAGCTTTCTGCTTGAGTATTGTAAACAGGATTAAATAGAGTTACCCCTAGCTCAGAGAGGTACAGAAAGCACCCAGCTGACCTTCCTCCTCAGCTGGTCCCAGAAGGAAAAGCAAGCTCTTCTTCATTTGCCAGGTGTATCTGTAGAGGGCAGCAGAGACAAGCTGGAGGTGGGTGATACTGCTTGGCCAATTTGCTCTTTTTCTTGAGACACTCTCTTGAGGATCTGTCTTTTGTGTTCAGATGTTTCACTTGTCCAGTGGTCTCCAGATTCCTTACTTGAATGCTTTTATTCTCCTGCCCCATCTGTAAGAGAGGGTTTTTGCTGTTGTTATTGTTTTGTTTGTTTTTTTTGGCAGGTTATATCTTTACCTAGGGCAAAATGTTTTTGTTTTTTGGTTTTTTTTTTGTAACAGAAAAAGTATCTTTCAATTGACATTTTTTAAAAAATTATTTTGAAATTTTGAAACTACATATAAATTAGTATGTGTGCATAAATATATCTATATTCCCCTTTCTCTTTATACATAAAATCAAGGTTTAAGTGTACATTTGTTTTTAGATCATGAAGGACATTCACTTTGAATTGCAACCTGCATTTTGCAAGCAGCTTTTAAATTTAAATTTAAATCACACGCCTGCCTCTGCCTTCCAAGCATTACAATTAAATGTGTGAACCACTACCACCTAGCTACAGACTCTTTATAATCGTTATGCTCATGGGATTGTCCTCTTTAATTTGGTTCTCCACCACCCTATAAATTTATCAAAGTAAATTGGGATCATCACAGACATAGTAAAATTATACCAGGAGGAACTGGAAAGCTACTTGAGCCCAGCATTCACATGGCAGCTCACAACCCTCTGTAACTCCAGTTCTGGGGGATCTTCTGACCTCATCAGGCACCAGGCAGCACATACAGGCAGGCAGGCAAACACTCACATGAATTAAATAAATAAATAAATGCTTTAAAAATCATCTCAGGAAAATCAGGCCTGAGACCTTACCACACACATCGGACTAAAGCGGGAAGCAAGCCTGTTCCCTGGACTCCGCGAAGAGGAGGGCACTGGTGGTGTCCGTCCGCTGGACAAATCTGACCACCTGGTGTGTGTTTCAAGGGACCAAATAGCACAGAGCTCCCAGACTGTCCCAACAGTTCCAGATCAGCTTGGTTCCCACTACTGAGTCCACCTATTCAATCCCATGACTGTGTGTCCATCCACTCACCCCCCTACACAAACACACACACACACACACACACACACACACACACACACACACGTCTGTCTGGACCTGATTCTGCACTTCGACTCTACAACCTCCACCATCTCACACCTCACTTCTGTGTTCCACCTCACCTTGAGGCTGGCTCAGACCTGTGGCCTCCTGGTTTGGTTCTGCCACTGTGTCCCCAGCAGCCCCCAGCCTGGTTCCTCTAACTCCAACAGAGGCTCTCACCATGTTCACCAGCCTCTACTGCCTCCCAGGAAGGCCTGCCTGTCTGAATGCTGCCGCCACCTTTTCGAGCCCTTATAGCCATGGTATATATAGACGTGTGTGTGTGTGTGTGTGTGTGTGTGTGTGTTTAGGGAGAGATGTTTACCATGATGTGCTGTGTGATGTGAGTTATTAGTCACTGAGATTAGAATGAAAGAGTCTGTATTGGTCAATGGGCAGCAATCAAGGACTCATTGCAAACTGCACCCTACAGAACCAATGCAGCTTGTGAGTTCGTTGTTATTCGACCTCACTGACGTAGTGGAAAGACACAGATATATCTGTTTCTGACAAGGCAACACAGCAGTTCATGACAGGCTTTGCTTTTTTAAATTTTTTTTTTCAGTGCCAGGGATCAAAAGCACACTCTTTCACATGCTGAGCAAGTATTCTGTCAAAAGTTAAGTCCAAAAAATAAAAATAACGATGATGGTGGTGGTGGTGGTGGTGGCTGGAGAGATTGCTCAGCCTTTAAGAAGCATGTATTCAGGGACTGTCTCTGACATGAACTCAGTGGCTGGCTCTTTAACACCCCCACCCCCACCCCAAGGGAGGAGCAGCCTTGCTAGGTCATGGAAGAGGACATTGCAGCCAGTCCTGATGAGACCTGATAATCTAGGGTTAGATGGAAGGGGAGGAGGACCTCCCCAATCAGTGGACTCAGAGAGGGGTATAGAAGGAGATGAGGGAAGGAGGGAGGGAAGATGGGATTGGGAGGGAGGGAGGGGGCTACAGCTGAGATACAAGGTAAATAAACTGTAATTAATATAAAAAATAAAAATCAAAAAGAAGCATGTATTGCTCTTCTAGAGGACCTGAGCTGTGTTCCCAGCACCCACGTGAGGCAGTGCATCACTGCCTACAACTCCAGCTCCACAGGGATCTGACACCTCTTCAGGTCTCTTTGGGCATTTCACACTCACAGACACATACACATATGTGTAAGTGAAATAAAAAAGTAATTATTGGGCATAAAGATCATTGCATTGTCTAGACATATACCAAATTTAACAGATGAGAGTAAAAGGCAAATACAATTACCATGAGGCTGAAGATATGGCTCAGTGCTTCAGAACATGTATTGTTCTTGCAGAGGGTGTGAGTTTAATTCCCAGCAACCACGTGGTGGCTCACAACCACCTATAATGAGAACCGGTGCCCTCTTCTGTCCTGCAGGTGTACATGCAGGCAGAACACTGTACAAATAATAAATAAATAAATCTTTTAAAAAAGAAAAGGGGACACGTTATCAAAGAGACAGCTTTGGAGAGTCTCCAAGGACTTTGGGGCTTTAAAAATCTTTCAGATCCCCAAGAGACAACTTGATCCAGTCTATGCCTGCCATGGAAGAGAAGTACAAGTTCATCCTCTCTGTCTATCTGACTCTGTCTGTCTCTGTGGAGAGAACCGAGGACTTGTTCTAACTCAGTTCTGAAATGTGTTATAATCCCAAGCTCAGTGAGAGACTATAGCTAAATGCCCTTGACTCTCACTAAGTATAAAGTGCTATCTGCCCCTGACCTCCTGATCCTGGGTACTTGATTTATCACTGGTCCCCAAATTATACTAATCCACCCCCGACCCCCCCAGGGCCCCAGCTCCAACCAGGGTCTCATCTCCTGTGCATTTCTCATGTCTGAAGAAAACAATTTTCATGCCAGGCAGTGGTGGCACATGCTTTTAATCCCAGCACTCGGGAGGCAGAGGTGGGCAGATCCCTGAGTTTGAGGCCAGCCTGGTTTACAGAGTGAGTTCCAGGATAGTCAGGGCTTCACAGAGAAACCCTATTTCGAAAAAAGCAACAAGCAAGCAAGCAAACAAACAAACAAAACCCCACAATTTTCATCTCAAAGGGAAGTGAATAAGAGCTGGTTTATTCTGGAGCCAAGTACAACAGCCTGGGAGAGAAACACAGGTTCTCTGTTATTCTATGTTTCAGTGAGGTAGCAATCAAGAAGCTCTTCTAGAACAGACAAGGCTGTAAATTTACATACTTTTCAAATCTGTTGATGGGAACATCAGGTAGGTGGGTCACAGAGAACTCAGATACTCACAGGCCTCAGATACTCTCTGATGGCACCCTTATCCTTCTCACTGGTGGGAGCCAGGTGTCTGTACATTACACAAAGTTTCCCTAATGGTGAGCGGATGTTAACTCATTTTTACAAGAGGGCATTAAATGGATACTAAGGAGCCAAAAGTAACACTAAATAAGTTGCAGTTACACTCTGGACCAACAGAATTCTAACCTCTGTACAATTGTTGAGATGTTAACCAATGAATGAACAGTACCTGTTGTTCCAAGAACTTTGTTGAGCAGCCAATATGGCTGGACTTCACTCACCGTCCTCTTTTTTTCTGTCACTGTCCTTGAACCCAGATAATGGCTGTTCACTCACTGCCCACTGCCCGCTACTGCCAAGGGCCCCCTAGGCCTTAGAAGGTCCTCTTGGAATACCTACTGCCTTCTGCTGCAGCTGACTCCACACCAACAGCCCCCTCCCAACCCAATCTGCTTTGTCATCGCTCCACCCCTTACTCCCCACAGCCCAGCCATTCCCCAGTACCCCCATATCTGCACCTAACTTAGAGCAGCTCCTGTCTCCTAGCTGGGAAGTGGCTTCTACAGTGGTTTCTTGGGTCCCTGGGGAGAATGTGAATCTCTCCATTTGAGCACAAATCTTTCTCTGTTCAGGTTGTAGTCGCTGACTAGCAGAGGCCAGACTAGCTCAAACAGAAGAATTGTAATGTGTCACCAAAACCTGTAGACTTCAGCATGTCTGAGATGGGTGTCTGTGTGACTGTTCTTTTCCTGTCTGTGTGTCTCTTCTCTGAAGCAACTTGGCCCCCTACAAGCTGATTCCGGGCAGCTTCAGGTGGACATGGTCTTCCGGCTGGTGAATGTAGGAGAGGAACTGAAGCTCCTTTAGTAGAGTGCTTGCCTAGAAAACAGCAAACTCCAGGTTTGGTTCTTAGCACCGTGCAAACCTGACTTTCCAAATTGGGTGGTACATAAAGGAGAAGTTAAGGCCATCATTCACTACCTAAGGGTTTCTAGACTTGCCTGGGCTAGAGAACCTACCTTAAAAAAAATATCCAAGGGGCTGGAGAGATGGCCTAGTAGTTAAGAGCAGGTACTGAGCCAGACATGGTGGTGCATACCTTTAATCCCAGAATTTGGGAGGCAGAAGCAGGTGGATCTCTGTGAGTTTGAGGCCAACCTGGTCTACACAGTGGGTTCCAGGGGCAGGTACTAACTGCTTTTGCAGAGGATTCAAGTAATAAAGAAACATTCTCTTGTGTATTAATAAACGATTTGATCATGTAACAAAGACTCTCTCAAAAATTACAAGGAGTGAATGTATGAGTCCCTTTATATAAAGTCCCAGAAAATAAAAATTAATCCCTAGGAAAATAAAGCATATGGGTGGGCAGTGAGAAAGAAAGGGCTAGGAGTCTGGCGCACTTGATTGACAGCTGTACAATCTCCAGGAGCATGCTGATCACAGGTTTTATTTCTTCAAGAAAAGCTTTGCCTTTGTACATTCTGGCCTCTTGTATTTACTGTTATTTCACTAATGAAAACCATAAATACCATTTCCAATTTAGTGTTCTGTGGGCATATTACTTGTCTGGTCCTGCCGAATGACTGCACCATCTCCTCTGAAGTGCCTTTATATCTTTATCAAAAATCATTTGATGGACAGCTGAGAGGGCTCAGCTGGTAAAATCAATTGCTACCCAGCCTGATGACCTTAGTTCAATCCCTGGAACCCACGTGTGTGTTAGGAGAGAACTGACTCCCCCAAGTTGTTCTCTGGTTTCCACACACATCCTATGGCATGTACACTTAGACACACACAGAGATAGATAGATAGATAGAACTTAAAATATTTATATCAGTTGATGGGCAAGCAAAACAGCTCAGCAGGTATGGTTCTTGCCACCTGGCCTGAAAAGCTCCTGAGTTCTATCTCCAGGATCCACACTGTAGAAAAAGAGAATAGAAGAGACCCTTGACATTTGTCCTCTGACCTCCTTCACACAAGTACACACAGAGAGAGACAGACAGACAGATGATAAAATGTAAAAACAAATCAAAAGGACCAGGTATGGTGATATATGCCTGTTAGCCCAGCACTCAGGAGGTAGAGGCAGGAGAATCAGGAATTCATGGTCATTCTTGACTACATAAGGAGTTGAAGGCCAGCTGTAATACAGGAAACCTTGTCTCAAAAAGAAGACAAAAGAGGAGGAGAAGGAGGAAGAAGAGGAGGAGGAGGAGAAAGAAGATGGCTCAGTTACCAAGTCTGACAACCTGAGTTCAAGACCCAGAACGCACGTAAAGATGGAAGGAGAGAACTGTCTCCACAAAGTTGTAGTCTGACCTCCACACTTACACCATGGCATGCAAGCTCCTGCATTATGTACACAATAATAATAAATGCGTGAAATTCCAAAAATCAGTTGAGAGGCAGAGAATACAGATCAGTAAAATGCATGCCTAGCATGCATGATGTCCTAAGGACTACCAGTCAGGCATGATGACATATGCCTGTGAAGCAGGAGGATTACCGTGGGTTCAAAGCCAGTATGGACCATATAGAAGCAGGTCAACCAGGACTACATAGCAAGATGCCTAAACAAATAACAACAATGTGTGTGCATATATATATATATATATATATATATACACACAACAACAACACTCCTGGACTTAAATGTATTTGTGTAACCCTACACCAATACACACTTGTTTGATAACTCCATAGAATTACCTAAATCCTCATTTTTTATTTATTTTTTTTAAAGGCAGGGGCTCATGTATCCAGGCAGGCCTAGAACTCACAAAGACCCACCTGCCTCTGCCTGCCGAGTGCTGGGACTGAAATTGTTCTTCTTTTCACTGTTTCACATCAGTTCTTTGGCTTTTATGAGGCTTCATTGCACAGGTGAATGCACGCCTTCATTGCAGATTACACCCACGTGCAAATGTACTCAAATGACTGAGGCAGGCTGCATGGAAGAAGCTAGCAAGGCCTGTTGGCTCAGATTCTTTAGTGTCTCCCCTAGAGGGTATGAAAACAGACTCTCTCCTGGGTTTTGCCATCTGCTATCAGATAAGAGAGATCCCAGCATTTAAGGTTAGAGTGTTTATTATCTACCCTTATGAAAAGAAATTCCAGTTTCTGTCATCCAGCTGCAGTGGGAAGGACACTGTGCAGACTCGGAGGCGCCAGGCTCACTCCTTTTTGTCCTGTAGCCTGAATAGCCTCAGGAGTATAAATTGCTGAGGAAGTATGTCACATTTTTATGACATGAAAGTTTGGAAATGCTCCACACCAGAAAATATCAAGGAGAGAAAGAAGGCTATCAATGTCTCTATGCCGACAAAAAGCACACAGGTGTTCAAGACAGGGAGAGCTTGGTTAAAGACCTTGGGGTTGGAGATATAGCTCAGTGGTTAGGAACATTGGCTGCTCTTCCAGATGACTCCGGTTCAATTCCCAGCACCAATATGGCGGCCCACGGCCATCTGTAACTCCAGTTCCATGGGATCTGACACCTTCACACAGACATACATGCAGGTAAAACACCAAAGCATGAAAAACAAAAAGTATTTGAAAAAAAAAAAAAGATATTGATGTTGCCACATTTGATCATTCTGAGCATCTTTTGGGAACACATACTGTCAAAGATTGTTGCTCTGCTTTGTATGATTCAAGCTTTGAAACCGAGGAGTCTAGAGAAAGAGTTGATGGGGTTTGTGTGGGCACACCTCTGAAAAGCAAGATGATCTGCGAGTGCTGCGAAGATGCCATCAAAAAGAAATGTCAAAAAAAAAAAAAAAAAAGAAATGTCAAGACATAAAGCATGAACACCAAGCAAAAGGGGCAGAAGACTACCAGTCTGTATTGCTGAAAAGCCAGGTGGGTCCTTAATTGTAGCTTTTGGAGGGTGCCCGTGTATGTCATCAGTCAGGACAACAAAATTGAAAATTGCTGTGTTTAATGCTATCCCCTCCCTATACAAGTACAACAAATATTTTAGGCCATGACCTCACTGGGGAGGTGCTGGGTTTTTAGAGTTAACTAAAAATTCTATAGGACATGTGCAAACATTGCCATACCTAAATCCAGCCTCTAACGTTTCATTGATGTGGAATTCATTTCTTATTGGCCAAATGCCTGATGAGATGACTTGTAAAGATCTTTTGTTAAGCTCAGGATTGTTTTTTTTAATGTAATTAATTTTATAAAGTGTGTGTGTGTGTGTGTGAAAGAAAGAGAGAGAGAGAGAGAGGCAACTTGCAGGAGTCTGTTTTCTCCTTCTACCATGTGGGTGTCAGGGATCAAACGCAACAGACTTGTCAGCAAGCACCTTACCCTCTGAACCATCTCACCAGATGTTTTTTGAGACAGAGTCTCTCTGTGCAGCCCTGGGTTTTTAGGAACACACTGGCCTCGAACTCACAGACCTATACCTACCTCTACCTTCTGAGCACCAGGATTGAAGGTGTGCACCACTATACCCAGCTAAACTCAGGCTATTTTTTTTTTTTCTGAGACAGTGTTTCTCTATATAGCCTTGGCTGTCCTGGAACTCCCTCTGTAGACCAGGCTCACTTCGAACTCAGAGATCCTCCTGCCTCTGCCTCCCGAGTGGTGGGACTAAAGCTGTGTGCCACTACCACCCAGTTTAAATTCAGGACATTTTTTTTTTATGGTCTCTCAGTGTAACCATGGCTGTCCTGGCTGTAGACCAGGCAGGCCTCGAACTCACAGCAATCCACCTGCCTATGCTTCTCAAGTGCCAGGATTAAAGGCATGTCCCACCATGGCTGGCTTAAATTCAGGATTTGTAATAATACAGTTCACAGAACAATAGAAGGCAATGTGAAGAAACCTTGGTGGTTATGTTTCTTTTGCTTAAAGAAGAGATTGTAGAGGCTGGAGAGATGGCTCTGCAGTTGAGAGCTCTGGCTGCCCCTCCAGAGGACCCAGGTTCAATTCCCAGGACTCACATGGTTGCTCACCACTGTCTGTAACTCCAGCCCCAGGAGTTCTGACACCTTCACACAGATACACATACAGGCAAAACACTAACACAAACAAAATTTAAAAAAATTAATTTTTAAAGGGGCTATAATCTGTTTATAATATTGGCCTAACTTCTCTATTCTTTGTTGACTTAAAATAATGAGATTGAATTCCTTATAACATGTAACAGCACTAGTAAACACCTAACATTGGTAAGATTAAGTCAGTCCTTTTTTCAATAATTTATTTTTTTATTTTTTTAAAGATTTATTTATTATGTATACAACGTTCTACCTGCAGGTACACCTGAACACGAGAGTCCATTACAGATGGTTTTGAGCCACCATGTGGTTGCTGGGAATTGAACTCAGGACCTCTGGAAGAGCAAGCAGTGCTCTTAACCTCTGAGCCATCTCTCCAGCCCTCAATAATTTATTTTTAATTTTACTTGCATTGGTGTTTTGCCTGCATGTATGTCAGTATGAGAGTGTCAGATCTTGGGGTCACAGACAGTTATGAGCTGCCATGTGGGTGCTGGGAATTGAACCCTGTCCTCTGGAAGAGTAGTTAGTACTCTTAACCACTGAGCTGTCTCTCCAACCCCTAAGCCAGTCCTTTTAACTCATACGTCATGAGATCACCAGGGAACCATGTCTACTTCAGACTCACAGTGATCTTGCAAAGCACCATCCCATGAACATTGCTGGAGCATGGGAAGCAATGCAGTGAGAGGCTCCAGAGAGCTGGAGGGTGCTTTGCAACCGTTAGGTCAGGCTTGATGGAAGGGAAAGAAAGAGGAGGCTGCCACAGTAGAGCAGGCTGTCCTTCGTCGCCAATGAAGGGCAGCCATTTCTCTGAGGGAAAGCAGACCCTGTGCCCCGACACAGTGGCTGTGAGAGTTTTAGAGGGCAGAAAAGAGATGGAAAGAGAGTTCAGTCTGTATATCTGTGTCCTGAGGGTGCAGGGCAGTAAATGGCGGCAGATCTTCTCATCCTCATGTTGACTCTCATTAGGAGTTCCTCTACGCATAAACGCCTACAAATGTTCTTCTCAATGTGTTGACTCTCAGTTTTCCAGTTCATCTAAGGCTCTTTGTTCTAGGTACTGATTCTTCAGTAACAAATTAATTATAACTCAAATTGGGGCTCCATTACAATCCATTGTTTTTGTTTGGTTGGTTGGTTGGTTTTTTCAGGACAGGGCTTCTCTGTGTAACCCTGGCTGTCCTGGAATTTGCTCTGTAGACCAGCTTGGCTTCAAACTCAGAGATCCACCTACATCTGCCTCTGGGAGTGCTGGGATTAAAGGCATGCACCACCACCATCCCGCTAATCCAGTGTTAATGAAAATAATAAAATAGTCTATTGATAAGCCAGGAGCTGTCAAAATTTTTACTTTTTTTCTCCTTCAGAACTGTTCTGCACCCAATAAATAGGATTCAGGAGTGTTGAGCATATTTCCTCTGGGACATGGTAGAATATAATCTCCTACAGCCATTTACCAACTGTGTGTGTGAAATGGGACATGGGGAGGCGCAGAAGAACTGATTGATGTTAACATTGTAAGTGTGACATCCAACAGTGTAGAGATCACAAACAGGTGAACTTTGAAGTAGCGATGCTGGTTAATGTAACGAAGCAAGCATTGGGGGTGGAGCTGGAGACGTTCCCTAGTGCTTAAGAGCACTTACCGCTCTTGCAGACCTGACCTTGATTGCCAGCATTTATATGGTGGCTCAGTGCTGTCTGCAGAAGATCTGATGCCCTCTTCTGACTTTTACGGGCTCCTGCATGAGTTTGGACACACATACACATGAAAGATGATAGATGATAGCTAGCTAGCAGATAGATAGATAGATAGATAGATAGATAGATAGATAGATAGATAGACAGACAGACAATAGATAAAATCTATCCCAGCACTCAGGGAAGCAGAGGCAGGTGGATCACTTTGAGTTTGAGGCAAGCCTGGTCTACAAAGGGAGTACAGGACAGTCAAGGCTACACAGAGAAACCCTGTCTCAAAAAAAGAAAAAAGGACCTATGTGCTACATCTATGCCAAAAGCGAAATATTCAGATTCAGATTCTTATCCTGAAATATACCAATCAAATGTTCCAGTCATTTTCATAGTTCTATTAAAAGAAAAAGAATTTAATAAAGTCACTTTTATTTGTGTGAATGTCTGAATGTATACCATGAGTGTGCTCAGTGTCTGTAGAGGCTAAAAGAAAGCATTGGCTCGTCTGGGGCTGTGAGCTGTCCAGTGTGGGCTCTGGGAGCCAAATCCAGGTCCTCTGCAAGAGCAGCCTCATCAAGGTGAGGACCTGAATCTGGGCCCCTCACACCTGTGCAAAAGCAAGACATGGCTATGAAAGCCTTTAATACCAGCGCTTGGGGACAGGGAGAAGAGATAAGCGAATCATGGGGAGTTGCTGGCCAGCCAGTCTAGCCAAAAAAGTCAAGATCCAGTCAGAGCCCCTGCTTTAAAATATAAGGTAAAGTGACTGAGAAAGTCATCTTAGCTTCAGCCTCTGGCTTCCACATGTGCCTGTGCTGAGCAACCTGCATACATGGGCACACATCAAACACACACGCACCACAAAGCACATCTAAAAAACTTAATCCAAGCCAGATAAGAACATTTGAAAAGGAAAGAAGCTCATGGCTGATGTGGTAATTTGAGTGTAAGACATCCCTTGCAGGTGCAGGCGTTTAAACACTTACTCCCCAGTTGCTAGCACTGTTTGGGGAAGCTTAAGAAGCAGAGCCTTGCTGGAGGAAGTGCCTCACCGGGATGGGCTTTGAGGTTTTATAGCTTCACCCCTCTACCCCTCCTCTAGCGCCCGCGCGCGCGCGCGCGCACACACGCGCACACACACACACACACACACACACACACACACTTTCTCTGTGTCTCTGTCTTTCTCTGTGTCTGTCTCCTTTTCTCCCTCCCTCTCCTTTCTCTGCTTCAGGCTGTGGTAAAACATGTGATCTCTTAGCTCCCTGCTTCTGCTGCCATGTCTGCTGCTGTATGCCTCCCTGCCATGATGGACTCTTATCCCCCTGAAACCATGGGCTACATAACCCTTCCTTCAAAAGGAAAGAGTGGAACACTAGCCTTTATGAGACTAAAAATCCCCTGCTAATGTAAGCCAACCTACTGACTAAGGCTGTCAGTAGTTACATTAATATGGTCTAGTGGAGCAAAGCATGGTCAGATTCATGATATTCAACAGCTCAGGATCAGTCCTGGGAGCATCAGGACTATCATACATAACAGGGAAAGAACTGTAGATTCGTGGACAAGTGCATGCTGAGAATGAATCTAACGTAGGTGGTTATCTGGAAAACAGTAAACTGAGCATATAACAAATAAACCCCAGATAAAGACTAAATCATAATAACAATACTGGAATCACAAATCAACAGGACCCTTATGTAGATGTTCACACGTGTTCTCTACATGAAGCAATGGAGAAAGTCACAAAAGACAAGGCACCAAACAAAAGTATGTTCACATCTCAACCTTTGGGGCTTCTGGAGCCTAGGGGCATCAAAGAGGTGATATGAAGTCAGGGAGACCTGGGAAGGGAGTAAAAAATTGGAACAACAGCAAGTGAGAAAGGACAAGGGCAAGGAAAGGAAGGCTCCTTGGGCTCTGATATTTAAATTGAAGATCCCCCCTTTTTTTTTCCAGCTAGTCCTGGAAGAGGCTTCATGCTCCTGTGGCCTTTGATCACTGGCCAAGATAGGCAATTTGGCAGAGAGGAAACCAAGCCCTTGGATATGAAAAGGATAAAAGCTAAAATTCCCAAGGGCTGAAAATGTTTAAAGATGTCCAAAAGAAGATGTGAAAGCAAACTAATTAATAAAGTAATTTAATAGCCAGAGAAAAATCAGCCAATTTATGAGAAAAGCTGAGTGAAGCCAAGTCACCCAGAATGGTAAGGTCCTCTAGATAAGACAATGTCTGTCTGTGATGATTAATCCTTTTTAAAAAGATTTAATTAACTAATTTTGAGAAGAGTCTCAACTATGTAGCCCTGACTGGCCTTGAACCCACAGAGATCCACCTACCTTTGCCTTCTAAGCGCTAGGATTAAAGATGTGCACCCTGTCAGTGCCCAAATAGTTATGAATGATATGGGTGCTGAAAATCAAACCTGGGTCCTTTGGAAGAATAGCCATCTTTTTAGACCCTGTTTTCCTTCTTTCTTTCTTTCTTTCTTTCTTTCTTTCTTTCTTTCTTTCTTTCTTTCTCTCTCTCTCTCTGTCCCTCCCTTCCTTCCTCCTTTCCTCCCTCCCTCCCTCCTTCTCTCCCTTCCTTCCTTCCTTCCTTCCTTCCTTCCTTCCTTCCTTCCTTCCTTCCTTCCTTCCTTTCTTTTTGAGACAAGGTCTTACCATGTAACTTTGTCTGGCTTTGAAATTGCTATGTAGATCAGACCAGCCTCAAATTCAAAGAGATCCACCAGTCTCTGCCTCTTGAGTGCTGAGACTGAAGGTATGCATCACCATGCCCAGTTTTATTAGTAGGAGGAGGAGGAGGAGGAGTATTAATTACATATGTGTGTGCACATACTCAGTTGTGTGTGTGTGTGTGGTTCTTGGAGACAAAGTTTATCTGTGTAACCCTGGATGTCCTAGATCTTGCTCTGTAAATCAGTCAGGTTGGCCTCTAAATCAAAGATCTGCCAGTCTCTGCCTCCCAAGTGCTGGGATTAAAGGCATGAGACACAGCCACCCAACAGCCTTCACCTTTGTTTGTTTGTTTGTTTGTTTATTTATTTATTTATTTATTTATTTATTATACAGCATTCTGCCTGCATACCAGATCCCACTATAGATGGTTATGAGCCACCAGGTGGTTGCTGGGAATTGAACTCAGGACCTTTGGAAGAGCAGCTAGTGCTCTTAACCTCTAAACCATCTTTCCTCTTTTTTTTTTTTTTTTTGAGACAGGGTTTCTCTGTGTAGTCTTGGCAATCCTGAACTTGCTTTGTAGACCAGGCTGGCCTCAAATTCAGAGATCTCCTGCCTCTGCCTCCCTGAGTGCTGGTATTACAGGCATGCATCACCCAGCCCAGCTAGCTTTTAAGGCACAGTCTCTGCCTCTGTACTTTGTACTCCAGGCTAATGGTCATCAGTTCCTAGGCTATTCCAATTCTACACCTCCCATCTCTCAGTAGGTTCTAGGATTATAGGTGTGTGCCACCTGATCTAGCTTTTTTTCCCCCACCTGGGTTCTGGGGATTGAACTTGGGTTGTCAAGCTCACAGAGCTGGTGCTTTTACCCACTAAGCCATGGAGCCATCTTCCAGCCCAGAATTTGCTGCTTCCCTGACACTATAGACTGTGAAGCAAACAAATTGGCAAGAATTGTTTTGTCTTTTGGTCAGTGTTCCACTCTCAAAACCTTCCTAGGCTTTCTTAGATTCTATAGATCTTTTAGTCTCCAGAGCTGTTAAGACTCACTGAGTGAAAACAAAAACACTCCTAAGTCCCTGGGCTCTAGACAGGAACCCTCTGCCAAAAACCACTAACCCTGCACTGGGAGGACGTGCTGTCTGGCTCCACTCTGCCTCTTTGGAAGACTCTACTTCCCTCTTTGAGAAATAAAATTTGTTTTTCTTCAAGATCATTTGCATGCGTGTGTGTGTGTGTGTGTGTGTGTGTGTGTGTGTGTGTGTGTTTATGTATGTATGGGACCTAGGGTATGCTGGGAAAGTGCATGAGGTGTTTCCAGCCCTGGTCATTTCATGCCCACTATGCAAAATTACAAAAGAGTGTTGAAGATGAACCTCAGATAAGAGAGCATTTGTCTAGCAAGCCTGTATTTATGCATTAGCCACATGACCTAGGCATGGTGGCAGGTTCAAGGTCTTAGGTTGGAGTCTCTGCCTTCTACAAAATTAATAGCTAAATAAATCCTCCCTACGCTCCATGCTCCAGTCTGAATTCTGGCAAGAAATGGAAGCGCTATTACCAGATTTGGAAGGGAGAAGTGGAAGTCAGCACTCTCCAACCATACACTGGGATGAGCAGAGAAAATCATTAAATCATTACTGGCGTCTGTCCCTGGTTGCAGGGAGCAACTGAGATCTTTGCAGAAGGTTCCCTATAGCTCCAGGTCTCCCCCAAGCGGTCATCTGCCTTACAACATCAGCTACCCATGGTCATCAGTCTCTTTTTATCCTAGAAGCTCCCTGACTTTTCCTTTCCCACACCCTTTAATTCTTCAACAGATCTATAATCCCCTGTATTGTCTCTCTTCCTATTCAAATACCTAGAGAGACAGGGTCCTGTGGGTGATGTGTGGAGTCCCATTAGCTCCAAGGTCCCTATCTCCCGGCTAAACTAATAGATAAGTTGTCATTGAGTTCACCAGTTTAATGGTTGATTTTGTCTTCAGTGGATCGGGCAGTGGGACGGGGTTCTAGCTAATCAGTAAATTCCTTTGAGTTGTGTGTAAGGGCGCTTCTGTAGGACACCCACTATGTAGTCCCGGCCATGCTGTGCCTCCCCATCCAAGAGACGGAACTAACAGGTAGGCACCATCATTCTCAATGTGTGTGTGTGGCTGTTTAAAGACACCTTGCTGGGTGGGAGGGGCAAAAATAAAGACACCTTGTTTAGTTTACATCACTGGTTCCTTAGCACTGAACTTATGGCCAGAAGCACCATAACTTATGCTGAATTTTCCCTGAAAGGCATGCAACAACCTTCTTGCATTAGGAACACAAATCAGCTCTTCAGAACTGCATGTGGGAACCACATTCAACATGAAAATCATCAATAAAAAGTACAACCTGCAAAAACTGAGGACTAGAATTTGAAAAACTTAATTATTCATAGTATGAAAATGGAAAGAAAACAGGAAATCACTGTTTAGGGATCAAAAAATTTGCCACCTGCCTCGGCCTCCCAAATTCTGGGATGAAAGTCATGTGCCACCATGCCAAGCAAATGTATCCATTTTACATGTGTATCTTATGTTATCTATTTTATATGTGTATCTGCTTGCTTGTATGTATATACACAATGTTTGTGCTGGTGCCCATGGAGGCCAGGCAGGGTGTAAGAACCCCTGAAGCTGGAGTTAATAGGTGGTTGTGAGCAAACCAGTAGACCCTGGGAACTGAACCCTGTCATCTAAGAGAACAGCCAGTGCTCTTAACCACAGAGCCATCTCTTCAGCTCAGGTACTGACTTTGAGTCACAAATTTTAATAAATAAATTTGCAATTATGAAGTCTACGGGTAATGAGGACTGAGTTATGTTTGGGCTTTAGATCTAGAATATCCCCCAAAGGCTTACATTTGAAAGGCTTGAGTCCCCAGCTCCTGATACTATAAGGGGCTGTGGTGGAGGAAACTTGTTAGAGGAAAGTGGGGAGGGAGGGGCATGCCCTTGCTTTTTCTATCTCACTGAATCTTGTGTGGGGAGTAGGATGCTAGAGATTAGATGTAGGGCCTTGAGCATGCAAGGAAAGTGCTCTACCACTGAAATATCTACCTAGGCTGTATATATATTGGTTCTCTTCCTACCATGGGTCCCCTCAGGTCATCTGGCTTCAGCAGCACTGCTTTTCCAGAGCCATCTTGCTGTTTTTGAGATAGAGTCTCATTTTGTAGTGCAAGCTTGCCTACCACTTGTGATATTTCTGCCTCGGTCTCCCAAATGTTAAGATCATAGGCTTGAATCACCATTCCTAGTTTGCAAAAGGGTGTTATATAAAGAAAGCTCAGTTCAAGAAAGTGAATTAGAGACCTGCAGATTGCTCATTGTACAATACTTACAGAGCATATAGAATTCTTAGGTTTGATTTCCCAATATTGGAGGATTTTTTTTTTTTTTAAGTCCAGGTCAGATAACAGTGGAGCACATCTGTAATTTCAGTTTCTAAGAGGCAGGGGCAGTTGGAGAGAGTTCAAGACAACCCTTGCCTACATTGTGATGCTGTCTCAAGAAAAAAGGTGGACCAGTGAGGCAAACTAAATGCTCCCATACTGAAACACATTAACAGGGAACAGAATACAGGCATGGGAACTATGGAGTTTGGGCTAGAACAGAAAACACTAGAAGCAAGGTCTTCCGGTAATGTGCTATAGGAGTGGTTAGTGAGAACTGGCTTTGCTGGGGAGCATACTGCTGAATGACTATCCATTACCTCCTCAAGGTAGGCAATTACTTGGAAGCTTCTGAATCTCCTGCCTGTTCCCAAGTGCTGGACTCACAGGTCGGCACAACCACATCTGGCTTTATTGTGGTTTTGACAATGGAACCAAGGGACCATCATTGTGGATATTCTACCAATAGTGCTGTATCAACCTATCCTGCTTTTGTCTGGTGCCCAAAGATTTCCACTCTTGACAAACTTCATCTCCACCAAGCAAGCTGCAATCCTACCATCTTTGTTTAAAAGCAGCTCCTCACTCAGCGCTGAGGCACACTGAGGGTCTCACCTGACCTTGTTAGGTTCTATCAAGCTACACGCTCAGCCCCTCTGTGTGTCTCACAAAGTACTTCCTGTCTTGAGTTTTGTCACCATTAATGGAAGGCACCAATTTTATCACTGTTGTATTCATAAACCTTGAGAGAAAAGTGTCCCTTTCTGGATTCCATTGAGTCCCGAGTCATTTTTTCACTGTCAGCAACAGATCCATTTTTCCAGGAAGGGAAAAAAAAAACATACATACATACATATATATATATTTTTTTTCTTCCCTTGACTTGCCTTGTGGATATATACTATTTAAACATTTATAATTACTATGATCCTTTTGGCTTTGTCACGTCCAAGAGGCTTGTGCACCTCTTGTATAGGAGCAGCTATTTGGTGTGACACAAGTGGCAGAAGAGACAAGGGTGGGACACTGGTTACAAACTGGCTGAGAAGGGGTTGTATGCTGCTCCTGCTAAAATGCAGTTCCTGTGTTTGTCCAGAACCAATCTTGAGCTAATCCACTTAACTGGCTTTATTTAACCCTCTTGAAGGTTTAAATTCGTATGTGGTCAGCTGTTCAGTTTCAGTGGAATCTTGTATTTCTGGTTCATCATAACATTGTTCTCTCAAATTAAAAAAAAAATAAGTGATATGTATGCTGGTACATGATTAGTCTAGATTACAAGCCCCTTTCTTAAAAAAAAAAAAAAAACACCCACCCCTTCATTCAAGATTTACGCATGTGTGTTTTGCTAGCATGTATACTATTTGCAGTGTTCAAGAAAGCAGAGATGTGTCTTGGATCCCCCGGGACTAAATTATTGTGACGTGACATCTGGATGCTAGGAATCGAACTTGGGTCCTATGCAAAAACAGCTACTGCTTAGTCACTGAACCCCTTGCTTTTCACTTACTGATTTTTACATTTCATCCACACCAGCTAGTATTACTGTACTCTCAGGAAAAACCACAGATGAAACATTAAGGAGCTGGTTAAAGATGACATTTGCTAGCAGGGCATGGTGGCCCATTCCTTTAATCCCAGCACTTGGGAAACAAGGGAGTTCAAGCCCAACCTGGTTTACAGAATGTGTTCCAAAATAGCCAGGGCTACAGAGAAACCTTTTCTCAAAAAACAAAAAAATAAGTATCTAGCGAGTGCTAGAGAATTCAAAAAGTGTGTCCAGCTGGAGGGGGATTGATAAACAGTTCAAGCTTTTCAGTGAAAAGCACTGTTAGAAGGGTTACAACTTAGGTTTAAGGACTAAAAGCAGAATGCCAAAATGAAATGTACCTGATTTAGCAAGACTAAATAAATCTAAGTCCCAGGATAATCAAGACAGCCTCTACAGTCTTATCAGTGTCCAGTTTATACACTCCTTGGAAGAAAAACTGTCCATAATCCAAAAAAGTGCTCAACCACATTTCATGTTAAAACCACAAAGGGGTGACTCAGCAGTTAAAGAGCAATGGCTACTAGCTGGGCAGTGGTGGCACAAGCCTTTAGTTTCAGCACTCAGAAGGGAAGGCTCTGGTCACAGAGCTCCAGGACAGCCAAGGGTGCAGAGAGACACCAAGAAAGAAAAAGGAAAAAAAAAAAAAAAAAACAAAAAACCCATTTGCAACTCTTCCAGAGGACACAGGTTCAATTCCAGCACCAACATGGCAGCTCACAACTGTAACTTGGTGGATCTGACTCCCTCACACATTCATCATGCCAAATACCAATGTACATAAAAAAATTATAAACACTTTAATCACTGTAGATGTCTAGGAATTTGTAAAGAAGACCTTAAGTTACAAAGCTGGGGCTTTGTGAACTGAGAACCATTAAAGTCCCAGAAGGTAAAAAAAACAAAAACAAAACACTTGAAGGGCTAGAGAGAGCTGTCAGGAATCCAGAAAACCCAAGTTTGATTCACAGAACCCACATGGTGGTTCACAACTGTCTGTAATACTAGAAGATCCACCCTCTTCTGGCCTCCACTGGCACTGCATGCACATTGTAAAGACATGGCAAAACACCCATATGCATAATTTTGATTAAAGAGCTCGGTCTCTGCCATGAACTGCTTGGCCTGCTCTTTGATCACCTGCATCCGAGAGGGGAGCAGCCTTACCAGGCCACAGAGATGAGACCTGACAGACTAGGATCAGAAGGAAGCAGAGAAAAGCCTCCCATCAGTGGACTTGGGGAGGGGCATGCATAGAGGGGGGGGGCGAGACTGGGAGGGGAGAGGTTCATGGGGGGATACAAAGTAAATGAAGTGTGATTAATAAAAATTAAAAAAGAGCTAGAATAATCAGTGAACCAGAAAACAGCAATAGAAAAAAGGTCTCAATGCCAGTTATCAGGTCTAATAGAAAAATAAATGGGGCTCAAACAACTGAAGAAACAATTTGATAAAAACTAGGACTGAATATGGTTATGCAGATCTGTAATCTCAGCACCTGGAGCTGAAACAAGATTTTAAATTCTAAGACAATCAGGACAATCAGTAAAACCCTGTTCAAAACAAAAGGAACCCCCCCCCAAACAAATGTAGTTTGTTTTCTGAAAGGATTAACATGGGTCATAGCCTATCATCTTTTTGACACACACATAAGAATATGTATGCCATGTAAACATGCACAGTTGTACATGCCTTTAATGGCAGCACTTGGGAGGCATATCTGAGTTTAAGGTCAGCCTAGTGTACATAGTGAATTCCACAATGGCCAGAGCTACATAGAAACCCTTCTTAAAAACAAAGTAAAACCAAGATGGTATGGTGGCCCTGAAGACTTATCAGTGGTACTTGACCAGGATCCCTGGAATCCAGGTAAAAAGCCAATAAAATGGCATGCATCTCTAATTCCCACATTCTTATTGCCAGAAACAAGAAACCCTGCTTTAAGAGGTTAAAAGAACTAGGTTAAGTTTTCTTAGACAAACAGATCCTAAAGAACACAGGTTAATTCCCTACCTGCCACTACACAATAGGTCGAGCAGTCCCTGTAGTCTGTTCTATAATCTCTTGCTCAACACAAATAGGTACTTTCTTAGGTTTATGGAGGACAGCAAACAAACCAGGCTTCTTTGCTATTTAGGACCATGAGAGCCTTTTTCTTATTCCATGGCTTGCTACTAAGTGGATTCAATTACCCTACTAGAAGATGCTAATCCACTGGATGGTAGTGGTGCAGGGCTTTTGAGTCCCTATGACAGGCTTGGCTATACAAACATTGACTTTAAACCAGACCCCCCCTACCAAAAAAAAAAAGGGGGGGGGGGGGGGAGACCCAAATCCTCAGGGACTTGCCTTTTCCTTTCCACCTCAGTGCCTATCTATATTCCTTATAGTTGAGGAGGTTCAGGCAGATGAAACTGGTAAACTGAAAACTAGTATAGTTAGTAATCTCTAGTCACTAACATCCTTAACAAGCCACACTGCTGGTCTAGTGTGTGCTCAAAAGCTGGTGAATTTTTTAGAGCTTTGTTGCTTTTCTAGGCCGAGGCAAATACTAACGTACAGGGAGATAAAGATTCCTACATAATGCTGTGGCAATTTTGCCATCTGAGCAGCTTTGAGGTCAGTATCTACTAGCTGAAGCCAGATACTGAACTGCCTGGCTTTTCTCAACTCACTCCATTACCTTATGTACTTATGTTGCCACCTACTGGAAGAATGTGAAAAGGAACTGACAACCATTTCCTAAGGGTAAGAGTTTAGGGTTCTAAAATGGCTGCAAATCCCTCCAGTTCAGGAGCATGGGGAAACATATCACAACTTTTAATGACCCTATCTACAGGGTTAACTATCCTGTACCCTCACTCAAATACAATAACAAAAACACCAAAAACCATCCTACCATATGCCTGCTAGCACCAGACTTGCACCTTTTTTGTTGTATTGTTTTCCCAAGTCAGGGGGTTTTGTAGCCTTGGTTATTCTCAACTCTGCACAGGATTAGCCTCTTGGGATTAAAAGACACACACCACCAGCAGTCTTACCATTTCTAGCTCCTCCCCTTACGTGTCTTCTGCTACATGCCATTATAAAATCCCAAGAAAAACTCCTAACCTTTAAATCATCTGAGGGACCGCCAAATGTCCATACCACACAACCAAGCCACCTGATAGGCGCCTTTGATTAAATGTGTATGCCACCCACTGCTGCCTGGCTAAGATGTGGTACTTTCAATGGACAAAACTTTGTACTTGGTCATCTAAGTGAATCTTTCAACTAAATGGGGGCAGCATGCCTTCCCCAGGCCATTTAAGACTACACTGTATTGTTCTCACAAGTGCTGGGATTAGAATGATATACACAAACTAATATCACATTTCCAGCACCAATCCATGTGCTGCTTCACCAACTTGCCCAGGACACCCATCTAGGGGTAAAATGCAACATATCAAACCTTCCAGATCAGAAACACGATGATGCTGCTTCAAACCACCCCCCACTGTAATTTCCACATTTGCAGCTAGGATTACTGAAAGCAAATTCCCACTTGGCAGAATCTGCAGTCAGTCTTGCCAAGCTCTTAAGCAACATTCCAAAATGAACCTTCAGGAAGCACAAGTCTGGCATCAGAGTTTAGGACTTTTAATTTGCCCTAAAGCCACTGAAGCAAAAAACATGATAAACATTCTTTTACAGCCCCCAACACAAAAAAGAAAAAAAAAAAAAATTTGTAGGAAAAAAAGGTTTTGTACATAGGGTAAAACAATATAAATTCAATCATACAGATGGGGTTAGCTCTATTACCCATCTTGAAAAAGTTACCTGCTCAATGACAGAGCCTCCTAAGGACATCCCAGGACAGTATACAGCCAAGGTGGTCTACTTAGAATCTATATAAAAATAACATTTCAAGAGAGAGATAACCTGTTCATTTTCACCGGGCTCATATAACTCAACAGGGCATCTCTTGAAATGTTATCTTTATTTGGATTCCAAGCAGACCACATGGCCTGCAATCTATCCTGGAATGTCCTTAGAAGGCTCTGTCATTGAATAGGTAACAGAGTAAAAACCCCAGAGTCCTTTCTTTAAAATGAAGAGGGAAAGACTGGAATGGAAGGACTATTCAAACTTCGTCTTCTTTCCTTGTGGCTTGAAGTCTCCCCCTCCTCCTCTGCCGCCTCGAAAGCCTCCTCGGCCTATAGGAAGGAAAAAACATGAAAAGTGTAAGAATTGACCTCCCCGACCCAGAATGGTAAGACACAGGCTTAGGAATCACATAGAGGTTATAGCTCCTATCCTTTACCTCCAAAGCCTCCTCGGCCTCTGCCACCAAATCCGCCTCTTCCTCCTCTGCCACCACCTCTGCCTCCGAATCCTCCTCTGCCTCCACCTCGGCCACCGAAGCCACCTTCACCCTTAGGTTTGGCCCAGTCCAAGGTAACCTTGTTTCCATCAATTTCTCCATCTTCCATGGCCTCCTTGGCAGCTTTGGCATCTTCTTCACTATTGAAGTCTACAAAACCAAACCTAAAACACAGAATAAAAACCACCCACTTTAAAATAACATAACAAGCACCAAACTGGTAAATTCTGGTTGGATCTCAGAATGTCTCACACAACAGCCAAATAAACCTCTGCAAAAACAGAAGATTTAAAGTGCTAGTTCTGTGAACTTTCTCTTCTTCTCGTGCGAATCCATAATCTGCCACCAGCTGACAGAAAGGAGCTCAATGAGAAGACACTGCAGAGCCAAGCTCTCCATGCAGAACACATTAAAGAGAAGCAATACTATGTCTTACCCTTTAGAAGAGCCAGTTTCCCGATCAGTGACTATTCTTGCACGAACAGAGCCCTCAAACGACTCTTTCAAGGTCTCTTCAGTGGTATCCTCAGACAGACCTTTGACAAACAGAGTTTTGGATGGCTCTAGAAGAGAAAATGACGCCTGTTTTATAGGTTTTTCACTATGTACCCTTGGCTGGACAGATGGCAATCAAACCCATAAGTTGCTGCTTTGAGCTGACGGCTGGATCAGAACTTGACTATCTAGAGGAATTTTCTTGAGATTTCATCAATTATTTCTCAGGTAATCAGTCATCATATCCAACTGTCATTTACTCAGCAGCTACATAAAGGCAGCCCCATATCAGCATGGACACACATAACCTCAAAAAAAAAAAAATGCCACCCAACCCCAGTCACATCATGCCAAAGGGACTTACGACTTCTTGCATTAGGTGATCCCCTCTGTCCTTGTAACTCCAGTCTGATTGTTCTGCCCTCAATTTCCATTTTATTACAGGAATCTAAAGCTTCTTTAGCATCTTCAAATGAACCAAATTCTATATAGGCATACCTGAGGATTCAAAGTCAGTGCTCAGAATAAAACTTAAAAACACATGGCACCAGCAGGTAATCAATTACCAATGTTATCAATATTTACTGTCATGTGCACAACTAAAACTTCAAGTGTTTTTAAGCTAACAGGATAGTTTTAACCTTATTAGAGCTGTGTAAAAATATGTCCAGTCCACATCTAACAACATAAAATTATACTTTACCCTTTAGATCTGCCTTGTGGGTTTTGGGGCACTTTGATAAAAGTTGCTTTCTCAAATATTTCCTGAAGAGTTTCTTTTGTTGTACTGTAGGAAAGATTACTTAAAACCAAAGTTTTTGATTCACCTGCAAGTACAAAGATGTCACATTGGCAAGATATGTATAAATTAAAGCAATCAGACAAAATGTGGGCCACACAACAAGCCTATTTCCAACCTACCCCACAAAAGAGGTCATGTAACTAAAACAATGAAACTTCAGCTGCAGACCACTATACCACATTCAACTAAAAACACTTGTTGCTTTAACAGTAACTGTACAGGAATGCCTTTCATTTTTAGTCTAACTAGATCACTTTTCTATGTTGTCCTATATTATTTCTAAAATATACATAGGTCAAGCCATTTAAAGTATGAAACATATCCAACCAAGAAAGCCGTTTGCCTACTATTCTCCACTGTAAATTTCAAAAAGCTCCCACTCATGAAGACTAAAAGCCAGGTAGATGAACAAAAGGTGAATTCTAGCTAATCATGAAGTACAAATACACAAGTACTTTCCAACCCCCACTAGAATTAAACCTTTTAACTTACCACCAGCACCCCAAGAGCTATTCTTTCCACCTCTCTCTTGCCTTTGTCCTTTCTCCCCAGTGTAGTAGAGTGAAACAGATCGCCCATCAATTTCTGCCCCCTGCTTTTCTTCAAGGTTTTTTTCTGCATCAGCTTCAGACTTAAATTCAATATAAGCAATCCTGCAATAGAGATAAGCAAGAGTAAAAGCACAATTTGCTTAATAAGAAACATATTAGGCAAATAACAAGTATGTGTGTACTCGGTGACTGAAATAATGACTACTTATATCACTTTTATTTTTCTTTTTCAAGTTTTATTTATCTTTAAAATCATTCTTTAAACTTATGTAGACTATTCCCCTACTATGTAGGGGGATAAAAAGTACCCACAGTAATAGATTAAATGGCTAGAATCACATCTCATAAAATAGGAAAGGATAGTCCTGGTGGTACCAGAAACCTGAGGCAAAAAGACACTGATTTTGGATGGAAACCAGCTTGTAACAGTAGTCACAGCTTCAAAAACCAACCCACCATCTGGGCATGATGGTGCACTCTAAATTCAGAACATGGGAGGTAGAGGCAAGAGGATCAGCTCAGTCTGACCATAAAATCTGAGTCTGGCACACAGACCCTGTTTAGGGCAGAAGATAGAAAGTGGACACCACCGACTCAGAAACTGTTACTATAAGTCAAGTTCAAAGACACAAAACATACCCTTTACTCTTCCCATCCTGGCTGACCAATCTGATCTCCACGGCATCTTCAAAGACTTCTTTTAATTCATCCTCAGTAATGTTGAAAGAGAGGTTTTTGGCTAAAAGGGTTCTTGCAGCTCGAACTAGATTAAAAAAAGACAAGTACATCATATAACACGTCACAAAGAAAATAGGGCAATAAAATAAAGGACAAGGTTCTATGCTGAAACTGAAGGTGAGAAGGGTGGAGAGGTGGCTCAATGGTTATGAGCACTATGCACAAAGAGGACCCATGTTCAATTCTCAGCACTTACAATATAGAGATTCACAATCATCTGTCCAGTTTCAGGAGATTAAGTGCTCCTGGCCTCCTTGGACACCAGGCAGCATGTTGTAGATGCATATAAAGTTCTTCTAGGCCATACGTATCAAATTGTACACAAAACAAATCTATTTTAAGTCCCACCTCTAAGATACCTCATAACCCATATGGATCATTCCAGTGACACAAGACTATAGCCAGTAAGTCTGTGACCTGCTTAGACTACAAACTGAATTCACAGCTATCTTGTCAAATGATCAAAAGGGGACTGAGGATATGAAGCAATGTTAAAGAGTATTTCTAACATATAGTGGGCCTACTTCAAAACCCAAAGTCTGAAACCTGAAATGGGTATCAAGAAGTGCTTCACAGCAAAAGCACCTTTACTCACTAATCTACTCATCCTGCCAGTTCTAACACTACAGCAGACACCACCCATGTCACCTCACTGGTTTACATGAGATGAAACTAAGGGAAAAGTCTAAAGCCTACCTGTCGTCAGTTAACAGACCCTTTTTTACATACCTTTCTTACTATCTCTTCCTTTTGGTTTTTCTAGTTTTATTTCATTGCCGAACACTTTTAAACCAGTAAGCTCCAAGGCCTTTTCTAGGTCTTCAGCAGACTCAAAATCCACATAACCAAATTTCCTTGAAGAAAAAGAACAAGATTACAGGCATGAGAACCATCTACTTTTGTTCATACAAATGTAGCACCTACAACACTAACTAATTCATCTTCAAATCCCCTGAACCAAGACACAACAGCAAACTCACTTATATCTCATTTATTAAATCTTTACTTAGAACACAACTGATAGTGGGAGCTGGTATAGACCCTGCTAAGAATCCATCTAGCTAAAAGCATTCCCAGATCATTCAGATCCAAAATGCCAAATTCTTATAATGCCTAATATCTTTATATTCCATGTTTAAAAACATGGAAGGGAACAGAAAGGCTTAAAAAACCCCAAGTAATTAGATATAATATTCAATGAAAAATTTACCTGTTTGTACCAGTTCTGACATCCACAACAGCAAGATCATTTTTAGCAAAAAGTTCACTGATTGCACTTTTTAATTCAGCAACAGACTTGCTTGGATTAAGGTTTCCAATGAACAGATTGAAAGGTGTAGTTGGTTCTGAGCCTACACAGAAAATGAATTTTTAGTCCACTTACAAATTTAGTCACTACACATAAATTTTAACATAGAACTAACTACAAGGCACATCAGCACATTGCATTTCCACACCAGATTTCAGTATTAAGTCCCTTTGTCATTCATCACTTGTGCCACTGTTACCTTAGGAGATTAAGGCTATGTCCCCCATTTGGGCAGGTTTACCTTCTACTTTCTGTTTCTTGGCTTCTGGAGCTTCTTTCTGTTTGGTCATTTCCTTCTTCCTTTTTCCAGGTGCTGCTTTAACAGGTTCTGGGTAAGATGTTTTTAAAGTGTCATTCATGTGTAGGCAGGCATTTTAGTACTTCCATTAAACATTCAGGTCAGTGTACTTTAGAATTTAATTTAATTTGGTTTACCTTCCTCTTCTTCTTCCTCCTCCTCCTCCTCCTCCTCCTCTTCTTCTTCATCGTCCTCCTCATCTTCATCCTCTTCTTCATCATCCTCATCCTCCTCAGCCACATTCTTGGCTTTCACAGGAACAACTTTTTTTGCAGGAGGAGCTTTCTTTCCTTTGGCTGGTGTGATCTCCATAACTTCTTCTTCTGAGTCTGAAAGATAGTTCAGCAAGCAAAGGTATTTGCTGGCAGTCCAGACACACATAAAAGAAAAACCCACAAAGATAAAACTAAGAAAATGAAATCCTGACAACATGCTTAATTAAATTATAGAAAGAATTAAGAAAGCAGATGGGGCAGTGGTGCATGCCTGTAATCCCAGCTCAGGGAGGCAGAGGTAAGTAGATTGCTTTGAGTTTGGAGGCCAGCCTGGTCCAAAGTAAGTCCAGGACAGCCAAGGCTACATAGAAAAACCTGTTTAGTTTAACAGAAGAAAAAAAAAATTAAGAGCACAAAATATGTCTTTCAAATCTAACCCATGAAGTGGTCAGAAAAACTACACGTAGTATTTTAAAAACCTATCTCTACCAAGCCTGCGAACAGAAACCCAAGAACAAACACCCAAACACTTACCATCTTCCTCTTCATCATCCTCTTCCTCATCATCCTCTTCCTCATCTTCTGAGGCAGGAGCAGCAGCAGCTGCTTTTGCTGTTTTTGCTCCTTTTACTACTACTGGTGGCTCAAAATCATCCTCCTCTTCCTCATCATCATCTTCCTCTTCTTCTTCCTCATCATCTTCATCCTCTTCCTCACTGTCATCTTCCTCTTCATCACTGTCTTCCTTTTTGGCATTCTTACCATTCTTAGCTCCCTTGGCTGGCATGACAGCTCCCTTCTTACCAGATGTTGCTACCAATGCTTTTGCTTGCGTGGCTCCCTTCTTACCAGGTGTTGCAACTACTTTGGCTGGTGTAACTGCCTTCTTAGCTGGTGTGGCTGCTGCCTTTTTGCCTGGGGTAACATTTGCTTTCTTAGCTGGGGTGGGAACTGCAACCTTTTTTGTTTGTGAAACGACCACCTTCTTTGCTGGAGTTGTAGTAGCCTTCTTGCCTTTTTTCTGAGGGATGACAACCTTGAAAATAAATCATAAGCATTCTATATTCAATACTATCTTAAGATACCAACATTAACTGAGCTCAAGAACAAGGGCATTAGATAGACTGGAGATGGCTGAGCACTTATTCTTGTCGAGGATACAAGTTCAGTTCTCAGCATGCACATGGTGGTTCTAAGTCCATTTCTAAGGATCCAAGAGCATTCTTCTAGCTCAAGGGCACCAGCCATGCTTAGTGCGCCCACACATGCAATTAAAAGTCTCCAACCGGAAACACCCAAAACTGGCTTCCAACTCAGCCTCAAGTACTTGAGTTAGGGAAGAATATACTCTAGTTTTATTAAAAACTAAGCAACAACAACAAAAAAAAAAACCACGGGAAAAAAAAACCATTGAAGTCCAGCCAGGTGTGGTGGTGCACCCCTTTACTACCAGCACTCAGGGTAGAGGCTGGAGGATCTCCGAGTTTGAGGCCAGCTTAATCTGAGTCCAAAATAGCCAAGGGTACAGAGAAACCCTGCCTGGGGAGGGAAGAGTTCCACTCAAAGCATTTTTTGCTAATAATTTTATTGGGTACTTAAAGCAGAGCTTTTCTAAACCAGAAATCTGATTTAGCATGTCCATAAAAAATGAGGTTTCACTCCACAGCCCCAGCTTGCCTAGAATTAAAATACTCAGATAATTGTCAACAGCAATAATGAGCTTGTCACTCAACGATTCACTACATACAAAAAAAGTATCGTATTTCTTTCTGATTCTACTTCCAGACTGCATCTTAAACTTAACACAATCTTTCGATTAGCCCTTGTACCTCTTCTTCACTGCTGTCATCTTCTTCATCTTCTGACATCTCTTCGTCTTCACTATCTTCTTCCACCTCCTTTGGGGGAGGAGCCATTTTCTTGGACTCACCGTGGGTTTTGCCGGCCTGCAAATGCACACACAACGTCTCTACCCGCATCTTAAGCCATTTTGTATCTTGCCATTATCTTTAAGGTCTACTGCCCATATGGACTTCATACTGGCAAAGTTTGCAGTATGTCCTGACTTTTCACAGACAACTGAGAAAAACTCTTCCTTTTAGACCCTCACCCGCAAAGACTAGTCCCGGCCCTTTATGTCATGGCCCCTTCCTCTGAACCTCTAAATCATCGTGGGAGAGCGCGGAAGCACCCTCTAAAGGAGCATCTCCGGAGCGGAACTCCCTCCACCTCGCGCCCCGGCCGCGCCACGTGGAGGTCCCCCCGCAAGCCACCACGCGCAGGTCCGCCCGGCCCCGCCGGGGCTGGGGGATGGCCGGCCCGGCCACCTAGGTCCATCCCGCAGCCCCCTATCCCGGTGTCCAGGCCCACTCCCAGCCCCCGAGGACGCGCGACACACGAGGAGCGCCGCCACCCACGTGGCGGGCCGCGCACCCGAGCACGTGCGCGGGGAGGCGGGGCCCAGCGGGCCCTCGCCGCATGGGTTCGGCCCTCTCCCTACTCGGCGGCCCCGGCGCGGGCCGTCCACGCTCAGCTCCTCCGATCTCCCCACTCGCCGACCCCCGCGGGGCAGCCAACACCGCCCTCCCCGCAGCCCGCCTCGGCTCGGCTCGGCACCGAGTCAGAGGCCAAGCAGCGCGAGACCTGCCGGCAGTCGCGCGAGACTTTCCTCAGCATGGCGCCCTCGAACGCGCCCGGGATTGCGCGCAGGCCCTCCTCCCCTCAGCGACGGGGGCGCGCGCGTCCCGGAGAAAGCAGGCCTCACTCGTCCACATCGGCGCGCAAGGCCTCTCACCTTTGCGAGCTTCACCATGATGGCGGATTACGACGGCGGCGTGTGCGGAGGGCGAGCAGCTCGGAAGAGCCTCGGGGCACCCACGCGAGGTCGTCGGCAGCGGCGGGCACTGAAGGCTCCGGAGCACGTACAACTGCCTGCCAGCTACCGCTAGCGTCTGAGGCGAAAGACTGAGCCTGCCCAGTAATCGCCTCTGGAAAGGCGACGGCGGCGTCCTCGTGATCCCGCCTCCACCAATCACCGCTCGCGTCCGTCCCTCGAGCCAACCGCCGGCTTTAGCCCAGGCGGCGTGGGGCGGGCCTACGGCGTGGGGGGCGGAGACGGCGGGGGCGTGGCCCGACGGCAGCTTCCGGAGGGCGGGGCCGGTTTTGCGCAGGGCGGACGTTGACTGGTTGGTGTGCCGGGCCCTTCAGCGTTCCCGAGCGGCTCGCTCCCCCGCGCCTGCGCCGTGAGACGCGCGAGTTTGGCGCGGCGTGAGTGAGGAGCGTTGGGGGGGCCGCCTCGGCCCGGATGCCCTCAGGTACTAGGACGCCGCATGGACCTCTGGCTTCACGTGGCCTGGGGTCTGCTCGGGGAGTCCTCCGCGCTGCGGAAGCTCGCCCCCCACGGTGGAGTTGGCGGCGGCCTCAAGCGTCCGCCGCGCCTGGCTGCGGAGGAGCGGGAGAGCGCCGGAAGTTCGCTGGCGCGGGTCGGCGGCCCTAGGCCTGCCCCTCAGCGCCACCGAGAACGTCTTGGTGGTGGCCGTGCGCTGCAAGCCACCGTTCTCCTGAGAATTCCTAATAAAAGCAACTGCGTGTGTGAGCGGTGCAGTCTCCTTAGGGCATAGTAACCAACGAACCCCCGTATGTTCGGTATAACTCCGAACAGGGCCAGGTCCAGAGAGGACTTCCGGTGGGTGCTGGGGACGAGACCACTCAGGCTTCCCTCGATGGCGGGGGCAAGAGTTGTCTCGGGTTGCTTAATGATTGCTTTCGAGCGTAGCATACTGGAGTGCTTCTATTTTGAGTGTTTTCTAGGTATCTAGAGCCCAACTTTTCTGGAGTCAGGGTTCCATCATCTGACAATATTGATTAAGAAATAAATCACAGCCGGGTGTGCTTGCGTATGCCTTTAATCCCAGGGTTTGGGAGGCAGAGATAGGGCGAATCTCTGAGTTCGAGGCCAGCCCGGGTTACAAATCGACAGGAACCATGTCTCGAAAACCAAAAAATAACAACAAAAAAGGATTTTTGTCTAGGGTGCGGGTCGGGTATTTGCTCGGGCTGTCCTATGTAGAGCAGGCTAGCCTCAGCCTGACCCCAATGTGTCGGGTTAAATTTGCACCGCCATGTCTGTCCCAGTCTCGGGAGATTTTAATGAAGACTGATGTGTTAGGTTCCAAGTTTTCTGTCTAAACATCAGCCTTTGCAGATGCGTGACGCTTGCTTCCTAAGGCCTCCCAGCACAGTGTGGGACAGCCCCAGGTGTTCTCAAGTTAGGGCAAGTGATGGATGAGGACCAGTGTTGCGGTGGTGGGGAATGATCTTTATAGAGAGACTGGTCACACCTTGAACCATTAGGATGGAGCCAGGGGAGACTCTTGGATAGAGGGACAGGAAGAGTGTGTGAGCCAAGACCCTGGAAATTCCGAGCAGAGCACGCTAAAGGCGCTCAGGAAGAGACGGATGAATCCCAGCAACCTGGGCATGTCTGCTCTGTCGACCGCTCTATCTGTATGGGCCTTCCCCAGTCCTCTGGTGTGAAGTGCCTCTAAGATACTCTTGCACCCTGAGTTACACTCAGCCAGTACTTTTCTTGGTCATTGTTAATTTGCCCCTTCCCCAGACACAACACAAACTTATCTGCTGTATTCCCAGTGCCTGAAGCATTGCCTGGTACATAATAGCATTGAAAATGACAAACTGGAGTGACCGATACAGCTCAGTGATAGGTGGCCGTACCACCACAAAGTGAGCGGAACAGTTTTTCAGTGAAGCAGCAGCAGGGACAGCTAGTACAATTTGGTGTTACTGTGGAGTCAACACCTAACGCGTAGGTGGGCATTTCCAGGCACCAAGCTCCATTTTAGCTCTTTAGAAATTTTAAATACATAAATGTATTCAAAATAGGCTAAAGCATCACTGCTCACAGATGAGGGTGAAGAGCAGTCAGTGGTTCTCAACCTGTGGATCATGAGCCCTTTGGGGTCAAATGACTCTTCCACAGGGGTTGAATATTAGATATCCTGCATATCGGGTATTTACAATTTATAACAAAATTAGTTATGAAGTAGCAATAAAAATAATTTATGGCCAGGTGTGGTAGTACGTGCCTTTAATCCCAGCACTGAGGGAGGCAGAGGCAGGCAGATCACTGTGAGTTCCAGGCCAACATGGTCTGCAAAGCAAGTCCAGGACAGTGAAGGATACACAGAGAAACCTTGTCTCAAAAAACCAAAAATAATAAAATGATTTTATGGTTGGGGGTCACCACAACATGAGGATCTGTACTAAAGGGTCACAGTATTAGGAAGGTTGAGAACCGCTGGTATACAGTTGTCCAGTCACAGAAGTAGTAAGGAGACAGGACTGTGGGGGGAGGAGGTATGCCTGAGTTCAAGTGTAGAGGCAAGAGGTTAACCCGGGTTGTCTCTTTCTATCACTCATGACTCTTATTTATTTTTATTTTTTGAGATAGGGTCTCATGTATCCCAGGCTGTCCTTGGGCTTTTGATTCTTTGCCTCCCCCTCCCAAATGCTGGTATTACAAGTGTGTGCTACACTCAGGTTTTATGTGGCTTTGGCAATGCCAGGCAGGCACTTGGCCCGTGAGCTACACCCCTAGCCCATCTCTAGCTTAGTTTTCCGGTTGTACAGGCCAGTTAGCAATGCCAGGGATCCTCCTGTCCCTGCTCCAACCAGCACTACCCCAGTGCTACAGTGACAGTTGTGTGCTGCCACCCCGTGCTCCTTACAAGGGGTATTGGGGACGTGAACTTGAGTCCTCATGCTCCTGTAGCAATCACTTTATCCACTGAGGCATCTTCCTAGCTGGATAGAGAGGACTTAGACAAAGGGGCAAGAGAATAATGAAATCTCTAGGTCAGTTTCCCCACGTTAAGGGTCCTGCCATTTATTTATCGACAGCACATCTTAGCTTTTTTTTTTTTTTTTCCTTTTTGAGATGGTTTTGTTAGGTAGCCAGGTTGGCCTGGAAATTGTGTTTCCTTCTGAGCATTGGCATTGTAAGTGGATTTCAGCAAGTGCTAATTGAAAATCAGTTATAAATATATCATATAAGGTACCCCCCCAAAAAAGCTAGGCACAGTAGCTCATACCTATAATCACAGCATTTGAAAGGCTGCACCAGAGAATTACCATGAATTTGAGGCCTGAATTAACAACCCGAGTAATTCCAGAGTTCCAGGCCCTCTCTGAATGAATGAATAAATAAGTCTCAAAACAACCAAGCATGGTGGCATATTCTGTAATCCCAGTGCTTTTGAATGATTGCCAGTATAGGGTTAACCTGGGCTGTGCCTCAAGACCCTGTATAAAAAAGGAAGAAACACCCTCCCCCATCCTTACACTTTGTTGTGTTTGTCGATCTATATGATGAACTTCAGTGATTTGCATCTGTTAAATGAAAGTAATAGTTACTACTCCTTTTTTCAAGGGTATGCCTGGGTACCACATTTCCTCTAGGCTTTTAACTTGCAGGCCAAGGAGCCTGGAAAGGAAACAGCAGGAAGCTGCCTAAATGCTAGGCAGCTGGGAGAAGGCCCTGTTCCTCCCCCCCCCCAGCCTGTGACCAGGACCACAAGACCTAACACAGCAGAGTAGGTGAGTTCAAATGAAAACAGAAAGAGCCAGGCACAGTGACACTTGTCACCCCAGCCTCAGGCACAGTGACACTTGTCACCCCAGCCTTCAGAAGGAAAAGGTTTCAAAGTTCTGCACAGTAAACTGTCTCCCTCTCCATTCTCTTCAGGCCGCTTGGTTCCAACGCAGTGGCAGAGGAGTCCATGAGTCTATGTACTATTTATTTATTTGTTTATTTGTTTTTCAAGACTGGGTTCTCTGTTTTAGTCTTGGCTGTCCTGGAACTCACTTTGTAGACCAGGCTGGCCTCGAACTCACAGGGATCCACCTGCCTGTGCCTCCTGTACTTGGGATTGAAGGTATGCACCACCACTGCCCTGTTTTTTGTTGTTGTTTTTAAGATTTATTTATTATTTATACAGCATTCTGCCTGCATGTGTGCCTATGCGCCAGAAGAGGGCACCAGATCTCTCCATAGATGGTTGCTGGGATCTGCACTTTTGGAAGAATAGCTAGTGTTCTTAACCTCTGAGCTATCTCTCTAGCCCCACTTACTGTATTCTTAATAATTACAGGCTTTTCCTTACATGGAAGGGTCACTGAACCAGTTGCTGCTGCTAGACATTGCAGGGGGAGCTGCACTTCACTATTACTACAAACAAACAATAACCTTCTGTTTGTTTGTTTGTTTTCCAAAGACAGGGTTTCTCTGTGTAGCCCTGGCTCTCCTGTAACTAACTCTGCAGACCAGGCCAGCCTTGAACTCAGAGATCTACCTACCTCTGCCTCCCAAGGGCTGGGTTAAGGGTGTGCACCACCCACCACCTGGCTGCAAATAACTCCTGTATATACCTTATTTGACACATGCACAGGTCAGCAGCTTATCTGGAGAGAACTTAATAGAGCTGCTGGATGGAGAGTACAGCCTTTCATGCCATGCACTTACAGGTGCTCTCACATGCACAGCCCAGACAGCTCCAAGCTTTGGCAGAGAAAGATCTGAGGAGGGGAGCGGTATGAATGCCCCCTAAGCAGTGGGGGCTGGCACTAGCCAGGCTCTGACACCAGGGCGGAAGCTCCAAAGGCATCACCCTGAACATCTCACCACCTCTAAACTTGCATAAACCTGGCTCAGTTCTGCTCACTCCCTGCTGCATGGACTAGACTGCTGCCCACTGTAGCCACTCAGGGACTTAGCAGCCCACTGGAGGAAATCTGAAGGATTTGAGGACAAGAATCCACAGTTTTCAGATAGAAGCCTCTAAGAGTGGACTGTCTCAGGCTCCACCTAAATAAGAAAGTCACATCAAGTGTTTAAGAGGTTCACACAGGGAGTGACAGGATCACAGAAAAGACCAAGCAAGCAGTTGCTGCCCTTTCCCTCTAGGCTCCTCCCACTGACAGTAGAGCCAGGATAAAGGAACGCTGCCTAATAGGGTCTAAGGACAGAGGGCTTTACCCTGTCTTCTGAGTGCCAGGTCTCCACCTGACCAAGCCTGGAGAACACCCAGGTAAGGAAAGATGCAGGGAGTTCACAACCACAGCCTGACTACAGAGCACCAATTACACCCAACTGTGTGACTGAATGTCTGTCGTAAGTATGGGCAAAGCTGAGTCCCCAGCTTGCTCCTCCATTGAGGCCTTTATATGCTGTACAGGATTTTTTGCCAGATGCCTACAAGACATCATAAGCTCCATTGCCAGGCCTTTCTTGGCACTTTAACCCATCTGATTAAAAAACTTATTGTCTGGGCAGTGGTGGTTCACGCTTTTAGGCCCAGTACTTGGGAAGCAGAGGCAGGTGGATCTCTATGAGTTTGAGGCCAGCCTGGTCTACAGAGCGAGTTCCTGTTGGCACAATGTTATTGTGTACTGTTTGAAGTTCACCCTTGTTGTTTCACATGCTGACTTCTTTTTTAAAAAGATTTATTTATTTTTATGTGCGTTGATGTTTTTTGCCTGCATGCCTGACTCTGAGAGGGTGCCAGATCCTCTAGAACTAGGACGACAGACAGTTGTGAGCTGCCATATAGGTGCTGGGAATTGAACCAGGGTCCATCTGGAAGAGTGGCCAGGGCTCTTTAACCACTGAGCCATGTCTCAAGCCCCAAATGCTGATTTCTTTATCCTACTATCTGGTTTCAATCCCAACATGGCATTGTAATATTTATTCTAAGAATCTCCTGTCTGAAGTTTGTGTAAAAATGTTCACCATTTGTTCTCTGCTTTGCCAATATTAGGTGATGGAGAGAATGGGGTGGGACACCGGATTCCAGTAAGATAAGGAAAAAGGAAAGGAAGTGGGAGATTTGGCCACCAGGAGAGGCCCAGTAGAAATCAGGAGAAAAGAGCAGGAGTAGAGAAGGACATAAATGCAAGTATTATGGAGATTTTGGCTGGGAGGAAGACAGATTAGCCATAGAGAATGAAATTAGATTTTTAATGCCCAGTATTGTGCTCAAGGCTAAATAAATAAATCTTAGTCTCCCTGTGTCCTCATTGGAAAACTAGCTGGTTTAAGATAAACTGCCGCTGTATTAAATTCCTGGAATATTTAATATTAATATTCATTTTACAAGTTCTAGGACAGCAAAGGCTACACAGAGACCCTATCTTGAAAAACCAACATGCCTTAAATCCCAACGCTTGAAAGCATAGGCAAACAAGTCTCTGAGGTCAAGGCCAGCCTGGTCTACAGAGTGAGTTCCAAGACAGCTAAAACTACACAGAGAAATCCTTTCTTGAAAAAAAAAAGCAAAATAAAATTATTAATATCATGTGTACAGTTTTGTTTTGAGATAGGCTTTCATATAGAACAGGCTGATCTCAAACTCCTGCTCCTCCTGCCTTCCCTTCTGAATGCTGGGATTATAATGTGTATCGGTTTTTAAAGTAATTTATTTAATTTTATTTTATGTGCATTAGTATGAATGTGTCTGATCCCTTGGAAATGGAGTTACAGACGGTTGTGAGCTGCCATGTGGGTGCTGGGAATTGAACCCAGGTCCATTTGGAAAATCAGGCAGTGCTCCTAACCACTGAGCCATTTCTCTAGCCCCCAATGTGTATCGTTTTTAAGATTTTTATTTTATGCATTTGCATATGTGTTTGCCTGAGATGGGGGTACAGAAGAAGGCATTGGATCCCCAGGAGCGAAATTACAGACAGTTTTGATCAGCTCAACTTGTATGTTGAGAACTGAACTGAGGCCCTCAGAGACTCTGAGCCATCTCTCCAGCTTTATGCCCAGTTTTTAAGATGTGGTAGCATGCCAGGTATGGTGGCACACACCTGTAATCCCAGCACTTAGGGAGGCAGAGGCAGGTGGATTGCTGTGGGTTCGAGACCAGCCTGGTCTACAAAGCAAGTCCAGGACAGCCAAGACTACACACAGGAATCCTGTCTCAAAAAGCAAAAAATAAAAATGAAAAGATAGGCCAGCAATCCAGCGCAGGCTTCCTGCATGCTAGGCAAGTGCTCTACCAACTGAGCCACATCTCTAGCCCCAGCCCTTAAAAAAAATTTTTTTAGGCAAGGTATAATCAACTGTAATCTATGTTGTACTGGAACTCACTAGATGAGTCCAAGAATCACTGAAGAAGGACCCCAGACTCAAGCAGTATGCAAAAGCAAGGAGAGTTTATTCTGTAGAAATTTTCCAGCATGCTGGGGCCACCATTCCTTAGAATAGGGACCATGGAGTGAGCATACAGGCTTAATTGGAAGGCAGTTAGGAGGATTTCCAGAAGGAGTGAGGTGACCTTTCACTTGGTTGGTTAGTAGTGACTTGTTAGTACCCCCTCAGGTGGGGGTATTTAAGATTAGCTAAACGTTTAGAGACTTTCCCGAGTTGCTAAGGTCTTTTCCTCAGGCTGCTGAATCATTATACCTACCTCAAGCCCATGTGTTAACCTTTAAGATGATTGGCCGCTTGCAAGCTTCCGTTTTTCCAGAAACTGTTTTTCTGTGTTCCAAGCAATAGGAACTCAGGCCTAGTCAGGCAAAGTTGAAAATGAAGCCTGTCATGGAGTCAGATTAGCCAAACAGATTGGAGCCTTCTGGGGATCTCTTGAGGACTTTGGAGTTATTAGACCTTTCACTTGGTAGCCCAGGCTAAACTCAAATTCATGGCAATCCTCCTGCCTCAGCCTTCAAAGTACTAGAACATTAATGGCTTAAGCCACCATAGCCCACAAGCCATGTTTGCTTTTGTGTGAGACATGCTATTAATGTTTTTCAGCCTAGTGTCAGAGTAAAAAAAAAACACATCTGCATCTGAGTCTCCCTGAGGTAGCCAAAGTGTCTTCAGCTTCTAACCAAGCAGATTCAGCAGCCACCTTCATAGCAGTTCCTTTGGCAGCCCCAGTCACTGGCCTGGATGGTCATCCAGGTCTTCTGAGTCCTTTTTATTCCCCACCAAGTTCTTTATTCTCCAAGCTTTCACCCCTCAAGGCCACCCATGTCTTCTGCCCTCAAATTCCAACCTTATTCTACTTGACAGGAAAAGGCAGCCCTCCCTGAGCTACTCTCACTTGTGATTTACCGACAGCCTCAGACATCCTCAGCTTCCCATGGTGGCCTCAGTTTCTCGGGGAAGCCAGAATCCTCCTGGAAAGCATGGTTCCTGTGGGGTGTCTGCTGATACAAGCCACCTGCTGTCCCAGTGCTTCGTTCCTTTCTGTGGCCCCCCAAGGAGCTAGCCCTGGGGACTTAAAAAAGCTTTTATATTTATATTTTGAGACAGTGTCTCACTTGGTAGCCTTGAATTTGAGATGTTCCTGCCTCAGCCTCTAGAACTCTGAGATTATAGACAGCTGCTATCACACCCACCACCAACACTGTCTTAATTCCAGGGTTGTTAAAGGGCATTTTGCATGCCTCTCCTCACTAATTACGGAACTTTGCTTACCTACACTTTGTCAGAACTTCTCTGGCCTCTTTCTCTTGGCCTGACTTCTCCCTTTCTCCCCCTTCAACGCTCTTTTGGCCTACATGGCTACTTAATATTCCCTGTGTGTTGTCCTCTGCTTGGGTTTCCTTTTTTGTTCTTTTAGCAATGCTGGAGATTAAACCTAGTGTCTCAAGCATTCAGGGCAAACATTAGCCACTGAGCTGCAGTCCCAGCCTTTCCCTCTAGGGACAGCTTCCTTGCCTGAAGCTCCTTTACGGTGTCACAAAGGCTCCTTTCTTCCTGAGCGTTAGACTGAGCAGCCTACTCCACATCTTCCACATTCAGCACTGGCACTAAACTTTCCTACACCCTCAAATGCACTTTCCATGGCCCAGTAAATGAGGCTGTCAGCATCTCCCCTAGCCCAGTCCTAGGAGGCTGTAGAATGCTAAGACTGCTGTAAAAAATACTGTAGACTAATTTATACACAACTGTATTTATACACAACTGTATAGCTCACAGTTCCGGCTCCTGGGAAGTGCAAAGTCACGGCATCAGAAATACCGCAGCTGGGAGGGCTGGCAGAGATGCAATGCTTTCACTGCATCGTCACAAGATGTAAGGCTGGGCCGCATTCTTATTGATAGCTCCAGGGTACTCCTTACATGGAGGGCCATCTGCTTAACCAGTTGCTGTTGTTAGACATTGAAGGAGGAGCCGTGTTTTCATTTTGCAAATGAGAACCAGTATTAAGAATTTTACAACGGGACGGGGGAAGATGGCTCAGTGGTTAAGAGCACCGTCTGCTCTTTCAAAGGACCCAGGTTCAATTCCCAGCACCCACATGGCAGCTCACAACTGTCTGTAAAGCCAGTTCCAGGGGATCTGACACCTTCACACTAATGCACATAAAATAAAAATTAAAAAAAAAAAAGAATTTTACATGTGCTGGGGTGGGATCTGAAGAGATAGGTAAGAGAGCTTGTTCTTTTTTTTTTTTTAAGATTTATTTATTATATATAGTGTTCTGCCTGCAGGTACACCTAAACACCAAAAGAGGGAACCAGATTTCATTATATATGGTTGTGAGCCACCATATGGGTGCTGGGAATTGAACTCAGGACCTCTGGAAAAGGAAGCAGTGCTCTTAACCTTTTTTTTTTTTTAAATTTTATCTTATGTGAATTAGTGTGAAGGTATCAGATCCCTTATTGGGGTTACAGACAGTTGTGAGCTACCATGCGGGTGCTGGGAATTGAACCCAGGTTCTTTGGTAGAGCAGACAGTGCTCTTAACCACTGAGCCATCTCTCCAGCCCAAGAGAGTTTGTTCTTGCAGAGGCCCTGGGTTCAGTTCCCAGCACCCACATGGTAGCTCACAACTGTCTTTAGCTCCAGTTCCAGGGAATCTGATGCTTCCTCCAGCCTCCACAGGCTCCTGCGTGCGTGTGGTACACATATATACACGCAGACAGACACACATAAAATTAAGAAAATCAGTATTCTAAAAAATGTTTTACCTGTGTCAATTGCTCACTGTCAACTATTTATATATTTATTTCATTTTTTGTTTTGTTTTGTTTTTTGAGATAGGGTTTCTCTGTGTTGTCCTGGCTGTCCTGGAACTCACTTTGTAGCCCAGGCTGGCCTCGAACTCACAGAGATCCGCCTGCCTCTGCCTCCCGAGCAATAGGATCAAAGGTGTGCACCACCACTGCCTGGCTAATGTCAACTATTTAAATAGCATCTCAACACTCATGTTGTCATTAACAGTCTGGGGGATTTAAATATATATTGCTTTAGTGATAACTTATTTGTATTTTCAAAATTTTATCACTATATGTATGAGCCTAAAATGCATTGACTTGTTTTGAGTTGAGGTTGCCCAGGTTAGCCACAAATTCAAATCCTCATGTCTCCTGAGTAGCTAGAATTACAGGTATGTGCCAGCGCACCAGGCTAGACCTAAAGATTTAGACAGGTAGATCACTGAGTTCAAGGCCAGTCTGGTTCATTCAGGGAGTTCCAGGCCAACTATGGCTACACTGTTCAACAGTCTAAAGTTAAAACAAATAATTAGGCAGGCATCCTTTAGATGTGCTATTTCTGAGCCATTGCCAATGTTTTAATGTGTTGCAATCATTATAGTGCCATAAAACATTGTCCTTAATTATGCTTTCTTTGCAGGTGTGTGCATGTGTGTGAGTGGGGGTACATGTGCATATGTATTTGTTTGTGTTTGTATGTGTGTGTGTGGGGGGGGAGTGCAACTGTGCCAGAATGCCTTTGGAGGCAAAAGAGAACCAGAATTGCTGTCCTCAGGAATCCCGTTCACTGCCTTTAAGACAGGGTCTCTCACTGGCCTGGAGCTTACCAAAAAGGCGGGGCTGAGAGGCCAGCGAGCACTTTCTGTGTTTATGAGCCTGTGCGACCACACTCAGCATTTTTGTGTATTTTTGGAGATTGCACTCAGGCCCTCATGCTTATACGACAAGTGCTTTCCTGACGGAGCCATTCCCCCACCACCTGCAGAATTAAAACTTTTAATTTTATATTTTTTATTATTATTGTGGGTATGCTTGATATACACGCATGACGTGTTTGTGTGAGAGCATGTCTATGGAAAACGGTGAGGTCAGAGAATAGCTCTGCAGAGTCAGTTCTCTCCTTCTGCTTTTACGTAGAGTCTGGAGCTTGAACTCTGGTCCCCAGGCTTCCCCCACTAAGCCATCTCTGTCATCTGCTCCATTCTTTGACTTCTTTGACACAGTGTTTTACTTCGTATAGACCAGGCGGGCCTCAGACTCACTGAGATCCACCTACCTCAGGCCTCCCAAGTTCTGGGATTAAAGGGATGTGCCAGCTGTGTGTGGTGGGGCACAAACTGGGCGCGGGGCACACGCCTGTAATCCCAGCACCTGGGGAGGCAGAGGCAGGAGATCTCTGTGAGTTCGAGGCCAGCCTGGTCTACAAAGAGAGTCCAGGGCAGCCAAGGCTACACAGAGAAACCTGTCTTGAAAAACCAAAACGGGGGGTGGGGAGGAGGACGAGAGGGAACGCTGGGTAGGTCATTTGGCAGCTTTCCCCGCTTAACCCACGGTCCTTCTTTACTGGAGGCAGGTGCAGTGGCTCCAGAGGGCCAGCAGGTGTCAGCACCGAGGCAAATCTGGGTCTGATTCCACCCTGAGATCTCCCGGGCTGCTCAAGCGGCACCCTGAGGAGGGTGGGATTGGGTGGGAAAGAGGGAGAGGGCTACAGCTGGGATACAAGTGAATGACCTGTGATTAAAATAAAATAAAATAAATTATAAAAAAGGAGGCACCCGAATCTTTGTTTATGATTCTCTGTGGCAGATCCCACCCTGCCTCAAGATCTCCTGTCACTGTCACTACTGAACCAGGTAGCGCTGTCTCTCCTTTGTGTCCTGGGTTTCATCTTCCCCAAGGCTCCCTAACCACACTGTCTCCAGCGGCTCCGCAGTGGAGAAGCCAGGAGCGGAAAGCAGCTCCCACAGGGAGAGGACAAAACCCTACATAGCAGGGAGGAGCACGGAAGGAAGAGATTCCACAAGGAATGTAAGGGAACCCCTCATCTACGGAGAACACAAGATCTAAGCCCAGAGCAGTGGTGCTCACCTTTAATCCCAGCACTCAGGAGGCAGAGGCAGGCGGATCTCTGTGAGTTTGAGGCCAGCCTGGTCTACAGAGCAAGTCCAAAAAAAAAGTCTTGTCTACTTGTTCACTCGCTCTGCCTTGGGCTCAGGTTAAAGATGACAGCTTTCATCTCTTGGTGTCACGACTGCCACTTCCTATCATGCCTTCCCACCGTGGAGGACTGTTATTTTTGGAACCATAGGCCCAAATAAATTCTCCTATAAATTGCCTTAGTCATGGTGGGTTTTGTGTAGTTTGTTTTGTTGTTGTTTGTTTCTGTTTTTAGCCAGCCAGGGTTTCTCCGTGTCTCTGTATGACAGAGCCCTGGCTGTCCTGGACTCACTTTGTAGACCAGGCTGCCCTCAAACTTACAGAGATCCGACTTCCTCTGCCTCCCAAGTATACCAGGCTAGTCATGATGTTTTTATCATAGCAAGAGAAGTAACTGTCAGAACATAGTTTAAGAATATAGTTGTGTGAGATTTCTGAGTGCTTGAGAGAACTTCAAGAAAACAGAAGTCCTGTGGCCTTGAAATGTGCTTTTGTGCTCCCATCGGATGTAGCGAATAGGACGGTGTTTACTTCAGATGTTGGTTACAGCCAGCTACTGCCTTCTATGGAAAAACATGTTTCTGTCAGTACAGCTTGCCCACTACATGAGGGCAAGTGTCACATGACACTTTATTCATGGGACTCTCCTTAACCTTCAGAGTATAAATTGTACAATGCTCTGAATAAAGTTGATTGTTTTCTGCCTCATTTATCAGTTCCATTATCTCGCTCCTACCAGTTCTAGAGAGGTAAGCAACAGCTAATACAGCAACACACAAAAGAAGTCTTCCAATCTCAGTACTGGGAGAGCTGGGGCGGGATGATCCTGGTATTAACTAATACAGAGAGACTTCCCCCAAAAACAGTGGAGCATGGTCCATGCATGCCTTTAATTCCAGCACTCAGGGGGCAGAGACAGACAGATCTCTTGTGAGTTCTAGGCTAGCCTGCTCTACATATTAAGTTACAGGCCAGCCAGAGCTACACAGAGACCTTGTCTCAAAAACAAACAGCAAATTAAAGGTTAAGAAAAAGATTATTGGTTTCTTTCTAATATCCTTTTTTTTGTTTGTTTTTAAATTTTATTTATATTGTGTGTGTTTCTGTTTGTATTAATGCATATGCTATGGCTCTCATGTGGAGGTCAGATGACAACTTTTGATCATTGTATTTTTCTGTTGCTGTGATAAAAACGCCATGATTAAGGCAACTTATAGAAGAGTTTATTTGGGCTTACAGTTCCAGAATAAGAGTCTTCCATGGTGGGAAAGTATGGCAGCAAGCAGCAGGCATAGCACCATGAGAAGAAAGCTAACACTTTTGTTTGTTTGTGTTTTTTGAGACAGAGTTTCCTTGGCTGTCCTGGACTCAGTAGACTAGGCTGGCCGACAGCTCACAGAGATCCTCCTGCATCTGCCTCCCAGAGTGGTGGATCACAGGTGTGCGCCGCGCCTGGCTGAAAGCTGACATCTTTTACCTGTGCACAAAGCAGAGACTGTAAACTGCAAGTAGGCAAGTCCGTTCTCTCCTCCTACCGTGTGAGTTTCAGACTGAATCCCAGCCATCAGGCTCGGTGAAGGGCTTTTCCCTGCTGAGCCATCTCACCGGCTCCTTTCCCTCCAATTTCTGAAGATTCTACAGTAAGTCGTCTATTAATTCTTTTTGTATCTTTGAGCCAGCATCTTCCAATTAGCCCAGGTTGTCCTGGAACTCAGTCTTAGCAACTGTTGAGATTACAGAAGAGTTGGGCATTTGCCATTATGCCCAACCTTACAATAAGTTGTTAGTACTTTAAAAATTAAAATAGTTTTTGTTTTGTCTTGTTTTAGTTTTTGAGACATAGTCTCACTGTGTATCCTAAGCTCTCCTGGAATTCACTCTGTAGACTAGGCTGGCCTTGAACTCACAGAGCTCTACTGCCTTTACCTCTCAAGCACTGGGATTAAAGGTGTGCCTGCCAGGCTTAAAAACTAGTGTTTTAAAGACTTACTTTATATTTGTGTCTGTGTGGGTGTGTATGCATGAGTACACAGGTATGCTCGGACCTCCAGAAGTGGAGTTATGGGCGGTTGTGAGCCACCCAGTGAGGGTGCTGGGAATTGAACTTGAGTCTCTGCAAATGCTCTTGACTGCTAATCCATCGCTCCAGCCCCACGGGCTAGTTTTGTTTCTTATCGTTTTGTTTCAAACACTCTTATTCTGTAGCCCTAGATTGTTCCATCCCAACAGCGATCCTCCTGCCCCAATCTGAGTGCTGGAATTATGGGTATCTTAGTCACTCTTCCATTGCTGTGAAGAGACACCGTGACCACTGCAACTATTACAAGGGAAAGCGTTTCATTGTAGGCATGGTGCTGGAGAAGCAGGTGAGAGATACATCCTCTGCAGGGAGAGCAAAAGAGAGAAGGAAGAAGGGAGGGAGGGAGAAAAAGAGGGAAGGAGGGAGAGAAAGAGAAAAAAGAGAGGCTGAGACTGACTGGGCCTGGCTTGGGCTTTTGAAACCTCAAAGCCCACCCCCAGTGAGAAATCTCCACACCTGCTCCAACAAGGTCACACCTCCCAATCCTTTCAAACAGTTCCAGTCCCTAGTGACTGTGCATTCAAACAGATGGGCCTTTGGCAGCCATTCTTATTCAAACCACAGTAGGGGACTAGGTGAATCCCTTCTTGTTTTCTGAGACCTTGCTCACAGTCTTTCATAGGGGTGCCTGGGATGCCAAAGCTGTTCCCACCCCTGCCTCTCAGTAGGCCAGCTACATCTGGCTACAAGCCATCAGTGTTCCAAAACACATGTGTAAATTCGAACTGGAATCAAAACAGAAGCCCAGAGTGTGGCAAAACTGCAGTACCAACCCTGTCCAGAGAGGATTAATTTTGAAACCTGAAATCTGACATCCCTTTCTCGTGCCTGCAGGTGTCAAGTAATGTCAGGCTGTGATTCCCTGAAGCAACTAGCCACAGAATATTCACCCCTAGGTCCTTGAATCAGGGGCAAACTTTAGTCTTTCTGTGTTCCATGACAGAAACTAACGGTTCACAGATGGGCATGCTTCCAGACATGGGCAGAGGCTGGGCAAGATGGCTTTATATTTGGGGTGCTATGCCAGGTTCACAGGACCCTCAGAGACCACCAGGAGATGACTCTATGCAATTGCAAGAGAGCTTTATTACGAGAGCGATCAAACTCGGGACCCAAGTCTCACTGGCACAGCAGTAGAGAAGTGGGACCCCAAGCTCTGAGTGAACAGGATTTTTAAAGGGAAAGTCTGTGAGCAGGGAGTTTCCATGGCAGCAAGCAGGGGGGCACAAGCCTTGGCATTACAGAATTGGGTGAAGTTTAGCAGGGCAGAGTGACCTTTTCTGAGGCACATAATCACAATGGCTAAGGCATATAATCACAATGGCTATTTTTCTAAACCATATCTGAAACATTGGGGAGAATTTTCCCACCCGATTCTCAACCAATTCCCATTGATTATTGCCAGGGAGTTTGTCTCTATTTTCTATGAAGCATTTATTCTGTTATATTTCCTGGAGGCTGTTGCTAGAAGAGTTAACTTTGTTTTCTGCCAGGTGTACATTCTGTGATATTTCCTGGTGCCTGAATTCAGTTCCCAGTCAAGATCTTTATTTCAAAATGGAGTTATATTCAGGCTATCTTAAGCTCTTCAGGGATAACTTCACGAGATGTCAGTAGACCCGAAGGACTCCAGGGCTGCCGTATTTGGCTCTCTGTGTGGCACTGCTCTGAAGCCCCACAACTTGCCAAGGGAGCTCCCCACTGATATGATTCATATCTGTTGAGAAGGACAAACTGAACAGTAGCAGCTCATTTTCATAAAGTCTGAAATCTGAGAACCTTTCCTGGAATCCAGTCTCCAGCTCTTTCATTTTGGGAATGCAGTCCAGGCCACAGCTTTCATTTTCAGAAGCTAATTTAGGCATGGAGAAATGGGCCAGACAGGGTCCTTGTCAAAGACAAGACAAAGACAGTTTTGCCAGGAATGAGCGAATAGAATCAGGCATTTGTATAGCTGCAGTGAAAACCCTTGCCAAGAACTATCCCACATATTTAAATGGCTTGTGATATCAACCAAAAAGATCAAGTCTTTGACTTTATCTCAGCTCATGACTCAGACACGGGGTTTCCTGCAGAGGATTTGAACAAGACAGTTTCTCCCAATAGCTCAAAATCTGTTTCAGTACCCTACCACAACTGCCATATTGCTCAACTAACTCCCTGAACAAACTCTGAACTGAGCCAGACGCGGTCATGCCTTTTAATCCCACCACTCTGGAGGCAGAGGCAAGTGAATCTCTCTGAGTTCAGGCCAGGCTGGTCTACAAAGCATGTCCAGGACAGCCAGGGCTGTTATACAGACAAATCTGTCTCATAACAAAAAATAAAATAAAATAAAACTCTGAACTGTTGTACAAGACCAGGGGGAGGGGTGTCCAGGTTATGGTGTGGGACCAGCCAGGGCTATTGGCTATGTAGTTAGGGATGACCTTGAACTCCTGATTCTCCTGCCTCTACCTCCAAGACATGATCCAGGTAGGTTTCCAGCACAAGGATTCCAGGCCAGAGATACCACGCACAGAATTATGCTTTTGACAAAGCTCGACCCCAGATTCTAGTATTATAAGCATTTATTCTGTTATGAAGCATAACCGTGGCCGAATTACCATCGAGCTAACACTTACAGCTTTTGACCAGTCCACATTAAACTTTTGAAGACTTTCTCAACCTAAAAAATAAACTTCATAGGTGGGCATGGTAGCACATACCCATAATCCCAGCACTAGGGAGGCAGAGGCCGTCGGATCGCTGTGAGTTTGAGGCCAGACTGTTCTACAAAGTGAGTCCAGGACAGCCAAGGCTACACAGAGAAACCTTGTCTCGAAAGAAATTTTTTTTTAAATCACATTTCTGTGTGTGTGTGTTATGAGTATATGTGTGCGCTTACTGCAGCACACGTGTGGAGATTGGAGGATAACATGCAGGAGTCAGCTCTCCCTTTGTGCCCTGTGAGACCTGACAGCAAGCACTTTTGCCTGCTAGCCTGTTTCATCGGCCTGAAATGACTTCTCTTACCCATCTCTCTCTTCCTGGCAGCTACTGAGATTTACATCTTACCTGCCCTGTTGCTTGTCTTTTAAACTCCAATAAAATAGTTTTTGGTTTTTAAATTATCTTATTAACAAGACTAAGAACCAACCAAAGGGAACCCCAAATTCCAGGCTAACACCACCACATCATCCTGCTTTTAATTTTGATTTAGAATGCTTTATTCGCACAAGAAAATATTAAAAATTGGCCTCAAACATGAGGCCAGTTTTTGGTGGTTTAGTATAGCACCTTCTGGTTTTGCAACAACCTAAAAATAGAAATTCCTCAGCCTAAGAAAAGGGTTTACATCCAGGAATCCTCACGTTTTAAAACAGCCTAACATTGCTAAGGACTAATCAAATGGAATAAAGAACTCATGCCCACACGAAAGCAGCACCCACAGCTCAAATACCTCAGCTCTCCGGCCTCTCTTGGAGTAACCCAGAACACTGGCGGCTCAAGCCACAAGCCATAACCCCTGCTGCCTAAGTCAGCCCCTCCGTTCCTGTCCTTTCCTCCTGTAAAGCCGTGGGTGGTGCTGGGACTCCCCTAAGTCCGCATGTTCCAGAGCCGCAAGGGCCCATAGGATACCACAGACCAGTCCAGTGCTGCCCGCCAGCTCCTCCCCACCTTCCCAGATGCCACTCAACACCCTAAGCCCAGGAGGAAGACGGCTCCGGTGATTGATTCGCTTGGACCAACCAGAGCCCATGCAGATCCTGGGCCTGAGCGGCGGCCTCTCCTGAGGCGGGCAGCCTGCCTGATGCTGCTCCTGGTGCTGGCTGGCACTGCACACCGTGACCCGGGCAGGGTAGGTGGCCCTGGTCCGTGGGGTGGTTCAGATGATTTTTGGCTCCGGATGGGAAGCAGGTCTCCGACAAGACTCGGGGACCTGGGAGCTGATGGAGCAGTAAAAAGTAAATAGCCACGAATGTCCCCTTCTTTGAGGGCTTGAGAGCTAGGCTCGCCCCAGGCTCCTTGGCCTCTCTGTAAGGCCTGTGTTAATGTCCTTGCCATTTTCCAGTAAAAGAAGCACAAAGAGCGGTGCCTCTCTGCAGGGTCTTAACCTGGGGCGTGAGATAGGAAGAGTCTAAATCCCGGGCTGGGCCTCCAGTCCCGCCCCTCCCCACAGACCTGAAACTGGCTCAAAGCAGCTTGTAGTAGTTGAGACCGATCTATCTATAAGACAATAATGCTGCGCTCTGTACTGGCTGATTTTTTTTTTTAACACTTTATCACAATGTTCTCAGAACAAACTTGAGACTTAAATATTTGCAGGGTTTTGTTTTTGTTTTTTGAGACAGAGTCTCACTATGTAGACTATGTAGCTCTCTGCCTATCCCAGAACTCACTATGTAGACCAGGCTGGCTTTGAACTCACAGAGATCCTCCTGCCTCTGTCTCCCATGTGCTGGGCTTAAAGGCGGGTGTCACTATGCCTGTCTTAGATGTTAAAAGTTTTGTTTTGTTTTGTATTAAATATATGTAATTTATTTTTATTTTGTGTTCATTGGTGTTTTGACTGCGTGTATGAGGGTGTCTGGAGCCCTAAAACTCTAGTCACAGACACGTGTGAGCTGCCATGTGAGTGCTGGGAATTGAACCCCGGTCCAAGGGCAGCCGGTTTGCTCTTAATTGCTGGGCTGTCTCTTCAGCCCCCAGCCACAGTGGAGCCAGGCCGTGGGTCAAACGAGTAGCAACCTTGAGTTTGGAGAGACCATCTTCTGTGGGAAAAGCAGGAGAGACTTGTTTATAGATGGTGGGAACAGCCAAATAAAACACTTTCAGGAGGAAATGTGCCAAAATATATACAGCTGAGCAAAGTGATGGAAAAAAATTGTGATAAACTATACACAATAAATTTACCATCTTAAACCGTTTAAATGGATGGTTTAGTATTGGGTGGTTCACTTCAGCGTCCGTTTGACTGGATTTGCACTCACCTAGGAGACACAGGCATCTCTGTTCACAGGTGCTCTAGAGTTTAACTAGAGAGATGACCCCGGAGCTGCAGAGATGGCTCAGCAGTCAAGAGGACTGACTGTTCTTCCTAGAGGTCCTGAGTTCAGTTCCCAGCAATGAACCCCCAGCAACCGCATGGTGGCTCACACACATCATATTGGGATCTGGTGCCCTCTCCTGGCATGCACGTGTACATGCAGATAGAGTGCTCATTAAAATAATAATACCTACTCTCAAGGTGGGCAGCGCCCTCCCGTGGGCAGGGGTACTGGACTGCGTAAAAAGAAAAAGAGAAGGGTGAAAGCCCGCTGGGCCCCAGCATTCCTAGGTGTGAGGAGTCTTGCCTGCACACTCCTGCCTTCCCCACCATGATGGACTAGACCCCCTCGAGCCGGGAGCCTCTTTCCTTACATTGCTTCTGACAGCTGGTAGGAAAAGTAGAAAATCTTATTGAGGGGAATAATGGTGCAGCCGACCTCCACAGCTTCTCATCTCGAAGGTTTCCATCCCTCTGTCCCCACTCCTGGTGAAGGTGCTCTTGAAATGTATGCATGTGTGTGTGTGTGTGTGTGTGCAGGTACATGCACAATGTGTGTATCTGCCTGTGCAGGTGTGTGCATGTGTGTGTGTCTTCATGCTGTGGGTACATGCCTGTGTGTGTGTCTATGTGTTCTTGCACATACTCGTGCATGGGTGTACAGGTGCATACATGAGTGTGTGTGTGTGTGTGTGTGTGTGTGTGTGTGTGTAAGCTGGAGGATAGCCTCAGATCCTCAGTAATGCCACCCACCAGACATTGTCTCACAGGTTCTAAGGACCGAGTTGCTCACAAGGCAAGTGCTTTATGGACTGAGCCCTCACTCCCACCCGCACCCCTTTATTATCCACATTCTCCAGATTTCTACAGTGAGCATTTATTATTTGTATAATTGAGTAAACAGCTCCCTGCATCTATTATGATGGATCTAACACCTCCCCAATAAGGCTCTTATGTTGGAAACTTGGTTCTCAGTGCCCAGTGCAGCCATGTTTGGAAGTGGAGCTCTGACGAAGTAATTGGATCAATAAGTACTCTATTGATGGATTCACAGGTTCATGGAATTACTGGAGGGTGATGAAAACTTCTAGAAGTAAGGCTAAGTTACAGGAAGTAGGTCACTGAAGGAAAGCCCTGGGTGTTTCACTGCTTCCTGCCTAAGAAAAGCAGCCTCCCAGTGCTGTAGCCTTCTCTCTCACCACAGGCAGAAATAATGGAGCCTGGCCTGGTGTGGTGGTGCACCCCTATAATCCCAGCACTCGGGAGGCAGAGGCAGGTGGATCTCTGAATTTGAGGTCAGCCTGGTCTACAAACTGGGTCTAGGACAGCCAAGGCTACACAGAGAAACCCTGTCTCTCAAAAAAACTACAAAAACTAAAAAAAAAAAAGAAGAAGAAATAAGAAAGAAAAAGAAAAACAAAAGGAAGAAAGACCATGGACTGACCCCAGCTCAAAGAAATCTTATTTATTTGGTTTTCCGTGGGAGTTTCAGTGTGTAGCCTAGGCTATCCTCAAACTCACGATCTTTCTATCCTCACTTTCCCAGATGCTGGGATTACAGCTGTGTATCACCGTGCCCACCTCACCATCTTTAAGTTGTCTCTGTCATGTCGTTGTCACAGTGATGGGAAACAAACTGACACCATTCCTTTTCCCGGATGAAGAAACCTAGGGCACCAATTAGGAGGTCTGCAGCTCACTGGGCAGCCCCTAGGAACTTGCAGCCGGACACAGTGCATCCATTAATATGGTCCCTCCTGAGCACCAGGTTGTCCCTGGAATTCAGGATAGCATAAAATGTCACAGAAGTATTGTCCCTAGCTCCCAGCCCCCTCAGCAGAACTTTTTTATGGCTGTGATAAAATAGTGACCAAAGCCACCTTGGGGAGGAAATGGTTTATTTCAGCTTAGAGTCCATCAAGGGAAACCGAGGCAGAAACCTGGAGGCAGGAACTGGAGCAGAAGCCGCGAGGGCACCTGGCCAGCTGGCTTGCTCCCCGTGGCTTGCTCAGCTTGTTTTCTTAGGTAGCTGGGACCACCTGCCCAGAAGTGGCTCCATCTGAAGTGGGTTGGGCCCTGCCACATCAATCACTGACCACGAAATGTCCCACTCTAGCATGTCCACAGGTCCCCCGGATGGATGTAATTCCCCGGCTGACGTTCCCCCTCCACAGGGGACCCTAGTTTTGTGACCAGAACACTGTCCCTGCATGGCCACTCCTGCTCCTTAGTTGGCCTGTGCTGCTTCCCCCAGAGGTCCCCTGGCTAACAGGATCCAGCACTTTGTTCAGCCCGTCTGCTGGCGAGAAAGGCAGCCGGCAGCTCGGAGTGCCGGCCCTGTTGGTTCCAGGACAAGAAAAGGACCTGCCCCGGACAGCTTGGCACAAGGGCACAAGGAGGTCAGAGAGAAAGCAGGTTTGGGGAATGGTAATCTGAAGCCGTTGGTTGGTTTTGTTATGCCCACAGCTGAAGGGTGACACTGGCAAGTGGACACTCCTTTCATTTTGCAAGCAGGAAGCCAGAGCCTAGGAAGGCGCAGTGATTTGTTCATTGCCACAAGGCAAGGTGGCGACAAAGGCTGAGACCGGATCTCCCCTGGACCTCTGGGAACCTCTATCACCTGGCAGCACTCTCGGGCCCTGATTTCTGTGCCAAATGAGAGCCAGGAAGGGACAGGGTGTGAAGATGGTCTCAAAGGCAGTACCAGGGCTGGAGAAGGACAGATAGGCGGAAGTTCAGGCGTTACCAAAATGGCAGCTAGTCCCTGGTGGAAACACTTATGAACTTGAGAGGAAAGAGGGTCCTCCGGAGGGATAATCGCTGAGCCCTAGGGGATTGTGACAGTTCTGTGGGGAAGAATTTACCTGGGAGTCTGGGGTCAGGAGGGACACACAGCATAAGCCTGGTTCAATCTGGGTTCTGTTTTTGAATGTGAGTGTGTGCTATGTGCAGGTGAGTGCCTTAAGAAGCCAAGAGAGAGAGTCAGGTGGCCTAGAGCTGGAGTTACAGACTGCTGCAAGCTGCCGGTGGGTGCTGAAGAGCAGCAAGCATTCTTAACTGCTGAGTCAGCTTTCCAGGCCCTCAGTGCCAGTTTTTGGCAATCGGGGCTCAATCCTCTTTTGCTTGCTCTTTTCCTCAAGGCAGGGGTCACTTTCCAAGCTCTTCTGAGTGGCTCACCAGACTGTCTGAGGCCCTGGGGGTGAGGCTGCTTCCAGATTTTACTCAGGAGAGGTCTGTCATTTGCTGACACGCTGGCTCTGCATTCTCGGCTAGGGGTCCAGCCCTGCTGTTCCTGGAGCCCAGGTCACACAGGGTGCTGCCTGTGGTCAACCTGCTGAGGTTATGGGAGCCATGACATGGTTGGTGGCGGCGGCCCCGGCACTGGGTTCCAAGGCCCAGGGCTTGCCGGAAGGTCTCCCGGAAGCGACTGGACATGAGGCTGTAGAGCACTGGATTGGCTGCTGAGCCAAGGTAGAAGAAGACACCAGAGACAACGTGCACAAACTGGAAGGCCAGGAGCAGGCCCTCGGTCCAGTGCGACACCAAGCTCCACATGAGGCGGTCAGCGTGGAATGGAGCCCAGCAGATGCCAAACACCACCACCAGTGCGACTGTAAGCACAGAGGAGAGAGGCCTCATTTGATCTGTCGTGGCTGGCTTTGCTTCTCCAGCCCACTGTCCCCCATCTTAGAAAAGAGGACGGGAGAGCCAAGCAGTGGCACACGCCCTTGATCCCAGCACTCAGGAGGCAGAGGCAGGCGGATCTCTGTGATTTCGAGGCCAGCCTGGTCTATAAAGTGAGTCCAGAACAGCCAAGGTTACACAGAGAAACCCTGTCTCAAAAAAAAAAAAAAAAAAAGAAGGAGGAGGAGGAGGAAGAAGAGGGGGAGGAGAGAGATGGGGAAGGAGGAGGAGGAGGAGGAGAAAAAGTGGATAGGAGAGCCAGGCAGTGCTGGCACAAGCCTTTAATCCCAGCATTTGGGAGGCAGAGGCAGGTGACACTCTGAGATGGAGGACAGCTTGGTCTACATAGCAAGGTCTGGGAAATCCAGGGCCACACAAAGAAAAGCCCTTTAATCCAAGCGCTCAGGGAGGCCGAGGAGGGTGGATCGATGTGACTTCCGGGCCAGCCTAGTTTACAAAGCGAGTCTAAGCCCGTCAAAGAGCTACACAGAGAAACCCTGGTGGGAGGGGTGGGGGAGGAGCGCGCTGTAAGCACAACTCTTTCCCCAGACTCGGAGAGGCCCCTCCCCCTCCTCAGCAATGACACTTACACAGCATCTTGGTCACCTGCCTCCGCGCCCTGTCTCGGAGCTGAAGCCTCCTGGGACCCCTCTTCTGAAGCGCTGTGGCTTTCCTGCTCTCGGCCCCTTCTTCCAGCAGCTTCCTCTCCCTCCGCAGCCGCAGCCCGATGAGCAGGTAGAGCACAGTGATGGTGAGCATGGGCAGGCCGAAGAAGAGCAGCGTGGTGGTCTGTATCACTAAGTTGTAGAAGGCCCGGGGGCGTACCAGCGTACACACAGCCGAGCCGGGCACCAGTCCCCGGCAGGGCACGTGCAGCTGCTGGAGGCCGTGTAGGCTGGTGTTGGGCAGGGAGAAGAGCACAGCGAGGACCCAGATGGCCCCCACCGTGCGGCGCACGTGGGTCCGTGTCATCACAGACTTGGCTTGGAGCGGGTGCACCACCGCCACATAGCGCTCCACGCTCAGGGCGGTGACGTTGAGCACGGAAGCGAGGCAGACAGTCTCAAAGAGCAGGGTCCGGAAGTAGCAGCCGCCGGCGCCCAGCTGGAATGGGTAGTTGTGCCGCATCTCGTAAAGCTCCAGGGGCAGGCCCACCAGGAGCACCAGCAAGTCGGACACGGCCAGGCTGAAGAGGTAGAAGTTGGTGGGCGTGTTCATGGCCTTGTGGCGCAGGATGACCGTGCAGGTCAGTGCGTTGCCCAGAGTGCCCACCACAAAGATCAACAGATATGCGGCACAGATGGGCATGAGCAGCTCTGTCTGCTGTGGCCCCAAGTACTTCAGCCTCAGGGCCTCATCAGTCAGGTTCAAGTCCTCAGGGTCAAAGTTTCCCTTGACCTCACTGCCATTGCAGAGCATGGCGCTCCTTGAACCATTTGGGGACAGCTCCCCAGAAGAGATGGAGCAATTGAGGCAGGCAGGAGTCTGTGGAATAGAGGGGGAAGATGCCCAGACGTCATTCAGGTAATCCCAGCTCTGTCCTAAATTATCACACGGAAGGTTCCACACCGAAGAGGACTGATAGTCTCACCCCACTGAGAAAGAAAAGCATCTGCCGCCCACTGTAAAAGCACATCGCAACTGCAAAGTAGTAAGGGTTCAGACCTTGAAAATGTAAAATTGCCTGGATAGTGGTGATGTAGGCCTTTAATCCCAGCACTCGAGAGGCAAAGGCAGGCAGATCTCTGTGAGTTTGAGGCCAGCCTGGTCTACAGAGCGAGCTCTAGGACAGCTAGGACTGCAGAGAGATAGAGAGACCCTCTCTCAAGAAGAAGAAGAAGAAGAAGAAGAAGAAGAAGAAGAAGAAGAAGGAGAAGGAGAAGGAGAAGGAGAAGGAGAAGGAGAAGGAGAAGGAGAAGGAGAAGGAGAAGGAGAAGGAGAAGGAGAAGGAGAAGGAGAAGGAGAAGGAGAAGGAGAAGGAGAAGAAATTGGGGCCAGCAAGATAGCCACCAAGCCTGATGACCTGAATTCAATCCCCCAGGAACTACATGATAGAAGGAAAGACAAGAACCAACTCCAGGAATTTGTCCTCTAGCCTCTACACACACGCCACAGGCAACAAAAACACACATGCGCGCGCACACACACACACAAATGTAATCATTTTGAAATGATAAGGTTGGCCCCTTACCCGAAATGTTATGCTCTACTGAAACCTTTGAATAAATGACAAGTTCTTCCAAGAACAGGCCTGGCTATCTCCTTTGTTATCCCTTTCAAGATGGACTGCAGAGAGGGCCAGTCAATATGTACATCAGAAAAGTGGGCACAACTGCAGTACTGCTTCATCTGTAAGGGCCAGGGCTCTGAAAGCAACTGCTAGGGCAGACCCGACCTCGCCAGCCTCAGGTAAGTCCAGGTATTTAATTCACAAAAAGAAGTGACAGGGCAGGCCTGACATACAGAAGGTTGTGTGGGACCTTGGGGTGGAGAGAAAGCCACCACAGGGGTTAAGTGACGGAGCAAAAAAAAGCTAAAAACTGTACTTTGACCCAAAATTGGTTCTGTTTTCTGACAGCTAAATCATTTCCAGTCTAAATATTTGATATCGTTGGCTCCTTCTACACCTAGGGTTCTCACTACTCAGACCTCTCAGCGTAAGAGGCGCTGAGATGGGCAGGTGATAGCCCCATGCCTAGAGGAAGGGTCGCGGGGGCAGCCGGCAGCGCCGAGACGACCGTAATCAGAGAAATGACAGCAATAACCCGACAGGCTGAGAGACCTCCCCCAAGGGCTCCACAGAGTGTCCTCACCCATCTCACCCTGGGAGCCACGCCTGTCAGACCGCAGCACCCTGGCCAGGGCCCGCATCCCGCTCACCTACCATGTCTGGCGGGTCCTGGCTGCGCTCTGGCTCCTACCGACACAGACAGATACAGATAGATGCTGAGCGAAGGCAACTTACAGCGGCCGCCCCTCTCCGCCTCCCCGGTTGCTTCGCCTGTGGTTCTCTAGATCGCCACTAGGGGGCAATACTGACCCCGGAGCTTGGAGTACCTAGGACCACTCACCATGGACCGTACCTGCCGAGAGCATCTTCTTCCAGTGCCTTCACAACAATCCCGTTTCATAGGACAGAAAAATGAGTCTGAGAGAGGAAGTCCGTGGGACCCGGGTCTAACATGCTGCCCCCACAAACTTGCAGTGTGCTGGCTTTAGCGTAACTCTTTCCGTGCCCCGCAATTCTTTCGGACCCGCATTTTCAGACACACCTCCATATGCACCCCTTCAGCCCCAGAAAGTCAGCAGTCCAAAGAGTGTCATCCCTGAGAATCCGCTGTTACACTCACGGCAATCCTCCCAATACACACGATCTCATTAGAGATCTCCAGTCACAGTGCCCAGACACTAGCCTCCGTCCGCCAAGGGACTCTCCCTCCCTCCCGCCAGCATCTCTTCCCACACGGGCCCTTTTTCTGAGCATCGTGGGGACCCACTATTTCACTCCAAAGGGCACACCAAAGTCTAGCGTGATGTCAGACCCCTCACTCACCATTTGCACTTCTGTCTTCAACGTTCCTCAGCTTCCCAGGGCCTCCTCACCCATGCCAACATCCCCTTTACCCCACCCCCTCGATGCCTGGCTTCTTAAGAACTCCATTTGTAAACAGTCCTGGCATAGAGAGATTGGGGGAAACTCCGGGGCACTTGTTCCTCAGAGCTCTAGGAGAAAGAATTTTGAAAGCTTTCTATTCAGCTGCAGATGGACCAACCAGAACGAGGTCTTCAAGAGAAGACCAGGTTTTAGGTCTTGTTTATTCACAGGGATTTGCTGTGTCTGGCTTAGTGGTTTCTCTCTCTCTTTTAATTTTTTATATTATGCCTAGTTAAAGTCCACATCCTAGCTCTATATTCCTGCTGGATGGGGTGCCTGGAGCTGGGGCTTCTGGCCTTCTGGAGTAGAAGGAAACAGTTGCCCTACCCGATGGGATCCTCCTGATGTCAGATAGCCTAGAGCCAAACAGCCATGAAAAACTGCAGATGTGTTGCTGCCCAGGGGCTCACAGTGTCAAAGGCACCCAAGTCAGAGGCGGTGGTGGATAGCTGTGAGGGCAGCATGGAGCCACCAGGTGTGTTTTGGTTTGTTTTGTTTGTTTGTTTCTCTGTGCAGCCTTGGCTGCACTGGACTCACTTTGTAGACCAGCTGGCCTCGAACTCACAGAGATCTGCCTGCCTCTGCCTTCTAGAGTGCTGGGATTACAGCCATCCACCACAGTGCCTAGGTTTGTTTCTGTTTGGTGTGTATGTGTGTGTGAGAGAGAGAGAGAGAGAGAGAGTGTGTGCGCGCGCGCATGTGTGTGTGTGTATGTGCTTGTGTGTGGTGGAATGTGGGAGAAGGAGTTCTTTCTGATAGGTTTGTGAGGTCAATGAGACCATTTTTCAGAAATGCTCAGGAAAAGCTCAAGAAAGCACACATTTTTTTTTAAAAAAAAGGTTTATTTATTATGTATACAGTGTTCTGCCTGCATGTACACCTACAGGCCAGAAGAGAGAACCAAATTTCATTACAGATGATTGTGAGCCATCATGTGATTGTTGGGAATTGAACTCAGGACCTCTGGAAGAGCAGCCAGTGCTCGTAACCTCTGAGCCAGCTCTCCAGCCCCCAAAGCACACACCTTTAAGGAACAGAGGAAATTTCTTCTCAGATGTTCCAACTCAGAAGGAAGCATTCACACAGTTACTAGGGAGCCATACCTGAGAACAGGGACCTTGAACCCTTTCCTGGTCCGCCAGAATCCACCAAGGTCACCATAGCAGACTTACAAGCAGCTTGCTCTTCAGTAGTAGACAGCAGTTGCTCCTCCCAGCTGTCCTGAGAATGCAGTTTGCCTAGAACTGGTTTCCCACGGTGGAAGCAGTAGGTGAAATTGTTTTGGTTTTTAGGGTCTCAGGTAGCCCAGGCTGACCTCCAACTCACTCTGCATCCAAAACGGGTGCTGCTATGTCCATTTTGTGCCACTCAACCCAGAGGCATCATGCATGTTGAGCAAGCGCGCCACCTGCTAAGTGTGCGCCCAGCCCCATGACGCAGGCCTGCAGTGGCAGCGCTCAGCGGGTAGAGGCAGGGAGATCTCCCTGCTACCCCCAACACTAAGAGCTGGAAGTGGGATTTAAATGTAATCTTTATTTTTTCTTTTCTTTTTTCTTTTTGGCTTTTCCATACAGGGTTTCTCTATGTAACAGAGCCCCGGCTGTCTTGGAACTCTCTCTGTAGACCAGGCTGTCCTCAAGCTCACAGAGATCCACCTGCCTCTGCCTCCCTAGTGCTGGGATTAAAGACATGTTATCACCACACCTGGCAGAAAGTGACTTTTAATATCTAAAATATTTGGGGGATTGATTTTATTTTATGCAATGAATGTTTTGCCTTCATGAATGCATGTGCCTAATATTTACAGAGGCCAGAACAGAGCATCAGATTCCTAGAACTGGAGTTATAGCTGGTTGTGAGCTCCTATGTAAGTGCTGAGCATCAAATCCAGGTTCTCTGCAGTGGTAACAAGTGCTCTTAACCACTGAGCCCTCTCTCCAGCGCACAGTCCTATTGTTTTTCTTTCTTTTCTCTATTTTTCAATGCCAGGAACTAGAAAGCATTCTAACACTGATTTAGACCCCAAGCCCCCCTTTCAGTCTCACTGTACCACCCATGCTGGCCTTGAACTTAGGATCTTCCTGCCTCTGTCTCTCCAAAGGCTAGAGCGATAAAGCATGAGCAAACTTGCCTGTCAAATTGTAAGAGCCCAGCCTATAAAAAAAAAAGGAAGGAAGAAAGAAAGAAGGAAAGAATGGGAGAGAGACACACAGACACACAGAGAGAAGACAGAGATGGGGGAAAGAAGAAAAAAGAGGAGAGGAGAAAGAAAAAAGGAAGAAGAAGGGGGGAAGAGTAGGAGGAGAGGGAAGAAAGGAGGAGAGGGAAGAGGAGGGGAGAGGAGGGAAGAGAGGATGGGGGGAGGAAGGGGAGGGGAGGGGAGAGGAAATTTCCCTGTTCATCTTTGCTCATTTTTCCCAAGAACCACCCTGCCTGAGTATTGTTCCTGGCTCTTCCTCCATGGGCTAGCCTGGTACTTTCATGCTCAGCCCAGAGGCAGAGCAGACCTACTTAGTATGTTTCCCATGGATCTGGGGTAGGAAGTTAATTTTCTTCAACAAGCAGTTTTGATTTTGAGAGGCTGTGAGATTTAGCTTCTCTCATCCTCACAGGCATGCTGCTTAGACTTCCTGTACCTCAGTTTCCCCATCTAAAAAGTGGGGTTCTAGCTCTGGGTTTGTGAGGACAAGCGGCTGACTGTAGACCAGTCATTTCCTAACTGGTTTGCAGATAAATGTGAGCACATATCTCCAAATCTTGGTACATTTCCTGAACAGAAAGGAAGTCACTTTGGGGTGGGGGTTGAAGCATTTTGTTTAGACAGGGTCTCATTGTGTAGTCTTGGCTGGCCTGGAGCTCGACAGATAGACTAGGCTGGTGTGAACTCACAGGGATACACCTCAGCCTCTGCCTTCCTAGTGCTGGGATTAAAGGCGATTGTGAGTTTTAACTTTTTTTTTTTCCCCAAAGCAAGAAAAGGCCCCAGAGGTTTTCCGCTTCATTCCCAGAGAAGGGCAATGTGGGAAGGGTGATGTGGAAGTGACAGTGATATGGAAGGAGGCAATGACATACAGGAAATCGGGAGGATGGGAGCCCAGTCGCCATCTACACGCAGGCCAAAGGTTGCTCTTGACCCGTCTCAGTGGTGTCTCCACTTCATAGGAAGTTCTCAAGTGTGTTTAGATGGAGACTCCATAAACAAAGGGACCCATGGGCCACTTTACCCGGTCTCTGTTAAGTCAGAAAGTTTCTCAGTCAGACCCATACTCATTCCTCCCTTGCTGGCAGTGAGAAAGAGTCCCAACCTCACAGGGATCAAGACCCCAAAAGGGCTCCAGCTGCTGCCCTGGTCCAGATGCTATTCATTGCCTGAGTAGAGGGAGGCCACCTTTGCAGCAAGGCTGCGAAGGGAGAGACAGTAGGTCTGGTGAGAGCAAGGACTGGCACGTGGACAGACCACGTGGCATCCCTCTACCTCTTGGACTTGAGTCCCCCTCCCAGGGTTGGTGGGACGAGAATGGGGTGGGGTCTGACCTAGTCAACATGCAGCTCACAGGCCGGACCTGGCTCCTTTGTGGAGCCTGGTGCTTCTCTCAGGGAGTCATGAATAGGGCTCCTCTCTGCTAGGAGGCTAGGCTGCTAGGTCTCCAGGGGCCATCGAGACAGCTTGGTGGGTAAAAGTGTTAGCGTACAAACCTTACTGCCTGAGTTGGATCCTTGGAAGGTGGAAGAAGAGAACTCCCCAAGGTTGTTCCCTCACCTCTGTTAGAACGAGGCTCTGAAGCTTAGGCGGGACCCCACAGCCTGAAGCAGGCCATGCCTGCTGCAGCTCCCTCTGGTACGAAGAGTTAAAAGGCTGTCTAAACAGCAGCTTTCCGGCCCAGATTTTACGGCTCCTGGCTCCTCCATGCTCTCTGGCACAGAGGCTCTGCTGAACTATAGCACACGATGTGAAACTTCCCACGCTCTCTCCAAGGCTGTAAGAGGTCGGATCTCTCCTTTGTTTGGGGAATTGGAGACTCCCCAGGGAGGATTTGCTGAGGCTCCTCTGCTCCCCCAACTCCCAAGACACACATACACCACACACACTTTGGGTCTTTGTCTCTCAGCCTGGCTTATATGTGGGTTCTGAGGATCCCAACTTAGATCTTCATGTGTGTAGGGCATGACCTGAACCCACGGAGTTCTCTTTCCTGCCCTGTATTCCCAATTGTCTTTTTTTCCTTTTTTTTTTTTTTTGTTGTTGTTTTGGTTTTGGATTTATTTGTGTTTTGTGTGTATAGGTGTTTTCCCTGCATGTATATCTGTGTACATGAGTGTGGTTCCTGCGTCGTCCAGAAGAGGGAGTCAGATGCCCTGGAATTGGAGTTAGAGACAGCTGTGAGCTGTCCCATGGGTTCTGCGAATTGAGCATGGGTCCTCTAGAAGAGCAGTGCTCTTATCTATCTATCTATCTATCTATCTATCTATCTATCTATCTATCTATTATTCACACACTAGTCAGCCTGCATGTGTGCTTACACACCAGAAGGGGGCACCAGATCTCATTCTAGATGGTTATGAGCCATCATGTGGTTGCCGGGAATTGAATTCAGGACCGTTGGCGTTGGAAGGACAGCCAGTGCCCTTAACCTCTGAGCCATCTCCCCAGCCCGCAGCCAGTGCTCTTAACTGTTGGGCCATCTCCCCAGCTCTTACTACTTTTATTGACATGCCTGTCCAGGTTTGTTTTCATCTTTGAGACAGGGTCTCATCAGGCAGCCTTAGCTGGCCTAAAGGTCCTTCTGCCTCTGCCTCCCGAGTACCAGGATTAAAGGCCTGCAGCACCATGTCCAACTTTCCCTGCAGGTTTTCAGGCAAAGTTTCTCCTTCCCTTTAAGGTCCTATTGTGTTTGGAGTCTCCAAATATTGTATTGTTTCTGTCTGATGCTCTCCCTCCCGCCTCAAAGCTCAGTCACGGCCTTGAGGCCCTTTTATTCTAAAAAACCCAATTTCTGAAAGGAATCGTGAACCGAGTGTCAGCTTTCCAGATTCACTTTACAGCCTGATCACAGCCCCTCTCTCACCCTCCTCCCACTACCCCTCTCCTCCTCAGACAAGGGTAGCTCCTACCACCACCCCCAACTCTGGCACAGCTTCCTGTCCCTCTGAGGCCCGACAAGGCAGCCCAGCTATGGGAAAGAGATCCAAAGGCAGGCAACAGAGTCAGAGGCAGCCCCTGCTCCAGTTGTTAGGGGACCCACATGAAGACCAAGCTGCACATCTGCTACATTTGTGTAGGGGCCCTAGGTCCAGGCCATGCATGTTCTTGGGGTGGTGGTTCATCCTCTGTGAGCCCCTGTGGGTCCATGTTCATTGACTCTGTAGGTCTTCATGTGGTGTCCTTGACCCCTCTGCCTCCTTCAATCCTTCCCCCAACTCTTCCACAAAACTCCCTGAGCTCTGCCTATTGTTTGGCTGTGGGTCTCTGCATCCATTTCCACCAGTTGCTGGGTGAAGCCTCTCAGAATACAGTTATGCTAGGCTCCCATCTGCAAGCACAGCAGAGGATCATTAATAGTGTCAGGGCTCTCTCCCATGAGGGAGGTCTCAGGTTGGGCCAGTCATTAGTTGGCCATTCCCTCCATCTCTGCTCGTCTTTAATCCCGCACTTCTTCGGGCAGGACAAATCTGGGGCCAAAGATTTTGTGGGTGGGTTGGTGTCCTCTCTCCACTGAAGTCCTACCTGGCCACTTCAGGCTCCATATCCCCCTGCTGTTAGGAGTCTCAGCTAAAGTCACCCCAAAAGACTCCCAGGAGCCCCCCTATCTCAGAGACGACTCCCCATTAGAAAATATCACCCTGAGTGAGGTAACCCAGACCCGGAAAGACACACATGGTATATACTCACTTATAAGTGGATTTTAGCCATAAATTACAGATAACCATGCTACAATCCACAGACCCAAAGAAGCTAAGTAGCAAGGAGGGCCCAAGGGGGAAATCAGACAGACATCTGAGATGGATGAAGGGAGGGAACTGGGTGTGGTGGGGGGAGGATGGCAGGAAGTGGGGGTGGCTGGGAGAATGGAAACCCTGAGCCTTCTCTAAGGCAGCGTAACTGATGAGAACAGTGTTGAGAGGGTGGAATGCGGCAAGCCTGGAGCCTAATTATCCTGGGCCAGGCTCTAGCCCACTTAATGGCCACTTATTGCTTTCCCCTGTACGTGACCTAATGTTTTTGTGACCATTAGGTAAGTCTTTTGGAATGTAAAAACAGTCCTGCCGAAAGGCTAAGACTGCCATCAGATAGCATCTGAGGCCTGTGGCTGAGCTTCCCCGCCTTTCTGTGACTCTCAAACACTGTATTTAGAAAATGTCAACGTTTGTGATTCTTTGTTTTATCCTCTAAAACCTTCCTCAAACTGTTAACAGATAGATTGGAGGGATGTGAATCTGTGTTTCCAGGCCACGGTCACTTCAGAATAGACTATCTCTTATCCCCTTTGCGATGAGAATTGTGGTGTTTTTGTTTGTTTGTATGTTTTGAAAATCCTTTTTTATTTTTATTTACTTATTTATTTATTTTGGTTTTTTGAGACAGGCTTCCTGTGTGTAACCTTGGCTGTCCTGGACTCACTTTGAAGACCAGGCTGGCCCTGAACTCACAGGGATTTGCCTGCCTCTGCCTCCCTGAGTGCTGGGATTACAGGTGTGTGCCACCACACCCATCTTCTTTTATTTTTAATGAGGTATGTGTGTGTATGCCAGTGAAGCGTTCTGAGTTGTCTTAAAATATGCTTTCCCAATGAGAAATCACTGCAAATACTTATCGATTATTAAGGGAAAAACTCTTTGATAATAGCACATGACCAGTTCTGGGTAATACACAAGAAGGAGCCAGCCTTGAACAGAAACACCCCAGTTTATCACTTTCCAGGCCCCACGTTACACTTGGAGCAACATGTCTTACAAGGACAGAAGTTCCAAGGTTTGGTTGTTCAGACCAATGGGGAGATTTACAAAGTAAAGCGTTCTCACAGTCTTCCCAACTCAGGGTCCTTGGTGGGTCAGCTGTTACCCCTGTGTCATCCTGCCTGCCTGGCAGAATTATGCCATCCTGTCCTCTCTAAGCTGTCAGACAGTGGCACGCTCCTTTAGCCAAATTTTACATTTAGGTATCATTGGTCTATTACTTTCATCTCCTCCTTCAGATCTCCCCTCCTGGAACCGGAGTTTAAACAGCTGTGAACGGACAGCCCCGAGGGCTGGGAATGGAACTTAGTTCTCTGGAAGGATGGTAAGCGCTCTTAAGGGATACGCCATCTCGACAGCCAGGGAATTGTGTTTCTGTGTGGACCCTAAGGCTTCAGTTTCCTGTTTCAGGCTGCTCACCTTTCTGGAACCTACCACTAGCTAGGTTCATGCTTGGTTTGATCAGGAGGATAAACTAAGACACAGAGATCACTTACAATGCCACAACCTCCACGAGGTCCCCCCTACAGTGGCTTGAGGTCCCCAGGCCCAGGGTGAGAAGCAAGAGGCCCCACCACAGCTTCTATTAGTGTACTAGCATGCCTTCAGGGTTTTAGCAACTTCTTTGTTTTTTGGGTTTTTTGTTTTTGTTTTTTTTAAGATTTTTTTTTATTATTTACACAGTGTTCTGCTTGCATGTGTGCCTCAGGGCAGCAGAGGGCATCAGATCTTACTATAGATGGTTGCAAGCCACCTTGTGGTTGCTGGGAAATGAACTCAGGACCTTTGAAAGAGCAGCCAGTGCTCTTAACCGCTGAGCCATCTCTCCGGCCCCCTCGCAACTTCTTACATCATCATCTGCCACCACCTCAGCTCGCTCTTTCCCCTTCTCTCCTTCTCTCCCTCTCTCCTCCCACCCTGTGTGTGTGTGTGTGTGTGTGTGTGTTCCGGCTTTCCTCTGTCCTCACGTTTTCTCTCTCTTCCTTTCTCTGCCCTCACAGCTCTGTCTCCATCTGCCTGTCTACATGTCCAGTCATCTGCCTCCACCTCTCCTCCTGGAAGCCCTAACCCATCTCCTCTTCCCCATATAAACTTCCTTATACCAGATATGCTCCGAGTTGTTACCATTATTGTAACATCCTCCCCACTCCCCTCCTCTCTGCCTGGCATCCTTGCTCGACGGTGACCACCCAGGGCTGCCATTTGGCTGAGGGACATGCAGCATTAGCCCAGGCCGAGAACTGGCTCCTACTGAGTCCCGGCCACAGTCCTAACTAGAAGGACAGAGAGCAGAACACACTCTGGTGTCAAAACACTCCTAGTCCCCTCTCTACCCCCATTGGCTTATAGGAACTGGCAGATTCCTCCTGGGGCCTCATTCCTCTCACTCATAAAGCCGGGACAGCCATCCTTGTTCAGCTGTTGTGAGGAGGGAACACAGGGTCCCTTCGACGAGAAACACATTACAGAAACACTTTGCGAGAAGTACAAACACAAATGCTCTTTTGTCCCGAACCTTCTGAGGGTAAGCTGGCCTGAAGCCCAGCCTACCTAAGTACTTGAGTGTATGCTGCCTGCAAACAGGGCAGGTCCTTCCTCCACTTGGCTGATCCAGCCATTACTGTCGAGACTGCGCTGAGGAATCCCCTAACCACAGACACTCTCAGGTTCCACCGTTGGAGCCTATCTGAAGTGAGCCTTTCATCTGACCTCGTCTTCTGTCTGTCCCTTTGAAATTCCCTAAGGAAAGGTATTTCTTTTTAAGGATGCGCATGTGTGTAGATGCTGGTGCCTGAAGAGGCTGGAAGACGGCATTTGGATCTCTTAGAGCCAGACCCGCAGATAGCTGCAAGCTGCCTGAAATAATGCTGGGAACTGACCCCGGTTCCTCTGCTCTTAACCACTGGGCGGTCCCTCCAGCCCCGCCCCCTCCCCTCTTTACTTCCCTGTACTGTTCTGCCCTGTTACTATGGTTGGGGAAAGGGAGTTTAAAATGCAAGAGAGCATTGTCATGCCCAGCAGAGGAATCGCCACACAGCAACTTCCATTTATAATTTTGTTTTGGACAGGGTCTCGCCATGTAGCCCAGGCTGGACTTTAACTCACAGCTGTCCTGCCTCAGCCTCTCAAGGGCTGGGATTCTAGGCATGCTCCAATCTTGGTGAACTAACCACTGTTGTGGTGTGGGTGAAAATGGTGATTCCAACCCACCATTTCCTCATTCGTTAGCTGACACCGACAGCTGTGAGAATGTGGTGCTAGGATCCAACCTCTGCTTAGGCCTCTCCACAGACCCTCTGCAGAGACCCCATCACGCTGGAGAAGATCATGGGTACTGGTGTGGAGTCTGGGCTCTGCTGGGAGCCCGTGCTGGTGCCTCTGCCCACCCATGTGTTAGGAACTCTCCTAGGAAACCTCTTACTGCCTCACAATATCACTAAGCATTTGTAGCCATGTGGACGCAGGCTTGCACAGTCCGTTTCACACACAGTAACTATCGTAGCTGAGCTCAGTGGCTCACACGGGGCAGTCCCAGAAGAGGCTGAAGATGGGGGGTTAACAAAAGCTTGGGGCCACCCTGGCCTACACAGTGAGCTCCAAACCAGCCAGGCCTATGTGCTGAGATGATGTTTTAAACAGGAGACCTAGGCCTGGTGGGGATTTTCTTCTGCCAACCAGGCTTCCTACTAGGTAGTCAGTCTAGTCAGGTCAGACAAAGGCAAGGAGAGGCTTGGATCTGTTCACCCAAATTCGTGAGCCTGTCAGCTTCCCTTTGTCCGTCTAAACGGACCAATCCTAAAGTAAAGGATGGGAGACGCATTCCAGACCATCCAAGACCCCTAAAACACCCGGCCCTCATGGAGACACCTGACTTCTTTGACTTTCCAATTCCCTGTTTGTCTGTCTCTATGTGCGTGTACGTGCGTACGTGAGCATGCGCAGCACTTCATTTCTTTGCCTTTAATAGAAGTATTTTCACCAGTCAACTCTGTGGCTGTATATTTTTCCTGGGGCTGCCTGTTGTGCTTGCCCTGCCTTTTAATTATCTACTTGGCAAAGCAAACTGATAGACAGTAAAAGTTGGGGCTGGGGCTGGAGAGATGGCTCAGAGGTTAAGAGCACTGGCTGTTCTTCCAAAGGTCCTGAGTTCAATTCCCAGCAACCACATGGTGGCTCACAACTATCTATGATGAGATCTGATGCCCTCTTCTGGTTGTAGGCACACACGCAGGCAGAATCCTGTGCAAATAGTAAATAAATAAATAAATCTTAAAAGCTGGGGCTGGAGAGATGGCTCAGAGGTTAAGCACATGGAGCAGTTTTCTTGCAGAGGACCGGGGTTCAGATAACAGCACCCAATGTCAGACAGCTTGAAATGGCCTGCAACGTGCCTTCAGGGGAATCCAAAGTCCTCTTCTGGTCTGCATGGGCCCTTGGCATGCAAGCAAGCCCACAAACATGCATTTGTGCGTGCGCGTGCGTGTGTACCTGCGCACACATTTACAAATAATATTTATAAACTTTTGAAAGGAAAAATCATTATGACTTGTATAGAAGTGCCCGCTAACAGCTGAAGTGCTTAGGAGATGAAGGCCCCAAGTGACCAATTCAGTCATTAGCTGTGATCAAGATTTTCTGATTTAAGCAAGGAGTAAGCCACTAGGGATTTACAATTTGTAACCAGCCTGTCTGGGAGGAAGGAAGATGTTCTAAAGACACTTGTGTCTCTCTCTTTGGCTGTGAATGCTGAAACAGCGGACAGAAGAAAATAGACTTCCCTCCCACCTGCCAGGAGTTTTCCTTTGTGAAAAGAACAGGCTCAAAGCCTTGGGGGAAACAGAGGAGGAACTTGTGTGCAGGGGAAATTTACTACTTGCTAAATTTACTACCACCGGAGGCTGAGACTGTGATGTTTTGGAATGCCGGCTAGGGCTGATTAATTATGCATTCATGCATATCTTTTGCCTTCTATTTAAACCCTGCCTTCAGGTTCAGACCCAAAAGATGGACTGGGGAGGAGGGGCACTGGGTGGGTCTCTTTGTCTCTTTCTAGTGTGGCTGCATCAGATATATATATATATTTTTTTTTTGCTTTTTATTATTAATTTGACATTTTTCCCCTACTGGGGTAAGTGGCCAAATCTGGCTTGTTGGAACACAGGCTGTGAGCGTGAGTCACAAAGCTTAATGGTGCTGCTGGAAGGTTGTGGGAGCATCTAGATGTGGAGACTAGCCAGAGAAACAGGCCACCCGGAAGCTTGTTCCTGGAGAGTTTCTCTTGTCCCAGATGCCTTCCTCTGTCTCACTCTGCTTCCTGGCCACCTCTGGCTCGCTTACCTTCCGGGTGAGCACTCTGCCCAACTATACTGTCCTCACCCATGATGCTCTGGCTTCCCTCAGGCCCACAGCAGAGAGACCAAGTGGCCACGGACTGAAACCATGAGCCAAAATAATTTTTTTCTTCCTTTTAAATTATTACTCTTGGGAGTGTTAGAAAGTTAGAAAAAAAAAAAAAAGGGATAACCTTAGTGTCATGAAAAGGAACACGCAAAAGAACAGGTCAAAAGCTGCTCAGTAGGACAATTTTCTTTTTTTTTTTTTAGTGTTTTTTTGGTTTTGTTTTGTTTTGTTTTTTGTTTTTTGAGACAAGACAAGCCTTGGATGTTCTGGAATCACTTTGTAGGCCAGGCTGGCCTCAAACTCACAGGGATCTGCCTGCCTTTGCCTCCCTGAGTGCTGGGATTACAGGCCTGCACCACCATGCCCAGCAAGACAATTCTTTCCTTTCTTTTTCTTTCTTTCTTTCTTTCTTTCTTTCTTTCTTTCTTTCTTTCTTTCTTTCTTTCTTTCTCTTTCTTTCTTTCTTTCTTTCTTTCTCTCTCACTTTCTTTCTTCCTTTTCTTAATTGTTTATTTGGAGATAAGGTCTCATTATGTAGTCCTGGCTGGCCAGGAACTCACTGTGTAGATCAGACTGGACTTCTACTCACAAGAGAGCCACCTGCCTCTGCAGAGTGCTGGTATTAAGGGCGTGTACCACCACCTCCATCTGGCAATTCTTTCTGTAAAAAGAAAATGCGCCAAGAACCAAACAGGTCTAGCAAGCACACTTGGCCGAAATGGTGGTTGCTGCTGCTCAGCATTAGTGGAAGCTCAGCTTCAGAATCTGATGTGATTGATCAATCATGGGAAAGGGGCATGGGACAGTTTCAGGAAACGAGTACTTGCTGGACTATCTTTGATAGGAACAAAAACAGACACAAAGTTTCTCACATGTATATGTCACAGCAACAAAGTGACTGACAGAATTATTTATGTTGATAAATAATAAATTGATAAATATTATATTGATAAATAAATACTTTTTTTATATCCTAGAGTTGACCAATGGGAACTCTTTCAAACTGGCTTCTGTACTCTTCTGGCGTGGCTTTATCACAGATCTTTCTGGCCAGCTGTGGCGGTTGGTAATCTCAGCACTTGGGAGATGGAGGCAGGAGGATCAGGAGTTCAAGGCCAGTCCCAATTAGATAGCAAATTTAAGGTCAGCGTAAGCTTCATGAAACTCTGTCTTATAAAAAAACCAAACAAAACTCTGTATTTTGCGGCACAATAAAGGAGAGAAATATTGGCAGGGGAAGAAAAGCTAGGTGATCCTCCTAGGACATTGTCCGTGAATCCTGAGTGAGCTCACTGCTGGTGACTGGTGCCAGGACATATAACCCGAGGTGCCATATCCTTCCCCCCCCCCCCATTTCCCTGCCTCTTGCCCGGGATGCAGACAGCCTGGCTTTGAGGGACAGCACAGGCTTTCTGGGAGATGGAAAAACATCCACAGGGCTCTGAAGGGTTGTCTCTAGCATAAAAACCAATCCTACCCTCACCCTCAGATTCCAGCTGCAGTCTCAAGTAGCTGTAGGGCAAAAGAGGAGAAAAGGGAAGGAGCTCAGAAATTTTATGACCATGGTTTTCCAATTGCTGAGGGTAACTGGGAAGTAGGGTATATAGTAATAGGCATATAATAGGTTATATATGTTATATATAGTAGGTTATATAGGATATATAATTTATATAGGATATATATGTATATATGGTGACTGATAAGAATCTAGGAAAACAACTTATTTTAGTTCTGTGAACCAGGTTACTTTGTTTTGGGGAATTGTCTTTGTCCAACCAAAATGGAGACTCTAAGGAATGGTATTGCTGCAGCCAACAGTTGCCCATATTTTTGAATATGCTAAAAGCCACTGAATGGGGCGCTGTTGTAAATAGAAAAGAGCTGTTGGGCTATATGTTGTTATTATTCGCCCTGTGATTATCGTGGGAAATTATTTAGCCCACTCTCACAAATTATAAGACACAGACACCTGTCAGATTTTATAACTGCTTTCTTTGCCTTGGGCTGGACAGACGTTTCACCTTTGCTGGCTCAGTATCCTCACCATCCATCTCCCAGCTCCCATTCAATGCCATCCACCTTAATCCTCCTCATCCATAATCCCACGGTACAAGGTGTTCTTTATCTGGGCTTTTCCACATCAGCATTGGAGTCTTTTCTCCAGTCCCACGGGGTTCCTTCTCCATGTTAACCCATTGTGCTTCCCTCTTTCCTCCTCTTTTCCTGTCCATTATTCTCCTCTCCTGGAAGCCAGGGAACCTTAGCCAGGCCTACCCCATTCTGCTCTGCCCAGGTATAAGCCCTTTAATCGACCAATCAGGTGTGTTTTAGGCAGGTTTAAAAAACAAGGATAGGTGTAACCAGATCTTGAGAGCCAGTAATTAACATCAGAACAACCTCCAACAATGGGAGATGGCTCAGCAGTCAAGAGCACTTGTAATCCTTAGAGAGGACCTGGGTTCAGCACCCACACTGCTGCAGTGCCTCTTACGCATCTGTAACTACAGTTCTAGGGGCTCTGACGCCCTCTTCTGGACTCAGCAGGCACTACACGCACCTGGTACACACACACACACACACACACACACACACACACACACAGCCAAAACACTGACACATTAAGAACAAGTAGATCTTTTTAAAAAGAAACAAGAAACCTCCAGCACAGCAAGAAGAAAAAACACCAACAACAAAGCACTAGGGCTACATGATGCTTGCAGGACATGCCACCATGCGGTTTTCACCTGCAACATCTCCCAGTCCTGCCGTATAAGGAACCCAGCCCACCGCATTGTCCCCACTGGCTGCCCGTGGAAGGAGAGCTTATACCAAAGTCAAAGCCAGCCAAGAGGCTGGTCTCAGCCACAACCATGTGGCTGGCATCAGGGCAACGTGGTTTGCCTTTGTCAGGCCTGGGAACAGGGGTGGGGACTGTTAAGTAACCAAGCCCTGTCAGTGACCTTTACCCCAGAGCGTATTACCCCTTCAGCTTGGTTTTTGGCTGTCCCTGTGGAGGGAGACTTCCTGAGAGCACACAGGCCAAGACAGATGAGGTTACACACAGCCTGGAGCAGAGTTCAGCAGTCTGTGGGAAGACTGAGCCTCCTCCACTTCTTCTTTTCAAAAGTATTGTTTGATGTAGCCCAAGCTACATGGACTTGCTGTGCAGCTGAGACAGGTCTTGAACTCTCAAGTGCTAGGATTATAGGCATGTGCCACCATGCCCGGCTTCATTTTGAACATTGGTAAGAGAAAGAATAATAATAATAAAAAAAACAACAACAACTTGAAAAAGAGTTGAAATTAGGGAACCAGGAGCAGCCTACAGGTCCCAAAAAAGATGCTATGACAAAGGGCCACAGACTAGGTGGCTAATGAAGCAGAAATGTTCTTGTTGTCGGGAAGATCAAGGTGTGGACAGTTTCTTCTGGACTTGCAGTTTCCTTGGCTTGCAGAAGAGCACCTCTGGCTGGGCCTTCCCTCTGTAAACATACTCCTACTTTGTGGGTGCACCCAAAGGGAGGGGGCAAGGCTGGCGAGATGGCTCCTCACTAAGCATCCTTAGCGCTCTGGCAGAGGACCAGAGTTGAATCCCCAGCACTGAGGTGGTGGTTCACAAACTTCTGCAGCTCCAGTTCCAGGGGACCCTGTACCCAGTTCCGACCCCCTGGGCACCGAGCACACACGTGGTGCACTTACATGCAAATACATGCAAGCAAAACACTTGCACATAAAACAAATAAATAATGAATAAATCTAATTTTTAAAATAAAAATTTAAAAAGGCCATCTTGGGTTAGCAAGATGGCTCAGCAGGAAAAAAGAAAAGAAAAGAAAGGAAAAGAAAAGAAAAGAAAAGAAAGAAAAAGAAAAAAACAGGTGGTTCAGCAGGGAGAGGCACCAGCTGGAAAGCTGACAACCCAGGTTCCATCACTGTGACCCACATGCTGGAAGAACTGACTCCCAGAGGCTGTGCTCTAACCTGCACATGCGCACGCCACCCCCCCCATATGTAAACAGATGTCATAAAAAGAAAAATGTTAGCTGGGTGTGGTGCTGAATACCTGCAATCCCAGCACTCAGGGAGGCAGAGGCAGGTGGATCCCTGTGAGTTCTAGGCTAGCTTGGTCTACAAAGTGAGTCCAGGACAGCCAAGGTTATACAGAGAAACCCTGTCTCAAAAACAAAACAAAACAAAACATAACAAAACAAAACAAAAAACAAAAACAAAACAACTAAATAAATAAAACAAAAAATTAAAAATAATAAAAGAATCATTGATGTCATTTTTCATATAGTTTTCTGACATGTTTGGCTCTAAGTACCTACAAAGCCAGGTTTTAAGACCCTGTTATAATTCATAGACTAATCCAAGTAGATGTCTGTCATGGTGGTATGTAGCAGATGTGGTGAGCACCTGCAGCGAATTGACTTTAAGTAAAAGAGATTGCCTTTATAGAATGGGTGTGCCTCACCCAAGCAGTTGAAGGCCTTGTGAACAAAACCCAAGGCCTCCTAGACCTGAAGGCATTCTTCAGTGGTCCTCCTGCCTGGATCTCCAGCCTGAGGTCTGCCCTGCACATTTCACAGCCACCAGCCCCACAGTGACAAGAGCCAGTCCCGTGGACTAGCTTACATGGGTGTGTAGAGATGTGCACGAATTACCTGTGTGAGGGAGTGATGTAGAATTGTGGGCTCTGCTTCTCGGTAGTACCTTGGGCGGCACAGCCACCCTTCAGAGGACAGGGGTGCGCAAGGGGCTGACAGAGTCCACTGTGGGGTTTGGGGTGTCAGTCTCTCTCTGAAGGCTCTCCTGAGGTCACCGGGCAGAGGGCTGGGAGTTTTGCTACCATCTATCCCGGAGCCACTATCAGAAAATGCATCCTGCCACAGGCTTTGCCCAAACCGTAAGAGAACCAAAAATAGGCCCTGTAAAGCTCTTCCAAAACAATGCTTCAAGTGGAAAATTACAATTACTCACAAGATCCTGAAGTCAAGTCCTAAAACGAGCTCTCCATAAATCAGTCCAGATCCGTCATTGCTGATGGAAATTCTCCAAGAGCCCACCACACAAGCCCAGTTTTACCCAGCCTGCAGCCTGGGCCTGGGCCTGGGCCTCCTCTCCTCTCTTCCTGGCTATCCTCCTCCCTCAGGGAGAAAAGGCCCATTTCATTCCCTTCTGTCTCAGTCTCAAGGCTTCTGGACACTTATTCATACATATATGCATGAATACATATATAGACATATGAGTGAGTAAATGGATGATGATAGATGATAGAGATCAAAAGATAGATTAGATAGATGATAGAGATCGATAGATAGATTAGATAGAGATAGATAGATGAGATAGATAGATAGATAGATAGATAGATAGATGGATGACCCATTCATCAGCCCTAAAGCTCACCAGTCTCCTCTGATTCCTGGGCCAAGCTTTGGTGGCCATTAGTGGTTAACACAGAGCCTGTCCAGCCTAGGCACCCAGCTGTCCAGCATCCCAGCTGGAGAGGGTGGAGTGGCCTCTTAGATGAATCTCAGCAGAGGGCCTGTGCTTTGACAAGGTGAATTTGAACCGGACCATTGTGGACTGCTGTCTGACTGGGCTATGAGAGCAGAAGAATGTTTCAGAACGCCAGGGCAGCAGAGGAAAAGTCACTAGGCAGCTTCTGCCAGAGCCCACAGGAAGCCAAAAAGCTATCACCGAGGACAGTGAAGAGTGGGGCAGTCCTAGCTGAGGTGGACAGAAAGCTGGCTCTGATAGGAGCAGACAGAAACAATTTCTGTTGTGGGGGAATGGGAAAATGGAAAACATTACCACTTTGCCTCTGAGGGTCAGCTGTACCTCCAATTCATTTTCTTTCTTTTTGTTTTTTTTTTTTTTCCCAATTCATTTTCTTAAATCTTTTTGCTTTTAGACTTATTTTTTTTAATTTACTTTTATTTAATCACTTTACAGCCTGATCTCAGCTCCCTTTCTCCTCTCCTCCCAGTCTCGCTCCCCCTCCCTAGACTTACTTATTTTTAGTATTTTATGTTTATGTGTGTTTTGCCTGTATGTATGTAGGTGCACAATGTGCCTGATTGCCTAGGGAAGCCAGAAGAGGGTGTTGGATCCCCTGGGACTGGGGTTACAGAAGGAGACTGCTGAGTGCGTGCGTGCGTGCGTGAGTGCGTGTGTGCGTGCGTGCGTGCGTGCGTGCGCTGGGAATCAAATAGGCAACTCTACAAGAGTTGACTGCCCTTAACTGCTGAGCCATCTCTCCAGCTCCGTTTTTCATCTTGTTTTGTTTTTTTAGACTATGTACACACATTGCCTGAAAACTATACAACAAAGCAAGACAATGGCAGTGCGTAGCCTGGAAGCCTGGACAGCGAGGGAGGCGTCTCCCCTTACTCACTGACCTCGTTGATTTCTTGTTTGTTTCTGGGTGAATCACATTTCCCAGCCAGGAAGAAGCCATGTGTCTAAGTATGTGTCTGTCTGTGTATGTCTATATGTTTGTGTGTGTGTCCGTGTGTCTGAGTGTGTGTCTGTATATGCACAAGCACACACACACATACATGTAGATGTGACTCTAAGAAAGGAATGAATAAGACAGTTTCTAGTGATTCTTGGGAGCTTCTAGACCAGCCCTGGACACAACACAAGCTCCTTTTTCTGGGTCTCTGCTGGGAAACAAAACCATTCTCTTTTTTTGTTATTTTATCTATTACTATTTCTGTGTATATGTGTGTGTATTTGGGCATGCAACATACTTTAGCACACATGTGGAGGTCAGAGGACAACTCTGTGGATTTGGTTTTCTCCTTCCACCTTTATATAGTTTCTGAGGATCATGCAGCACACTCTGAGTCATGGAACTGGCCCCCAGAACAGATGCCATGGGTCTCACTCATGGCCTGGTGGTCTTGCTAGAGCTCTGCAGGGTAGGGCATTGGCAACGGAGCCTGCAGCCTTGAAACTGAACTCGTCGCTTCCGCTTAGTGGCCAGAAAGAGTCACATCGTCCTGTCTGGTCCTCTGAAGGCCAGGAAATATAGTGGAGCAACTAGTGAGACAGAGCAGCTGCTGTTCTTCCCAATGCACAGGGACCTAACATAAAAGATATGAAATACTGCCAGATGGTGTTTGGCGCACGCCTTTAATCCCAGCACTCAGGAGGCAGAGGCAGGTGGACCTCCGAGTTCAAGTCCAGTCTGATCTACAGAGTTCCAGGACAACCAGGGCTACACAGAGAAACTAAAATAATGATAATAAAAAATATATATATTTTTTAAAAAACTTAGGCCAAGCAGAGGTGATGCATGCCTTTATTCAGTACTTGGAAGGCAGAGGCGGGTGGATCTCTGCGAGTTCCAGGACAGCTAGGGCTACAAAGAAAAACCTGTTTCAAAAAGTGAAAAAATTAAAAATACAAAAATAAATAAATAAAAAAGAACGTAGAACAGGCCAGTACCAACCACCCTCATCTTTTGTGGTAGTGTTTTCTGGAAAATATAAAGTGCTTAAAACATGACCGTGTGTGTGGTAAGTACCAGCATAATACTGTTCTGCTATTTTTTTTTTGGTTTTTGATGTTGTTCTTTCTTTTTAGCAAAAATGTTTACTGTTAAAGGTGGTTATATTTTCCTTTTTAACATTTATTTCATTTTATATGTATGGGTAGCTTTTTTGTTTTGTTTTTTTTTTTAAATTGTTGTTGTTTTTGTCTTTTATTTTTTTGAGAAAGCTTTGTACGGATGTTGTAACCTGAGCCCTTTCTTAGCCTTCTCTCTGGATTCTCTTAGGAGGCTGATCTTTCTATTCCTCCTTTTATTATGGCTTTTTCTTATTCTGACCCTTCGTGAGCGGAACTCCAGGAAGCTACTGTGCCTAAGAATCCCTCTGCTGTGACACTGGACCCCGTGGCCTTGAAGACCAGCATCTGGCTTCAAAACCCATGGGCAAATGCTTCCTCACCTCCTTGGGCTGAACTCTCTCTGCATTGCTCTCCTCCAGCCATTTCCTGCTAGTAGTTTAGACTTGAAGTCTTCAAAAATTTATTTGACTCTTATCGGCATCCTCTTCATAATCTTATGTTCTAGTCTATCATGCACGATTTAGCGATTGGTTAGGCATCCTCTCTTCCGTTATGTGAGCGTGTGTGATTTTGCCTCCCTGACCACACATAGCTATCCGTTCCCTGCTCTGGGTTAAATTGCTGAGTCCCCAAAATTACGAGCTAAAAAAGCTTTACTGGGGCGGTGGTGGTGCACGCCTTTGATTGCAGCAGAGACAGGCAAACCACCGAATGAGAGGTCAGCCTGGTCTACAGAGCGAGTGCTAGGACAGCCAGGCCTGCACACACAAGCTTAGGTAATGACTGTTTGGGGCTAGGATCTCTGAGAGATAACTAAGGCAAATCTAGGTCATTTGGGTAAGTTGAAATCTAGTAGAGTGAAGCCCTTTAACACAAGCCTAGGAGTCAGACACGCAGGGGTGCAGGGAGAAGGCAGCAGGCTATCAGGCAAGCTGGGAACTCGGAGGAAGGCAATCCTGCTTACACCTTGGTCTGGAACTTCAGAACCTCCAGAAGATTCTGTTAAGACAGTCTCAGTCCTCCCGTGCACCCCGCTTTCCCGGGTCACCACACCTGCCCACCGAGCCCCTGATGCTATCGGTCTCTGCGACACAGCTGAGGCCCTGAGCTTCCCTCTGCAAGCTGCACCTGCTGGCCATCTACCTGTGGCTCCCAGCCCAGCCCCTGTCAGCCTGCCAGTCCCAGAGTCCTAAATAAAGCCGTCTCTACCCAGAACTCTGACTTCCCATCCTTACTTCCCAAAAGAAGTTCCCCAAAAGCCCCCCCATCTCCCTATTCATACCTAGGTCATCCTTACCCTGGGCTCTGGGTCTCTCCAGCCCAAACTTCCAATGGCCTCCAAGGGCCAGTCCTCCATCAGTTTCCACATGAAGAACAGTGGATGTTTTTTTTGTTTTGTTTTGTTTTGTTTTTTGTTTGTTTGTTTTGATGGCCTTTGAGACTCTGTGTAGTGTTGGCTGTCCTGGACTTGCTTTGTAGACCAGGCTGGCCTCAAACTCACAAAGAACCACCTGCCTCTGCCTCCCTGAGTGCTGGAATCACAGGCATGCACCATTGGACTAAAGAACAGTGTTTTTATATCCCCAGTCCTGGAGATTCAACTATCTCAGTCCCACATTTCCCTGTCCTCAGCACCCCTCAGATGCCAGAACCTGCTCTTGAGATCTCAAGCCAGTTCCAAAGTCATTCCATCATGGGGTCTGTCCTACCCCAATCCCTGCACACATGCTGCGCACCCCTGTCCCACCCCAGTGCCACAGGGCCTCTTCTTCCCTAAAGGGCCTCTGGTTTTGTTTTCCAAAAAGCTGAAAGACTTAGGAGAACCCGAAGGGCTCTCTGAGGAAGTGGGAGAGGGCAGGGTGACTAACCAAAGTGGGGTGAGGTCCCCCTGTAGAAACCAGAAAGAAGAGGCCATCAGGCGGAGAGGGGGGAAGAGAAGCAGATGGGACATTCTGGAGACAGACCATCATTCCCTGTGTCCTGCGCTTTGTGAAAAGAGCCCTAGAGAGGGGAGCCTGGCCCCTTAGTGCCACAAGAACCCAGAGTCCCAAGGGCAGCTGGTCCTCAGGAATCCTACAGACAGACAGGGGAGTCTGAGGACCTGCCCACCTGGCCCTAACATCAGAATGGTAGCCTTGATGGTTGTGCCACATGCCTTTAATCCCAGCACTTGGGAGCCAAAGGCAGGCGGATCTCTGTGAGTTCCACGGAGAGAGTTCTAGGACAGCCAGGGCTACACAGAGAAACTGTCTCAGAAGACAGCAGCCACAGGAATAGATGCTTGCCACTGAACCTGAGCACACGAGTTTGGACCCCAAGCTCCACATGAGGGAAGGAGAACACTGGCTCATGAGGTGTCTTCTGACCTCCACCCACAAGACCCGGCTCATATTCATGTGTGCACACACATTTGCAGTATATAAAATGTAAAGAGAAAAGTCAAAGCATTCCGCTGGCTTTGGCTAGAGGCAGGTGACCTCAGACAACTCCAGGCCAGGTCAGTGTTTGGGGAGACCTTCTGGGGCAACAGATACGCACTACTCTGGGCAGAGGGAGCAGGCTTCTTGTTGGGATCCATAGCTGTCCCTGAGGCTTGCCTGGAGGTAAGGATGTGGGCACCAACTGAGAAGACCGTGAAGGGTCATAGGGGTAAAAACTGGCTCTTTAAACCGACTCCCAAAAGAGAGGAAAAAAAAAAGTTAAGTGGGTCATCAAATGAAGGGATTTAATCTACACAGAACGATATCAACAATCAGCCCCCGTTCTTCTCTCTTCCGCTACCTTCAAGGAGTTTGTCTGCAAACCAACTTCTGTGTGGCTTTACCACATCCTGGTCTCCAACACCAGGGAAGTCCCAGGAATCGAGACCCCACGGTGACCCAACAGTCATCAGAATTCAGAAGTGTCCCAGAGGCAAGGAAGGCTGCCCATCCTCCAACTCAAATCTCCCACTAAGAGGTTGCGGGTGGGTGGAGGCGGCAATTTGCCTAGACTAATCCTTACTGGGCAAGTCCCAAGGGCTTCCTACCTGCTGCGCCTCCCCACCCTGGGGCTCCTTCCCGAAGCTTTCCAGCGTGCTCGCCCCGTTCTCTCTCATCCAGGGGCCCCTGACTTACGGACCCCCCTCCGCCTGACTCCATTCTTCCTTGTCCTTCACCACAGACTCAGCTGAGCTCACAGGTCACCTGCAGCCCAGGGGCTTGGTGAGAGCTGGGAGGGACAAAGGGTAACATCCCCCACTAGATTCTGACTCTGGCCAGCAGTCAGAGGCCATCCCCAGACCCCCAGCGGTCACCAGTGCCTTCCTGCCTCTAAGGGAGAGTGCCAGCTATCAATCTTGGGTTTCATCGGCGCTCCTCAGCGATTGGTGGCAACACCGGCCTGGATTCACTACGGTCAGTGAGGCTGGGGTGGGATCTGGGAACCTGCATCTCCAACACCTTCCCGGGCTACGCTCTGGAGAACCGAGCAGAAACAACTGGTACAGTCCTTTCTATTGGTAACTTGTTTCTCAAGCCCAAGCCTGCCCCCTGCTGGCAAGGGGCCTCTTCACCCCAAAACTGCTTTCCCGTCTAACTTCCATCTCTAGTGGAGAATGTCTCTTTGAGACAATCTTAAAAGGTAAGCTTAGGACAGCTGGGTGTGGTGGCACACGCCTTCACTCAGGAGGCAGAGTCAGGTAGATATCTGTGAGTTCAATGCCAGCCTGGTCTACAAATCGAGTCCAGGACAGGCAAGGATACACAGAGAAACCCTGTCTTGGAGAGAGAGAGAGAGAGAGAGAGAGAGAGAGAGAGAGAGAGAGAGAGAGAGAGAGAGAGAGAGATTATTTGAGGGGAAAAAATTTGAGACAAAGTCGCTTGCCTGAAACTCAGTACGCAAGAAGATTGATCCAAAACTCAGAAACTGGTCCTGCCTCTTCCTCTCAGGTGCTGGGATTAATGGTGTATAAGAAATTAAGTAGAAACAAAAGCTTTTACATTGCCTGGAACCAGTGTGGTGCTGGGAAGTGAACGAACCCAGGTCCTTTGTAAAAGCAGCAAGTGCCACTCTCCAGCGCCCTATCTTAATTTTTAATTACATAAATGGTGTGTGCACGCATGCTTGCAAGCACACATGTATGCATGTGTGTACGTGTGTGTGTGTGTGTGTGTGTGTGTGTGTGTGTGGTGTATGAGTACACATGAGCTCAGGTTCCTACAGAGGTCAGGAGAGGGTGTCAGATCCCCTGGACTTAGTCACAGTTGCCTGAGTGGGCTGAAAACCAAACTCCAGTGCTGAAAACCAAACTCCAGTCCTTTACAAGTACTCTTACCCAGCTGCTGAGCCATCTCTCTCATGCTGTTTCTGTGTGTTTTTTTTTTGTTTGTTTGTTTTTTTAATTATTTATTTATTATGTGTACAATATCTGCATGTATGCTTTCACATCAGAAGAGGGCGCCAGATCTCATTATAGATGGTTGTGAGCCACCATGTGGTTGCTGGGAATTGAACTCAGGACCTCTGGAAGAGCAGACAGTGCTCTCAACCTCTGAGCCATCTCTCCAGCCCCCTGTTTCTGTGTTTTTTAAAGACTATCTCCCATAGGCCAGGCTGGAGAACTCACTGTATAACCAAGGCTAGCTTTGAACTCCTAGTCTTCCTGCCTTTAGACCCACCAAATGCTGGGATAACAGGTATACACCATTATGTCCAGGCCACCTTCAGTATTTCTAGTATGATGTTGATGGGACCCCAAAATACAATTTTCCCAGAAGCCACCGGGGTTACTAATGAGCCATGTTCTCTGGCTACGGGACACTTTGCGCAATGACTGTAAATAAAGAGCTTTTGGGGTCAGAGCGGATGAGGTACAGAGCACAAACCTCGTGTTCATTCTGCACTGGGAACCTGGGGCTCAGACAGTCCTGACGGATCATCCACCCAATGATGAGAGCTCCTGAAATGCCACAGGACCAGCACTGGAGGGCAGCAGAGAGCTGTGCCCGCACGAGCTAGGCTCCTTGGCCTATTACATCCTCGCTGTCTCAACTAGATTCAGAAAGTGATGCCATTTCTCCTCTGGTGTAATTTTTTTTTTAAATTGGGGGTTCGAGACAGGTTTTCTCCGTGTAGCCCTGGATGTCCTGGGACTCACTTTGTAGACCAGGCTGGCTTTGGACTCAGAGATCCACCTGCCTCTGCCTCCCTGAGTGCTGGGATTATTATAGGAGTGTGCCATTGCTCCTGGCTCTGGCTTTGTTGTTGTTGTTTTTTGTTTTTTTAATTTTTTCAAGAGTGAAAGATTAACATAAACCTGATCTGAGCTGCCACATTGTCATTTGAGATTCAGCCATACCTGCGGTTCTGGATTTTTTGTTTTGTTTAATATTTGCATACACACAATGTATCTTGAAGTATGACTCAAGCCTAAAAATGAAATTCACTTATAGTTCCTGTCTACCTTTCTATGTACAATATTTTTAGAAATCTCATATCGCCTGTGACCCATCACATGAGGTCAGGCCTGGAATTTCTTATTGTGGCATCATGTCAGGTCTCAAACAATCTTGGATTTATGTCTGGGAACTGCTCTACTCTCCGTTTCTGCTGAGATAAAACACTGACCAAAAGGAACTTAGGGGAGGAAAGGGTTTATTTCATCTTACAGGTCACAGTCCGTCACTGAGGGAAGCCAGGATAGGAACAAAACAGGAACCAGAGGCAGAAACCACAGAGGAGATGGAAATTGTGACACATCTTTAATCCCAGCACTCCAGGGGCAGAGGCAGATGTGAATTTGAGGCTAGCCTAGTCTACATAAAAAATTCCAGGCCAGCCAAGGCTACAGTGAGACCTTGTCTCAAAAAAACCAAAACAACAACAATAAAAACAAAACAAAACAACAAAAAGCCAGGCATGGTGGCTCCAGCCTTTAATTTTAGCACTTGGGAGGCAGAGGCAGGAGGATCTCTGTGAGTTTGAGGCCAGTATGGTCTACAAAGGATAGCCAGGGCTACACAGCGACACCCTGTCTCAATACACAAAAACAAAAACAAAATAGAACAGAAGAAAGAAAGAAAGACATCTTGGAGGAACTCTGCTGCTACCTGGCCTAAAGATCTCTGTTTAGCTGCCTCCTTTATACATCTCAGGACCCCTGCCCAGGGAATGGTGCTGCTCTGTTTGGCTCTCCTCCAACAATTGACAATTAACAATCCTCTACAGACATGCCCACAGGCCAATCTGATCTGGGCAACCCAACCACTGAGACTCTCTTCTCAGATGACTCAGGCTGTGTCAGGTTGACAGACCTAACTAGGACAAGGATATTCCACTTGTGATGTGTTGTGGTTGTTGCTTAAAGCTGTGTTAATGACCCCAGGGGCTTGGGCATTCTAGGCAATTGCTCTGCCACCATGGAGCCACAACCCAGCTTCATCGCCGAATTAATACTTGTGTTGGGCTTCACCTTAATCTTCCACTGGCCTCACCTGCTTCTATAAAGGCTACAGTAAGCTGGGTGGAGCTAGTTGGTCCTGGTCCCAGTATCCACACATATCTACTTTTGGCCTGGGTGATGGGACAAACTGGGCCACATTTATCTTATCATCAAGCAGCTCAGACTTCTTTTGGTAGCTGGGCCCATAAAGAGGCAAGAACAGCCAAGACCTGGAGCACAGATGCTTTCACAGCACCGCTGTGTTCTGTTTCCTGCTGACCTCTTGACCTAGGACATACATGACTATGTGCTCATCCAAGAAATGGAGAAAGCCATACAAGGAACTTCAGAAAAAGTGTCTGCCACATAGTCTCTCCTCTTCTGCCCTGGCCAAGGACGGCCTCACACAGACTAGGTTGATGACAGACACTTGCCAATGGCTAGTTCACTGGACTCTAGCCCTGGGATAAAGGGCAAGAAAATTAAATGTATTTTCTAAGCTGTGTCTGGGAAGGAGCACCAATTCCCATGAAGTGAGGTGCCATGAATGGAACTGGGCCCCTCTAAAATACTGTACTCTAACTTGTGCTGAATCTCTAATCCCCAACTTCACTGTAATTAGAAGCAGGGCCTTTTCGGGGGTAACTAAGGTAAATCCAGGAAGGCTGTGTCATTAGAAGAGCTATCTGGAGCTGGCTGCGCTGGCACACTCATAATCCCAGCACTCAAGAGGCTAAGGCAGAAGGATCAGGGTTTCAAGGCCAGCCTGGGCAACATGAGACCTTGTCTCAGAATATCAAAACCAAGAAAGAAAGAGGAGGAAAAGGAGGAGCGAGAAGGAAGGAGAAGGGGAAGGGGAAAGTGGAGGGAGTGGGGAGGGGAGAAGAGGAGAGAAGGGACAATGAGGGAGTAACACAAAGACAGGAGGTACCACATGAGATCAGGTGAGACGATAGCCACCTGCAAACCCAACCCTAACAGCACCCTGTCCTGGGACTCTCAGGCTCCAGACCTGTGAGGAAACAAGATGCCCAGGTCAATGATGGGAGCAGGAACAGGAAGACTAGAAGGGACTGCAGGGAGGTGGCCCTCAGCATGCCCAGATGAGGTGGTCCATTCCTAGTAGATCAGGGGGACTAGGCCCAGCTGATGCTCCAGAGCCTGCTGGTCTGTGCAGATTACTAACAGAACTTTAGTCCTTCCAACATCCCGATCTTGGGGCCCTGGGTACTTCTACAAGTATGCATTTAGTCCATTGAGCTATGTTGTGAAAAGATAATGGATGGCCCATTTTTTACAAGCGCATACTTATTTGGGCACATGCAGAGGAGTGAGTGTGTGTGTATGTGTGTAAGAGAGACAGACAGACAGACTAGGGATTAAACCTAGGGCACAGTATATGTTAGGAAAGTGCTCTGCCAGTGAGCTACACTCCAGCTCCTCTATGAATTTTTCAGATTATTTATTTAGTTTTATGTGACTGAATGCATGTAAGTGTGCCATGTGCATGTCTGGTCCTTGCAAATCCAGGAGAAAGCGTCAGGTCCCCAGAACTAGAGTTATAGATGCTTGTATGCGCTGTAAGTGCCAGGGACTAAACCCAGGTCCTCTACAGAAGGCAACAAGTGTTCGTACTGACTGAGTCATCGCTCCAGCCTCCTCCCCTTTTAAAGAAAAGGACATGTACTCATTGCTCTTGTGTGGAAAGGGCATTCGTGTGGAGGTCAGGAAAGAGCGGTTGGGAGTCCTTTCTCTCCTCTACCTTGTGGGTCCTGGGAATCCCAGGGTTGAACTCAGGTCACCAAGCTCGGCAGCAAGTGCCTTTACCCACCGAGCCTCGTCTTTGGGATTCCACCCAGCAGCATTGGCTGGTGCTTAGGACCTCTAAGGAGTGACCACAGCAGGAGGGAAGCTGTAGGTCCACACAGCTTCCACTATAGCTTCTCAATACTGATCCATACCTGGGCCCAGCACATGGCCAGACCACGTGTCGGGCCTAGAACCACCCACCTCGATGGACCCTCAGATAACTTCATATGGTAACTCATAGTTGCTGTCTGGCCACCTTGGGGAGTGGCCCATCCATGGCCCTGGAGATGGGGACCCACAGAGCTAATCTCAGAGCTGGGTAATTGGGATGGGAAGAGGGGATGCTGAAGCACCCTTTTGTTGTGAGGGTGGGTGGGAGTATGCTTTCTCAGTTCTGTCCCTCTCTGTGGGCATTTGGGTAGCGCCCGGAATTTTATTTGCATCAGGGACCTGAGTTTCTGGGATATTTCAGAAGGAATTTATTTTGACTTGCAAATGTGTCCTAGTAATTTAAAGAATATTTATGACTTGTTGAAAGGGCAAATGAATTATGGAAGTTTCCAAACAAAAGCTCTAAAGACAGATCCTGTACCGTGACGAAATAGGCCTCGAACACTGGCTGCTCATTAGCTGCTTGGCTGGGTCTCCTGACTGTAATCCCAGCACTTGGGAGGCATTTTGTATGAGACAGGGCTTTTCACTAGGTAGCCCAGGCTGGACTTGAACTTCTGGCATGTGGGGTATGGGGTAATGACATTAACTGCCTGGTCTTCCTGCCTCGCTCAGCCTACTGACTGCTAGAATTGTAAGCCTGGGTCACCACACCTGCTAGGAGTGGAAATTCATATAGTTTAGTTATGCGTCCCTGCTGGCAGGAATAGCAGATGTTATTTTTCACAGTTTGCGATTGGCCTTAAAAGGTTTAGACTGAAGTCAGGTGCAGTGGTCCTCATCTGTCACCCTAGCACTCTGGAAGGCAGAGGCAGGTGGATCTCTTGAGTTCCAGGACAGCCAAGACTACACAGAGAAACACTGCCTCAAAAATAGGTAAATAAATAAAAACTTTAGAGTGGAGTGGTTCTCAACCTGTGGGTCTCAACCCCTTTGGGGTCAAATGACCCTTTCACAGGTGTCCAATGTCAAATATCTTGCATATCCAATATTTACATTAATTAACATTCATAACAGTAGCAAAATTACAGTTATGAAGTAGCGATGAACTAATTTTATAGTTTGGGGTCACCACAACATGAAGAACTATACTAAAGGGTCTTGGCATTCGGAAGGTTGAGAGCCACTGGTTTAGGGCATTTTTTGCTAATATCTACTTCCCCGCTTGGAATCTCTTTGCTTTAACACTGGAAACTACTGCTCTTCCCTAAGTCGGTTGTGTGTAAACTTCTGTGTGGACTTGATCTCTCCGTGTCTCCCTCTTGAGTCCAATGTGGAAGAAATGGTGCGAGGTTAACCCGGTGTCTCCCAATCACCCAGCACTGCTGTGTCACACTCATTGTTCCCCATCTCAGAGGCCCCAAGAGCAAAAACTCTGCTCTCTCCAGGAAACCTGTGCCCTCCCAGCATTCACACAAAGGCCTTGACAAGCCTGGTGTGGGCCACGCCCACTGAGGGCTTTACCTTGGAGACCTAGACACAAACAACTTTAATCCCCCTTAGAAGGATTCTGGCTTTCCCCAAGCCCAGCAGGGCTGCATCCCAGAGCCTGGCCTCTTCCAGCTCTTTTCTGTGGGTTACCTGGGCCTCCTCCATTTCCTGGGAAGTGGGGCCTACACAGTAAGGGAGTCCTCTCAGATACTGCTCTAACCCAGCCCTACCCTCCTAGCTTAGCCTCTTCTTAGATGGTAGGCTTAGTAACTCAAGAATGCCTTTGGGGTCTCAGCCCCCACCCACGGGGCTCATTAAACTGTTTCTTCCAAACAAATTCGGTGTGTCTTCTAGGTGGAATTCCCACACCATCTGCTCTGGAGGCTCTGTTTTCTCCATTGCCTTGGTTTCTCAAACGTTCAAGAAGGAGGTCTTCAGGGAAGACTCAGAGCCAAGTGTATGCTCCTCAGAGCACCAATATCCAGAGAGGCTGCCCTCGGGGACAGCTGGCCCCATGACTCAAGCTTCCAGGGACTTTACCAGGTATCCCCAAGGTGGCCCCAATAGTAGCTAGGTGGGGGCTTAGGCACTGGCCTCCCCCAGCTAAAGAAAACCTTGGCGAGCAAGCCCACAGGTACCCTGTGCCTGGGAAAGCTCAGATTTACACGCCCAGGAGTGAAGGTGAAAAACCTGGGAGGGGCCAAACTCCTAGGGCCACACCCATCTCCTAGGGAGCGCATAGCAGCATACTAAGGGTGTTGGTGCCCCTAACCACGTTCACACGGGACAGTGGAAGCAGCGTGCCGACCTGCTGTAACACAGCTGTGGGTCCGCAGTAACAGGCTATAAGATGGACCCCGCACGAGTTAAGGGACAGGCTTGAAGTCTGCTCTTCTATTTTATCCTCTTTTTCTATTCTTTTCATTTGTTTGCTTATTGAGACAATAAACTATAGCCCAGGCTAGCCTCCAATTTGCCAAAATCTTCCTGAGGAAGCTTCTTGGTTTGCTGAGCTTAAGCAGGGTCCCAGGTGGCACAGGTTGAAAAACTGCATTTGTAGTCAAGAATGACCTGGAACTCCTAATCCTCCTGCTTTCTCCTCCCCATACTGGGCTTACAAGTCCGTGTTTCCATGCTTGGCTTCATACACATTTTTTAAAGTTGTTTTTTTTAAATAAATGTGTGTGTGTGTGTGTGTGTGTGTTCATATACACATGGGCCACGTATGTGCAGGTGTTCTTGGAGGCAGGAGGAGGAGCCAGATCTCCTCTCAGGAGACAGTTACTGGTAGCTGTGATCTACTCCACGTGGGCGCTGGGAACCAAGCTCCAGTACCCTGGAAGAGCAGCAAGTGCTCTTAGCCGCTAAGCTGTCCCTCCAGCCCCTTCCTCCTTACTTTCTTTGTTTCTTCATTTCCTTCCTTCTTTCTTTCTGTAAAATACTTATACTGCCCTCCCCAGCCCTTTCATGCAGATTTTTATAGCATTTGAAACTTAATGAGTCTGGGGATGCAGTTTAATTGCTTGTAGCCCTAGGTCTGACTGTCATGACATGCACCACACAAAACCAGGCTCGAGGCTGAGGTGGTTTAGTAGGTTCTTGCACAAGCATGAGGACCTAAGTCTGAACCCCCAGCATCCAAGTAAAAAGCGGGGTATGGCTGCATGTGCACACCTGTAGCCCCAGCACTGTGGGGAAGAGGGGAGAGGGTCACTGGAGTTTGCGGCTATGCCTCTAGGTTCAGTGGGAGACCCTGTCTCAAAGGAATAAAGAGATGTGACAGAGTAAGGCAACTGGTGTCCTCCCTATGGCCTCTGTGTGTACGAGGAGGCCTGCCCAACCATGTGCATCACACACACACATACATACACACACGCTCACACAGCTACACACACATACACACACAAATATACATGCATGCATGCACACTCACGCCTACCTCAGAGAGTTAGGTGGAGGGTGGCCGAGGGGAACAGTGAGTCAAAAGTATAGGAAGGATGACAAGAAGTACCTTGGAGAAGGGGAAGGGAGCCCTGGACTAACAACTCGAGGGAAAGCTTATTCTGACTGGTACTTCAGGGACGTGTCAGTACACCGTGACCAGGAAGGCGTGATGGCAGTCTGTTCACATCACAGTAGACAGGAAGCAGAGGGCGGCTGAAATCCAGGGTGGGCATGAGCCGTAGGAGCCCGAGCCAGAGACCTATTTCCGCCTGGCAGGCCCTACTTCCTCCAGGGTCCACAGACGTCAAAACAATCCTACAAGCTGGGACTGAGAGTTCAAAACCAAGTCTAAGGAGGACATTGCAGATTTTAAACCATATCAGAGAAGGAGGCAGGAACCAGGAGGGGCAGCTTGGGAGACACTAAGGATGGAGGAGGGAGTCTGTGTACTTCGATGAGACTGTTATGGAATAACCCAGAGCTGCCACCAGGTGGCGTCTGCAGGTGTGGGAAAGCCAGTTACCTTTCCAAGCTTCTGTCATCCTGGCCAGCTTTCCCCCCTAGGCCATCAACGGTTTTGTTTTGTTTTATCGTTTTTAAAGAAAAGGTCTTACTGTGTAGCCTTGGTTGTCCTGGAAATTGTAATGTAGGCCAGGCTGGCCTGGTACTCACAGAGAACCACCTGCCTCTGTCCCAGGAGTGCTGGGATTAAAGGCGTGCACCACCACACCTGGCCTAGTATTATTACGTTTCTTGTCTGTCTCTGTCACTCTGTGTGTGTGTGTGTGTGTGTGTGTGTGTCTGTGTGTCTGTGTGTGTCTGTGTGTGTGTGTGTGCGTTGCCATGGAACACATGTGGAACTTTCAGCAGTTGATCTTCTACCGTGAGGGTCCTGAGAATCAGACTCAGATCACCAGGCTTGGATGCAAGTGCCCTTATCCACTGAGCTGTCTCGCCAGCCTCAGCTTTAAATTATCCCCACCTGGAACAAGAACTGAAGCGTCTGAGGACTACAGGTGGAACACAGAGCCCAGAGTCAGTGATATTACAGAGAAGATGTAAAAGTAGGCCCAGGCCTCCCTAGGGAGGCTGGAGTCCCTTGGTGGGATCTGAGGCTTGCTGCTCCTTTCCCCTGAAGAGCAAGAACCATGCATGGCCTGATAACCAGGGAGAGCACACATACACAAACGGAACCATCCACTCCAGCCTCTTCGCTGGGAATGAAACCAGGAAAGTGCTCTACCATTCAGCCACACCCAATGGCCAGCTTGTTGTTGTTTGTTTTTGACAGGCATTCCGCCTGCCTCCGCCTCCCTGATCCCTGTGTGATGGGGTTACAGGTGTGCGCCACTGTGCCCAGCTGTGCCCAGCTACCTTCTCAGCACAGTCAGTTTATCTGGGACCCGAGATCTTCTTAGGATTACCTGGGAATCTGCAGCTTTTCTGCAGCACCCTGTCCTCCCAGCCAGTTAAGCAGGTGATCGTCCCGCGTCAAACAGGTTAACTCTAGCAGTAAGGATGGCCAGCCTAGATACTGCCCAGGCCCTGGCCTCTGTTCCTCCCCATTGCTAGAGGGGAGCAAAGCTCTCAAAGAAAGACTGGCTAAGTTGGTGTCATGAAGCACCAATGAGAACAGAGAGGTGGCAGGAGAGGCGACACAAACCTTGCTTCTAAGCTGCTGTAGCACAAGCCTGTAATCCTTGCTCTTGAGAGCAAAGGCGGGAGGATCGGAGCAGGAGGCCAGTCTGAACCACACAGCAAGAACACTGATCCTCCCGCCAAAATAAATAAGTGAATAAATAAGCAATAAAAGTCCACTGATTCTAACTCTGCCTCGCCCTCGTCATCCCCCAAGTACTGTCGTCACACCTTCTCACAGCCCTGGGGCCACATCTGCGCACATGCATGTCCATCTTGAACCGAGACAGTTATCTTTCATTTCCTATGCGCCTGCAGCTCAGGCTTTTCAATCATTGCCTGCATTCAACCCGCCAGGACAGCCACTCGGCAGGCTCAGGACATTCAGGACCCTTCCTCTGCAAGTCCCTGTGACATCACCAGCTGCCCACAACCTCCTGTGACATCACCACCTGGACAACTGAGCCTAGCAGAGCCAAGCCACTCCTTCCCAACCAGCACAAGTAGCAGGGGGCATAGATGACCACCGAGCCCTTGGGAGAGGCCAAAGCCAGCAACAGGCCTGCACATGATCTTCCTGAGGCTGCCTTGAACAACCATGCCAGCGAAAACTCTACAGACTTACCTGGAGAGCCTGAGACTCCAGGCATCCTGCCTGATGATGGCCTGCCAGTAGACTTGACTGCAAAACTCAGTGAAGAGGAGGATGTGGACCGGGCCTCGGTGGCAGCGACCATTGCCACAGAGCAGGATGATGACGATCCGGTCTCTGATCCGACTGCCGCCTTCATGGGCCAGGATGACGACCAGGCCAACTCCATAGAGCAGGATGTAGAGACAGTCAGCTCCATGCCTACTCCTCGGGACAGGGAGGAAAGCCCAGATGCTCCACGCCGTCCCCAGGAGAGCCCTGAAGAGGAAGAGATCACATCTCTGCTGTCCCAAGACCCAGGTATGCTGCAGATGTTCGTGGGCTTCCAGAACCCGGTGTGGGATAGGCTGGCTGAGAATAACCGTGCAAGCTGGAGCCGCACAGTTTCCCCAAGTGACTCGCAGAGCCAGGAAAAGACACCAGGAAAGCCAGAGATGGCTACAAATGCTGAAGCCCCACCTGTCCTGCCTGACAGCGTCCAGGCTTCTACAGAAGATACTGACCCACCCACTTTGGATATCAGTGGTCCTGACCTACAGCCCACGAGTAGCACCAAGTCCGTCGAGCAGGAAGCTGAAGGTCTCGAGGCCTTGAACCCTGAGAGCAAAGATATATCCCCAGAGCGGACTGACTCAAGGATCCCTCAGACCCCATTTTCCCCAGGCTCCCCAGCAGGCAGTGGACCTCCATCTCCAGAACCCAGCCAGGAGGCCCTGGGCAGGATCAGACTGGATCCCAGTCTGTACAGGCCTAATGTGGAGAATGACTACATGCGCTCCATGACCAGCCTGCTGGGTGGTGGAGAGGGCTCCATCAGCTCCCTCACAGACATCCTGGTGTGGTCAGACACAGCCAGAGGCATGGGGATGGCTGTAGGCTTCCTAACCTTGGGGCGCAGCTCTCCAGCTGACAGGCTACAAGATGAGGGCCCCAGCCTTCGCACTGTCTCCAGCCTCTTGGGCCATGCCAGGTCAGCTTTCTCTTCTGGGCTGGCAGCTGGAACCGGCTCGGCCCTCCGCTCTGTCTCACACTTGCTGGAGTCTGTGGAGAGAAGGACCGTGGAAGGCATCCGCTCAACGGTGCGCTACCTAGCCAACCACTTGACCCAACGCTGGGCCCGAACTGGCCCCAGCAGTGACTAGACCAGCAAGTCCCCTGCTCCGTGCCCCACCCTGCACTAGATAGCACCCCCTGCCCTTCAGTAAATAACCACAAGCGTTTATTTTCTAAGCTCTGCCCTTATCCATGCAGTGGGACAGCAGGGTGGAAGGATAGAAGGGGCCCGAAATGTTCTGAAAATGCAATGTTCTTAGGTGGTCCCATTAGTTTGTCTGGGAGCAAACTGTAGAGAGAAGAACTGGGCTCTGACAGGGTTGGGGAAGAGGAGGGGGAGGGGAGTCTCAGATCAACTGTGTTTCCACAGGCAACCTGAGCTCATGTGCCTGTCTGTCCCTCAGCCCCATGCCCAGGCTACATGTTGAGGTTCTGGGAGGCAAGAAGAGGACATTGAGGTAGAGTGCTGTATCAGGCCTCATAGGAGGAGTTTGCACATCTGGGTCCCATGCACTCTTTTTAAGGCTTAGAATCAGACATCTGATGTCTCCTCTTACCCTGGGCCCTACTCCCCGGCCTCCCTCTCCTCATCTTGGAATAGAGAGAGGAACTCCACCATCACACACAAAGGTGCCATTGCCAGAAGTTACAGGGACACAGTGGACTTTTACATAATAGGCCATGGGACAGGGCTCCAGGAAGGGTGACCAAACCATTCCTTGGACTAAAGGGGTAGGGGGATAATGGGGTGGATGTAATGGTCCTTTAAATTTCAAACTGGCCACGCATGGCTGCCCACCTTTGGCCCAGATGATCTCCATGACAGTTTACTCTGGTCTCTGCCATTTGCATCTTGGAAAGCACACACAAGAGCAAGAATCGGGGGCACACCCAGGGTCACATGTGTTAGAAACCACAGTCACCCTCTGGCAAGACCTGGTGCTACATTTTGGGCAAATCCCCAGCTCAACCCTGCCCTCAGGCACAGCCTTACACCTTTAGCTCAGCTAGGGACCACCTACCATCCATTTCAACTTTTCTGTGTGTCTCTTGATAGGGCCCACGGATGAACCCAGCCACTGATTGGTCTGGCTTTTAGTTTCTTGATGTACATATTTTTAAAAAATATTTTTCCTTATAAAAAATGTTTGTGTCTGTGAGTATTTTGCCTGCATGTATGTGTATATTCACGTAGCGCCCATGGAGACCGGAAGAGGGTGTTGGGTCCCCCATGGGTGTTAGGAATGGAATCTGGGTCCTCTGCAAGAGCAGCTGGTGCCCTTAACTGGTGAGCCATCTCTCTAGTCCCACTGGCTCACATTTTTTTAAGTCAGAGCTTACATAAAACTCAGGATTTTTGCTTCTCTGAAACAAAGCAAAAAATAAATAAACAAATCTAAGATCCTCTTTTTTTTTTTTTTAGGGTCCAAGCAGTTAGTCTACCCATTGTCCATAGCAGCCTACCTGGCCTTTGTCAGGGAAGGATGCTCCATGCTGGTCCCCGAGGGGTACCAACGGCCACTCCTACCTTACAGATGGCTCTTGAAAGGAAGTAGGACTGTGAACCCCAAGAGGAAACACAGGACTTTATCTGTGTGTGCCCTTTCTGTTAGAAAGCTGCCAACAGCTGACCTGTCCCCATGTCATGAAAACAAGGGATTCAGACCATGGGGACTGATCGTTCAGACACCAGTAAGGGGCCCTCCCAGAAGAACAACAGTGAGAGATGGTGTCCCCCAGACAGAAGCTGCTGGAAGTGAGACAGGTGGTGGGGGTGAAGGAGTGAGTGTGCAGTGAGGAGTGGCAGGTGGCTGGAATGGACAGCAGTGGGTGATAAAACTGCCATGTAGAAGGTATGTGGCACTGCACACCTGTAACCCCAGCACTCTGGGAGGCAGAGGCAGGAGGACTGCTGTGACTTCGGGGCCAGCCTGGTCTACAAAGCGAATCCAGGACAGCCAGGGCTACCTAGAAAAAGCCAATCTCAAAAAAATTAAAAATAAAACCAAACAAAAATCTGCCATGTAGGCCCCCAGCCATGCTTTCACTAGTTTAAAGAGCTGTTGTGAGCCACGTTCTGCTACTCCCTAAAACTACAAACCACAGAGACAATGTCTTAGAGTTCCACTGCTGTGATAAAACACCTTGACCAAAGACAGCTCTTGAGGAGGAAAGCGCTTGTTCCAGCGTACAGTCCTTCAGGAAGGAAAAGTCAGGGCAGGAACTCACGGCAGAAACCTGGAGGCAGGAGCTGACGTGGAACCCGCTGAGGAATGCTGTGTGTATGGGCTTGTTACCCACGGCTTGCTCAGCCTGCTTTCTTATGCGACCTAGAACCACCAGCCCAGGTGTGGGCTGTACGACATCAACCCTCAGTTAAGAAGCCCCTCCCACAGGCTTGCATACAAGCCAATCTGACGGAGGCACGGAGGCATGGAGGCACATTCTCAATTAAAGTTCCCTCTCCCCAGAGAACCCTAGCTAGCACCAAGGTGACCGCAGATGAATATACAGCACAGGTGACGTGGACTGAAAGGGACCAAAAACCAAACTGAAGTCAGCATGAATACAGGAGTTAGCAATGGGCATTTTTGCCAGGTGTGGGTATGGCTGTGTATCTGGCCTCCAGCCAGTGGGTTCCTGCTACTTTCCAGCTGTCTTTACTCATTTCAGACAAGGAGAGAAGTTCTCGAACAGGCCAGTCCCTGAAGAGGACACTGATGGTTGGCTTGGTAGCCACAAGACTGAAATACCAGTCCTCTGGACTGGGCCACAGTTGGCCTAGAATTAGGGACCTTCCACAGCACAGCAGGACTCAGTCAGCAGAGTAAACATGCTGATTGGCCTTTGGGTCCAAGCCACCTTGGATGCTGGCTCTACTATGGACCATCTTTGTTTTCCAGCACTTTCCTGTGCCTCAGTTTCCTCATCTGTAAAGGGATCATAGCTCCCAGCTACACTGGGGTTACCAAGAATGAGTCAATTGCCCAGGGCACACAGTTGAGTCTATAGTTAGCCACCATGGTGACACATGACAGAGCTGGTCCTGGGGAGTTGGATACCAAGAATGCATTCTGCTCGGTCATGAGCTGGAAAAGGACAAGTATGGATTAGCAATCATCTGCATTGAGGCTTCCCTCTTAGAATAGGGCAAAGAGCCAGTAGCGGAAGCTTGGTGACAGCAGCTTGCAAGAGAGGTGACTGTGGGGAGGTGGCCCAGATCCAGGAAACTCAGGGCCAGCAGTAAGAAGAGATAAAGCGAAGGGAGATGGGAACATCGAGGACCAGGTGGGATGAGAAAAAAAGAAAAACAATCAGTTCAAGTCCTGGTAGTTTGAGCCAAACAGGATATATCTGGCATCACTGTCAGGTGGTAGGACCCAAAGGGTTAATTGCAGTGGCTCAGGGAGAGGCAGGGAAGGTCCCCATGACTTGTGTGCCCCCAGGAACATTGAAGTGGACTTACATCCAGGTCCTGTGGCTGGCTCCCCTGTAGGTCCTTGACACCGGAAGTAGCATGCTAGATTGCTTTTTCGTTGTCAAAGTGTCTAAAGGACACTCGGGAGTCACAGCCACTCAGCAAGGACATAGCTCATGCTCAGAACAGGGACAAGACTGGGACCCACTGTGCTGTCTAGTTCCTCAGAGGCTGTGGCAGTCCCTCTCCATTGGTTTGGCGTTTCAGCCATCTCCCCTGCACGTCCCTACTGACTGGCATAGTCTGTGCTGCCCTACAGACAGCAATCTGGTGTCAGCTGCAGAACCCTAGCCTGGGTTAGGAAAGAGAGCCTAGCAGCCTCCCCAGAATAGAATTCCAGGCCTCTAGATGTGGGCACACCTGGGGAGAAAACGGGCACTATGCATTTGCTCTCGGGGTGGACATGCAACATAGAAATGCTTGCACCCCAGCCAGGATAATACGGCCAAGTGTGAATGACAGAGCAAGAAGGACAAGGCGGAACTGGGCGAGGTGGTGCACATCTAATCCCAGCACTCGGGAGAGAGAGAGAGACGCAGGCAGATCTCTGTGAGTTCGAGGCCAGCCTGGTCTACAAAGTGAGTCCAGGAAAGGCAGGGCTATTAAACAGAGAAACCCTGTCCTGAGGGGCGAGGGGGAATAGGCTAGGTATGGTTGCCCATGCCTTTAGAGGCAGGTGAAGGCTAGCCAGATCTACATAGCTTGTTTCAAGCCGTCTACGGCTATACACAGTGAGACCCTGTCTCAAAAGGACAAAAGAGAAACCAAAACAAAACGTCATTTCCGTCAAGCCAAGAGTTAGCAGGACAGGGCTATCTGCCATCTGCCTTGGAGGACTTGTTCCCCCGGCTGCTGGGTTGCCAGGCCTGCAGGGAGGTGCCCCCCCACCCCCAGCGTCACGCTGTCTTGTGAGGCTAGCTGGGGTTAGTGAACCAGCATTGCAGCTGTGATGTCTTCTCCCTCTGCCCACTTGGGCTTCATTCTCACCCATACAGGAGGGCATGAGGCCCAGATACACAGTAGTTACCACATCAGGGCTTTGGGCCCACACACCACAGGGAGCAGCCCACTCTTTAAGAGATGGGTGTGTGTATCTCAAGAATGCAAATGACGAGAAAATCTTAAAGCAGGCATGGTGACCAAAACAGGAGAACTGTAAATTGTAGGCCCGGAGACAGAGAGAGAGAGAGAGAGAGAGAGAGAGAGAGAGAGAGAGGTAGAGAGAGGTAGAGAGATTGCAGGCCAGGAGCACTGGCACGTGCCCCTACTTGGGAGGCAGAAACAGATCTCTGTGAATTCCAGGCCAGGCAATGAGACCCTGTGGGGGGGGGGGGGTAGGTGTGTGTGTAAATGATAGGCTGGGCATGGTGATGCATGCCTTTGATCCCAGCATTCAGGAGGCAGAGGCAGGTGGATCTCTGTGAGTTCAAGTCTAGCTTGGTCTCCATAGTGAGTGAGTTCCAAGACTTTCCTGGCTAGAGAAGATGGCTCAGCAGGTAATAGTACTAGCCACATAAGCCTGACAGACAACCTGAGTTCAATCCAAAACTTATGTAAAAGGGCACTTGTTGCTTTTGCTGAGATCAGCTCCTACCACCCATATAATGCCTGCAGCCATCCGCTTCGGGGATACACCACCTTCTGAGGAACACAGAAATGTGCACATAAAACTCTCAGATAAATAAAATAAATAACTTGAAAAGCATTTTAAGACAGATGCAGGGGTCATTCCAGAAGCTCTGTTCCAACATGAACAGCAGAGCCAGAAGACCTGGCCAGAAGTTCCTGAGAGACACTCTCAACAGTGTGGAAAGTGAAAACCAACTCCCAAAAGTTGTCCTCTAATTTCTACATGTGCTGCAGCAGGTAGCAAGCGTGAACCACACACACACACACGCATACACACATACACTCATCCCTTACACACACACACCAAATTATTTTCAAAAAAAAAGGAATGTCTTGCCATATGTACTAGCATTTTTTTTTTTTTTTTTTGTGGTGACTCCCCTGCAGGCTTCATAGCTGGTAGGGGAAAAAAATGATCAGGATAAGGTAAGAAGGAAACTTGCCTCTTCCCAATTTTATTGTAATGGGTGCTGGACCAAGAGTTCTAGATTGTGGTCCAGATCATTTTTACTTTGGCCATATTCAAGCACAGCACAATTTTGGAAAAAAAAAAACAAAAAACAAAAAAAAAAAACATTCAGATAGCAATTAACTCAGTCCCGGGCGAACAACAATTTAAGACATATTTACAATGAGATTCTTTACAAAGTATAGCTGGCTTCTCTCACAAAAATGGGTACAGGTGACCCAGAGATGGTGCCCAAGATGTAGGGTCTAGGGAGCTTGACGGAGGTAACCATAATGCCTGTGGGTGTCTGGATTGGGCTGGTCCTAAGAGAAGTCACTGAGGCTGTGGCAAAGCACAAGTGACGTCACTCAAGAATGGATTTTATGGTCTAAAAGCAGTGCTCAAGGTTTAAGGGGAAAGGTCTGGGATAAGTCAAAACATAAATTCTGGGAGATACAGGCAGAGCCTGGCTAATCAGACAGCAAAGAATCACCAGGTTGTAAAACTCCATCCTTCCCGGCATTCCGGGAAGAGCAGCCAAGCACCTCATTCCATTGAGGGGGTGAGCTGTGAGTTTAGCTTTCACGGCTTCTCCAGTGCTTATCTGTGTGCACAAGGCCATTTTGCCCTCTCCATTTCTTCTTGCTCTTGTTGTTTTGTAGTGCTCTTTGTTTGTTTTGTTTGAGACAGGGTCTCACTCTGTAGCCTTGCCTTTGCCTGAAATTTGCTGTACTAGGCTGACATTAAATTCACAGAGATCCACTTGTCTCTGACTGCCAAGTGCTGGGATTAAAGGTGTGTGCCACCATGCCCAGCAACTTGAATATTTCTGTAATTCTAAGACCTAGAAGGTGGAAACAGAAGCACTTCAAAAGTTCAAAGCCAGCCCAAGGGCTGGCAAAATGGCTCAGCGGGTAAGGCTGTTTAATCTCTCGAATCCCCAATAGAAGCAACGAGCCAAGTGTCACAAGTTGTCTTCCTACCTACACTGAAACACACACACTAAATACTAAATAAATGTAAAACTTATAAAAACAAATCTGCCTGGGCTACATAGTTAGATCCCATCTCAAAAAAGAAGGAGGAGGAGGAGGAGGAGGAGGAGGAGGAGGAGGAGGAGGAGGAGGAGGAGGAGAAGAAGAAGAAGAAGAAGAAGAAGAAGAAGAAGAAGAAGAAAGAAGATGACGAAAAGAAAGGCAGCTGAGGAAGTGACTTGGTAAATTTGAGGACCTGAGTTCAGACTCCCATGTAAAAGAGCTGGGTGTGGTGGCAAATGCTTGTAATTCTAGCACTGGACAGGGACAGGAGGACCCCTGAAGTGGCTTGGCAAGCCCCGGGCCAATGAGAAACCCTGTCTTAAAGCCAAGATGGGCAGGTGCATGTCACAGCACAGTACTCAGAAGTCAGAAACAGGCATCTCTCTGTGAGTTTGAGGCCAACTTGGTCTACACAGTGGATTTCCAGCCAGGGCTACATAGTGAGACCTTGTCAAAAGAAAATAAGCAGGGTATGGTGGCACAGGCCTTTAATCCCAGCACTCAGGAAGAGGCAGGCAGATCTCTGTGAGTTCGAGGCCAGCCTGGTCTACAAAGTGAGTTCAGGATAGCCAGAACTACACAAAGAACCAGTTTCAAAAAACCAAAAAGAAAAAAATTGGAAGTTTAGGCTAGGAGTGTATCACACATGCCTGAGCACACACGCAGACACGATAATAATAAATCTGAAATGAACACAGTTTTTAAAATACACCTTTCATTTTTTAACTGAGAGACCGCATCTTTCCCAGTCAAGAGGGAGCCCTGTTTCTCAGGTTTGCTACAAGTCCAGAGTTCTGAAGAATGCAGAATGCGCCCTCTGCTGGACAGATGATGGCACTGCCTCACAGCTGCAGAGTCCAGACCCAATCCTTGACACTTAAAAAGAGAAGCAGGGTTGAGTATATAGCCTGAGATAGCCCAGTTACCTGGTACAGGTTGTAAATCATCTCTAGAGAGCACCTAGGTATAAGACACAGAAAGGCCTGGAGTTAAGAGCACTGGTTGCTCTTCCCAAGGATCAGAGTTCAATTGCCAGCACTCAATCATAGCTTAGAACCATCTGTTCTTAGCCGGGCTCAGGTGGCACACACTTTTAATCCCAGCACTTGGGAGGCAGAGGCAGGAGGAACTCTGTGAGTTTGAGGTCTACAAATTTGAGTTCAGGACAGGCAAGGCTGCACAGAGAAACCCCGTCTTGAAAGGCTAGATAGCTAGATAGATAAAAATAGACATGCACAAAGCCAAAACCAAAACATCAAAAAATCGAACACACTAAAGTTAGAGTTTGGGGGCTGGAGAGCTGGCTCAGAGGTTAAGAGCACCGGCTGTTCTTCCTAAGGTCCTGAGTTCAATTCCCAGCAACCACAAGGTGGCTCATAACCATCTAGAATGAGATCTGGTGCAAACTTCTGGCATGCAGGCACACGTGCAGGCAGAATACTGCATAAATAATAAATAAATAAATAAATAAATTTTTAAAAGAATAAAGTTAGAATTTACCAGAAACAATCTCAAAACTTAAATGTTATGTGTATCTGGAGGTGGAACTTTGGAAAAGTTTTATTTATTTAGAGATAAGGTCTCATCCCACTGTGAGTCCCTGGCTAATCTGGAAATTGCTATGTAGACCAGGCTGGCTTGGAACTCAAAGAGATCTGTCTGCCTCTGCCTCCTGTGCATTGGAATCAAAGGTGTCCATCACTCCTTCTAGCAATGTGTCTGTGTGTCTGGTGTCCTAAGAAGAGAAAGGGGTCCCTGGGCTAGGAGGTTTGCTCTGAAGTGTTGTGTTTGGCATCGTGGTGAAGCAAGCAGGTCCTGTCAGATGCTGGTCCCATGCTGGTGGATTCCCAGTCTCCAGAACTGTGAGCCAAACGGATGTCCATTCTCTGCAGACTTCCCAGTCTCCGGTGGAAGAACAGAAAACAGGCTGAAACAGTATTTAACAGTGGTGAACTCTGGGACTTGGGCAGCTGAAGCAGGAGACACTGGGAATTCAAAACTAGTTGGTCTGTGTAGCAGATTCCAGACAACCTGGGCTACTAATGGTCTGTCTCAGAGAAAAGACACACAAAGAAACCACAAAGAAAACTAACTTTCTCCTTGGGGTTTCCTGTGCTGTATAATCAGAAGTCTATTCATTGGTCATGACTTTGGTGTCGCGTGAAGCGCTTTGGGCACAAACAAGCATGATGAATCGTGTTAAGGAAGAGCTAGAAAAGAACTGTGTGGGACCGGGAACCTGGTGTCAGTCAGCCGCTCTTCTCATAGCTTGGCTCTCTCCCCTCCCACCGTACTCTGCCTGTCCCGAAAGCAGCAAGCACATCCTGTCTAGGTCCGCCACTGCGTACAGGTGGCATTCTACCCTTCATGAAATGATCCTTAGCAGACAAATCCACCTTTCCCACAAGCAGGGCCACAGATGGGACCAGAGGTTTGCCCCAGGCACAGCCCACTCCCGGACTGTGCCCAGCACACCCACACAAGCTTACAAGCGCCCTGCAGCTTTCCTTTGACTGGGCTTTAGAGAGAGCAAAGATTTTTTTTTTTTTTTCAGTCCTCTGCCCAACTCCATGAACCAAAGGAATACTCCTTTGCATCTGAAGTTTACACGCCAGCCGTCAGGAAACCGGCTGCCTGCCAACCTCTTGTATTAATACTTTTCAGACTGCGCTTTAGGTGAGGAAAAATATCCCACACGTGTACTCTGCCACGCCGAACTTGAACTCAAGACTCACTAGACACAGGAGTGCCGCAGCCTGGGAGGGTAACTGGAAGTAAAGGAGGTGGCATGAGGTTCTGGCTCTCAGCTCACACCTGAACTTCCGGTTTCAGGGCTCTGAAGAGTCTTTCACAGGGGCATTAAGTACAAACTCCGGTTTCCAGCCACCTGGCCTGCCTGCTTTGGAGGTGAAGGTCACGTGCACAAGCGCTTAAATCAGGTTCAGGAGTAGAAGAGGGAGGAAACAAGACTTGGACAAAACGCAGAGAGCCGGGCCCTGTGTCTCTTCCCACAAGGCCGGTGGCCAAGCGCCAACATTTCCTGGGTGACCAGGGAGAAGGGAGATGAAAAACACCCCGTGCTGCCTCCCCTGAGTAGAACCGGATCCCAGGTCGGGGCCGGGTGAGGAAACAAGGCTGGAACAGAAAACTGGGCAGGGAGATGGGGAGAGGACAACAAAGGCTCTGTCTGCGCGAAAAGTCTCGGAGTGCCGGGCGCATCGGGCCGTAAAGGGCTTTCTCCGGCCCAGGCCAGCCGAGGGCAAGGCAGAGCGTCCGGGTTGCCGCGGGCCAGGCGGCACTGCTTCCCCCCAAACCCAACCAGAAGATTCCGAGGCTCCCGGGTTTGGATCCAGGCCACCGGAGGCCCCGGCGGCCCCGCCCCGGCCCTGCCCCGCCGTCTCCTTGACGACCGTGACCTCAACTCCCGGGCGGGGAAGGAGAGTCCATGCCGGTTGCTACGCGACGGCCGGGTGACGTCAGTCCATTGAGTTTAGTTCCCCAGGCAACTGGCCGGACAGCTGCGCCGGGAACTATTTGTGTCTGTCCCCAGAGGGGCGGCGGAGCCTCCTGGGTCTGGCTCAGCTGTAGAAATGCTCTCTGGGTTGCGGGCGGGCGGCGGCCGCGACACAGAGGCCCTTTCAGGCTGCAGACCCGGGCGGGGCGGGGTCTACGTCCCCGTGGAGCGCCCCGACTTGGCTCCCAGCACCCTGCTTTTCTCCCACTGCCCGGGAGGCCCCTGGACCTCCTGGCTTTGTCCTGTTAATAAACGCTCTCCTGCGTAAACCCTGGAAGAAAGAGGCTTCTGTTTGTGGCAGCCCGGTCCACACGTCCACCTTGGCCGCTACCCAGTATCTGTGGTACACAGTAGGTACCCAGCATTGATGTTCCCAGAGGGCGGCTTCTACCCTTTTGAGCCGCCAGAATCAGAATCCCTTGTCAGTTTCTGGTGTTCAGCTACTGGGCACTGCCTGGAGTGCCCTGGTGAGCAGGTGGACTACAGAGCTTTGGGACCTCCGAGCAAAAATATTCACCGTGTACGAAATAAGCCCAGTTCTGGCCGCTGGGAGTGAACTACAAGTATGCCACGTGCATGGTAAACTGAGGCAGAAAGCACCAGTCAGAGGAGAAAGGATACATATGCGTTCTAGCCTGAGGAGGAAGTAAGGAGTATGACCTACAGGAGCAGAGAAACAGGTATCAAAAATAAAGCAATGACCCAAATTTGGCCTGAAAGCCCGACAAGGCATGCCAGTGCCAGGGGCTCTAGATTCAGGGTGCTGTGGCCGATTCTCTGGTGTAAGTTACACAAGCCTCTCCGAGGCTCCTCCCTTCCACTGGCAGTCTTTTGATCCAGGTCCCTCGCCGTGTGTCTTCAGGGAGCAACCACCCCATCTCCACCTCCTCCCCCACACCCCCGGCCTCACAGACCTTGCACTGACTTCCCGGACTAGTTGACTGCTTCAGGCAGCTCTGCCTAGTCCAGGAGGTGACCTACTGGTCTCTGTAAACTCCGGGCATCTTGGCTGCTGGTCAACAGCCAGGAGCTGCCATATGACATGGACCCAAGAGTGTTTTTAGTGCAGGAGGTGGCTGTCTTCGTTCGCAGAGCGGCTTCTGGACTGGTCTGCCAGGGCACTGACTGCAGTATGATAGACAGTTGGGACAGTTGGACTTGGATCCTCCCCTTCCCTCTAGATGGAGCAAGCACCGTGATCCCGGCTTCATACACAAACATTATTACTCCCGTGTTACACAATTTGAGGCCTACCTCGGCCTGTGCCCTATCCAGTGTTTCCCTGACAATCCCTCAGAAGTCAGCCTTGGCTCAGTACCCAGAGCTGGAGAGCAGGACCGGCTAGCTATGTAATTTGTGCAAAAGGAAAAAAAAAAATCAAGGTTCTTTGTTCAACAGATGATTAAGAATTTTAGGCAAGCCTAAAACTAGAGCATGCCTTTAATCCTAGCACTCAGAAGGCAGAGGCAGGCAGACCTTTGAGTTTGAGGCAAGCCCAGTCTACAGAGTGAGTTTGAGGAAAGCCAGGGCTACACAGAAAAACCCTGTCTGGGGAAAAAAAGTTAGGCAAGGTGCAATAGTGCACATCTCAGGAGGCTACGGTGAGAGAATCATTTGAATCCAGTCCAGTAAACAGAGAGACTTTGCCAAAATGAAAGAAGCTGGGGATTTAGCTCAATTGACATAGTGCTAGCCTAGGATACATGGAGCCTGGGGTTCAGTATGTAGCACTGCGTAAAACCAGGCAAGGAGGCAAAACACGCTAATGTTTCCATCCCTTGGGAGATGGAAGCAGGAGGACCAGAAACTCAAGGTCATCCTTGGTCACTTGTTCATTTGGTTGTAGCTTCCTAAGGCCACTGTCGTATTTATGACTCATCTCACTCTGCCCTTGGGCCTTCTGCACACACACCTGGGGTTGGGGTGGAGACTCACCTGACTCTTGCTCAGGCATACTCCCTGCCCAGACTCCCATCCTGGGTGGGTCCCCCGCCATAGGTCCTGTCCACTGCTATCTGGATCCTCGGCAAGACGGAGGGACTTACTCCCCAGTGCTGCTGGCCACAGACAAATGGCCTCAGCTATCAGCTCCCTCTAGAGATAGCTGTAATTACGGACAATGTCTTGCCTAGGGTCACACTTCTGTGGGTATCCAAGGACTCCTGTTCATAGATATAGAAACATCCGGTCTCAGTTCAGGACCATGAGAAAGGACGCCGGCCCTCGCTCTGGAGCACATCATGGCATCGGCTGAGGTTTCCTAGGGACTGTATCACAGTCCGATTCTTCCTTCTCTGACTCTCCTGCAGCCACCTCTTGCCTTCTAGGAAAACAACCCAGAAACACCCACGAGTGAGGCTGCTGCTGGATGCTTGCTCTGCCCCTCCTGACATCTCCTTAGACACTTCTTGTACCTCTTGCCTTTTCAAACACCTATCCTTTAACAGTAATTCATTCAACAGGCCTACTATGTGCCAAGCGCTAACTGTTCTAGGTAGAATGGTAGAGCATGGTGGAGCACAAAAGCATCTGGCCTCAAGGAGTTCATTCCAGCAGAGGGACAGATAAGAAGCAACCCAAAATATAAGGAGTTAACAGGGAATCTGTGAGTACTAATAAAATAAAAAAGAATGATACAACAGAGAATACTCAGTCATGGCTATGGATGACTAGCTAGCTGGTCCTGGCCAAGCTTCATTTAGATCAAAGAAGGCATCTCTGCAGAAGCCTGCTCATAAAAGGGGCAAAAAACTGGACCACTTGAAAATGGACACTGACCAGCCTCTCACATGGTAGTTGGGAATCGAACTCATGACACATAGAAGAGCAGCCAGTGTTCTTAACCTCTGAGCCATCTCTCCAGCCCAAATATTTTATATATTTATTATTTTTACAGTATTCTGCCTGTATGTATACCTGTGTGCCAGAAGAGGACACTAGATCTTGTTATATACGGTTATGAGCCACCATGTGGTTGCTGGGAATTGAACTCAGGACCTTTGGAAGTACAGTCAGTGCTTTCAACCTTTGAGCCAGCTCTCCAGCACACCAGCCTCTCAGGAATGAGTTGCGTTTAAAGCTACAAAAGTAAGTGTGGTAGGAACAGAGACAGAGCCGAGTGATGCAAAGCCTAGAGGGATCCAGTTTCCATTCTAAAGGAGGCGGGAACTTCACAACAAATTCTCAGGGAGGTGGGGAACTCTGTGGTAGCTCTCCACAGGGCAAACATGAGACAGTGTGTGTGTGTGTGTGTGTGTGTGTGTGTGTGTCTGTGAGGCAGGGTTTCTCATAGCTCAGGCTAGCCTCAAAATCACTTGTGTGGCCAAGGCTGACCTCTAATTCTCCACCCTCCTGCCTCTACCTCCTGTGTGCTGGGATCACCAGAACTGGTTTATGCTGTGCTTGGAACTGACAGCACAGCTTCCTGCACGCTAGGCAGGCACTCTAGCAATCAAGCCACTTCCCAGGCTCCTGAGACGATTATATTCAAAGCAGCACTGGCGGAGGCAGACAGCCTGGATCAGTCACACGTACCCATTCTGTTTGGCACAGGAGTACATCCAAAAGCACCTCTGGAAGTGCGGAGAGGCCGGGCCACTGGTTTGAACCTGTAGAATTCTCTGCTGTTTAGAGCTGGGGTCTACAGGGCCCTGTCCTTGGGTTTGTTTAATCTTTGCAGACTCCGGTGCTGAGTCGGCGTTCAGCCGACATTTCTGGACCCGACATCAGCTGGCACTTGTGCTTCTGCAAGCCCAGAGCTTTGTTTCTGAAGATTTGGTCTCCAGACCAGCCGTCACTACTAACTAGGAGATTGAAGGGAACTCACCCAGATCACTAGATCAGAATCCTACCATTTATCAGGCTCCCCAAGAATTTCCCCACGCATGGTAAGGTTTAGGAAGTGCTTCCAGAACTGAAGATACAGTTTTGTGGTAGAAGACCCACCAGGCATACAGGAGGACCAAGTATCAAGCTGATCTCCTGCACCAGGAAGAAAGAAAGAAAAAGCCAGGGGTGACCAGTCATGGTGGCACACTCCTCTAATCCCAGCACTCAGGAGGCAGAGGCAGGTGGATCTCTGTGAGTTTAAAGCCAACCCGGTCTACAGAGCAAATTCCATGCTGGCTTTGGAGGGATGCCCCATCTCAATAAAATAAAATAAAAACTAGCTGGAGAGATGGTTTACTGGCTGCTTTTCCAGATGGCCCTGGTTCAATTTGTAGCACCCACATGATGGCCCATGAGCTCTAATGCCCTCTTCTGGTGTCTGTAGGCATCAAGTACCCACGTTGGTACACAGACATACATGCAGGCAAACTGCCTGTACTCATAAAAATGGAGGAGACCAGCGAGATGACTCAGCTGGTAAGATTATTTGGCACCCTGTGAGTGGTCTCCAGACCCCATGGAAAAAGCTGGATAAGGGGGCTTGATCTGCAATTCCAGCACTCCCACTGGGAGGTGGGAGTGGTACAGTATGCCCTGTCAGTGGAAAGCTCACATCCAAAGCACAGGGGCAGAAACCAGAGGGACACTGGCTCAAAAGCAAGGCGGAAGCCTGGTGGCATGGGCCTTTAATCCCAACAAGGCCAGTCAAGGCCAGTCTGTTCAACATGGAGAGTTCCAGGCCAGCCAAGACTACATAGCGAGACCCATCTTGAAGAAGCAGCAGCAGGTCTTCGAGGAGAGAATTGCTCGAGGGCTCCAGAAAAAATCACCACCAAGGTAGCGGAAACAGGGGCTAACAGCAGGTAGCCCTTGAGCTAGGGTGGAGGAAGATTTTGATTGGGAGTAGAAGACACATTCCAAGCTAAGACAAGGCTGGAGGAGGCAGATAATGATGGTGGAAGACCAAAGGGATGAAGCAGAGTCCTTGGATCCAGTGAAATTCCGAGGTAGAGACTCCAAGAGTGGCAGAGAAGTCTGGACTAGGGACTGCCCCCCACAGCTGAGCTAGGATCAGCGAGTCCGGATTTTTACTTTGCCTCTCGCTAGCTCAGGGACTTTGATCAAGTTACTTAGTCTTGAAGCTTCTATAGACAGAGGCACCAGAAAGATGTTGGGATGAGTGAGTTAGCATTCACTCAGTGGAGGGCTTTCACAGAGCCGTTGTGAGAAGCAACTAGGAAATGTAACTGTGATGATTGTGTGGACTAAATTGGGTCTAGCAAGGAAGCACCGAAGGCTTCCCTCCAAGGTAGAGAGCCCTGCCCGCTGTGTTGTTAAGACAATACTGCCCCAGCACTGGGAATGGGCAGACGGCCAGAAGCCACAGGCAGATCTGAAACTGTTGTATCCAGGCAAGCCGAGGAGGGCGTCTGTTTTTAGAACCAAGCGATACAAGAATCCAGATAGCTCTTGTGGGCCTTTCAAGCTGAGGGGTGGATCTGGGGGAGATGTGCTCTGGCAAGTGGCTAGCTGGTGAGGGGGTACAGGGACAGCCAAGCAGGAGACACAGGGGCAGAACCAGGAGGAAAGGCGCAGTCACAGAGGTGTTTGGGGCAACTTGGTGTTTGTTGCTCAGCGTGAAGCAGGGGTGGGCCCTGAGCACACGCGTTGGAATCAACTGGCAGCGTTCCCTAGAGAGTGGCAATCACCCTGGGTCTGACTCCGAAGTGACTCACAGAAAGGTGCTTGCCACTCTGGCAAGCCATTACACGCTCTCACTAACAGGCTTCAAAAGCCCTAGACGGTGATACTGTTACCATCGAAATCCCCATACAGTAGACGGAGAAGCCAGAGTAAACACGGCTGACGCTAGCCGACAACTTTGAGCAGGTACACAGAGATTTGGGCGTTCCTCTCCAGCACGGTAAGCTCTGATTGGCTGATGCCTGTCCCACTGGTTATTCAAATGTTTTGAACGTTGCCTTGGTTACACAGCTGGACGGAGGCGGCAGAATCCAAACCAACCCTGAGGAAGACAAAGCGATCCCCAGTCTTCCTGCCGTCCCGCTCAGAAGCTGCAACCTTTGTAAACTGAAGTCCATTAAAAATAGCTGATTTCTGTTGAAGTTGTTACAGGCAGGGGAGACGCTGCTGGGGAACCAGCACTACGAAAGAATGCTGGTTCCCAACAGCAAACCAAGAACACCGAGACACAGGGACATAGCCAATGGAACCCTGCCGTGCCTGAAGCCCTCCAGCGCTCTTTGAGGCCTTGGCTTGTCTTCAGGGATTGAACAGACCCTCCTGTAACTGTCCAGCAGGGGGAGCTACTCCCCCAGCCTTGCCTTCCACTGGCCGTTACTGCAGTCAAACACACACACACACACACACACACACACAACCTCTCTGCTCACAAGAAACCGGAACTTAGGAGGAGGCCCCGGGACTTTAAGAAGTGGCCGAGGAGCTACGGAAGTGAGAATTGGTCCCTGTCCCACTGAAAGTAAAGCAGGACCGAAGGGAGACCAACTTTCAGTACCATAAACCTTGGACCCAATTTACTGATGGGTAACTTGAGACTCGACAATATTAGATGGACACAGGAGGCTTGAGAGAGGCATCGTTAGGTCTCGTGAGCCCAAGGTCTTTCAAAGACCGCAAATACCGAATCGCTGGATGGATCCGGTGGGGTCGGGTGCACCTGCCTGTTTGTGTGGTCTTGAACCATGACCAGGCCAGCCTTCCCGGCTGTTGCCTGCTCTTTGTCATTTGATTAGTTTGAAGAGTTTGGGCTAGTTGGGTTTTTGAGATAGGGTCTCCCGCAGTCAAAGCTAGGCTTAAGCTTTGTAGGGGAGGCTGGTTTTGCGTGCCCTGCTTTCCCTGCATCCCAAGGCCTGGGATAACAGCCGCGCCACTACCCCAGTTGTTTAGTTAAACCTGTTGAAGCCCTGCTTTCGGGCTAATTTATCCTCCGCCTCCAGAAGCCACCCCTCCTCCTCCTCACTGCCCATTCCGGCAGCTTCAGATGGGCAGAGCCCGGTTTCTCCTTCGCTCCCAGAAGCGGGCTCCAGGCCACCATAGCCACTTGCTGTTCGGTGACCCTTTCTTCCCTCACTCACCCAGCGCCTCCACCCCATAAATGGCAGCGGCACAAATACGCAAGGGGACATGTGTGAACTGAGTCCAGTCTGTGCCGCCTCTCACCATCGAGCACAATTCCTCCAAACTGGAAATGGTTTGGGAGTCAGTGGGTCCAGCTTGCACCAACACTTTTCCTTTTCTACAGGGGGAAAAAAAAAAAAAGTCGGGGCGCCGCCTCTCCAGATCTGCAGCCAAATTGACAAGACCATACTAGGCTGGGCAGCGGCCGGCACGAGAGGGAAACTCTAGCCCGGAGGCGGGAACTGGGCACGTCCGGCCGTGGGAGGCCCGGAGCCAGCGTCTCTAAAATGGGGGGGGGCGGTCCTAAAAGTGGCTCCTTCAAAGCCCCCCACGCCTCCGCCTCCCCGAGGTTCCTGTGTCTCGCCGTGCCGCCCTAACGACCCTCTATTTCATTTCCTCCCCTTTCTGTCCAACCGTTTCCTTCCTTCTACCCTGGGAGTGCTGGGCGGGCTCACGTGCCTGGGCGCACGTGCGCGTAAGTGATGCTGGGCACCCTGGAGCGCGTGCGGGCGCGTCGCTCGGTGCGGGGGTCCGTGCGCGCCCCCTCCCACGTGGCCGCGGCGACCCGCCGCTGCGGTTCCGTCCGCCCGCCGGGTGGCCGTGCGCGAGGCCCCGCGGGCACCGGCCGGGCGCACGGTCGCGGGCCCTCGGTGCGTGGCGATTCCGGGCACCAGCGATCCTCCCCGCGTTTTTCCCGCTCCCGGGGCCTCCCCGCGCTCGCGGCGACTCCGGTGGGCGGCGGCCCCGCCCGGCCGGCCGGCGAGGTGGAGCGGCTGCCAGGCGCGCCGCCCCCGCGCCGGCGCCCCGATGGGTTTTTCCATGACTGCATCCGGCCCGGGCCGCCTTTGTTCCCGCCGTCCCTGGCCTGCCCGCGCGCCGGGGTTTTTCCAAGGGCTCAACTGGAGCATGGAGGAGCCGCCTCCGCGCCCCCGCCTGGACCCCCCAGCTCCCCCTCTGCGAGTCCGCACAGCCCCGTCCCCAGGCCCTGTGGCCTCAACCCCACCACTGAACACAAAGTTGGCGGTCACCCCGACCCCGCGCGCCCACGTATTGCGCGGCGAGGCTCGTAGCGCCACTAGTCCCCGGGGAGGCTGCGAGGACTCAGAGGTTGGGGCGGGGGGAGCGCACCTGCCTCCAGGATGGGCAGGGCTGCCCGGCCACCGCCGAAGGAATCTGCGTGGTCTCAGGGCAGAGCGGGGAGAGCGCGGTGTTTGTGCGGCGTGGGCGCAGCTCGTGGATGGAAAATCTAAATAAGCACACTCGGGCTGGGCGCGACACGCCGTGGTGCCGAGACCCCCGGGGGTTAGGAAGGAAGGAGAGACTGACGTGGATCGATGGGGAGGAGGGCAGTGGACAGCAAGAGTGGCCCTGGGCATTACTGCAGGCAGGCATGAGATCCTTGGGTCCCTACTCTCCTCCGGAACATTCCGTAGCCCGATCCTGCCCAAGCTAATAGGAATTCGGTGTGTGACCTAACCCTAGCTTTGTTGCCGGGAAAGGTGTTTGTTGTTGGGTGTTTTTTTTGTTGTTGTTGTTTTCTTTTCCCTCCCCAGACAGGGTTTCTCTGTGTAGCCTTGTCTATCGTGGACTCCCTTTATAGATCAGGCTGGCCTTAAACTCAGAGAGATCCGCCTGCCTCTGTCTCCCTGTTTTTTGTTTTTGTTTTGAATGCCGTTTGTTTTTTAGGGAGGTTCACAGGGCAGCCTCCAGGCTAGGGACCAGTTTGAGGAAGGTGTCTTTGCGAAGAAAAGAGCCCTTTTTTAGGCGGCTGTCCGCGGGAGGAGAGCGGCAGTCCTGGGCTTGCGGGATTCAAACAGCCTGCAGGAGGCAGCGTCCGCTCCGGAGGCCAGGGGCCCACAGACACACAGAAATGCAGAACTGTCGGCTGTGCAGAGAGGGAGGGTTAAACCTTTGTGGGCCCGGTGGTCTTGGCACCGACTTCGCCACACCGGGATCATATGCATTACTTTCTTTTGGAAACAGTGATGGACCAGGTGTGATGGTCTTAATCCCAGGCCTCCAGCCAAAGCTGGATTGCTAGGTTCAAGGGCAGACTTGGCTACAAAGTGAGTCCCAAGACAGCCAGTGATACACTTAGAGTGACCCCATTCCCAGAAAACACAGAACAGCCACCGCGCAAACTGTGGAAGATCACTTCATCCAGTCCCATCTTCGGGGTGTCTGTGTCTAGGGTCCCTCGGCTCTGGATCCCTCTGTTTCGCTCCAGAGGCTATACCCTGCCCACTCGTCCACCTCCCCTCCCGCCCACACGCTAGCTCCCACATCCTTTCTCTTGTGAAGCTGAGGGAGCCAGCCCTTGCCCTAAAGGGAACCTGAACTGCGCCGGGCTATCTCAGGCCCCACCACTGTCCTCAGCGCTGCCACCTCCTAGGAACTGGACGAGCAGGGCCTCCTCAGACACACCTGCAGTCCTGAGGCAAGAGAAGCTGCGACCAGGATTCAAGCCAGTCCTCTCTAGACCAGCGGGCTTCCTACAGCACCCTGCTCTTGGGTGATTACTTCCTGTTCTGCCTAGAGGCCATCTCAGTGGGAAAAAGAGGGTGGCCTAGGCCTGATTCCCGCAGCAGGCAGACGTCTCAAATGGTGAAGAGTTTTTTATTTGTTGGTTTGGGGTTTGTGATAGGGGCTCGTTCTGCAGCCCAGGCAGATCTTGAATTCTCCAAACTCTACTGTCAGACTAAAAGGATAGAACCCTCCTGCTCTCCCAGGGCCAACTGGGGCCATCATCTCCATGCTAGAGATGAGAAAACTGAGTCAGGAGAAGCTGGGCGACTTGACCGCTCAGTAAAAAACTAAGCTTAGGCAGGCTTAGGCTCATTGAGTAGGGAGGCCTGAACAGGCCTGACCAGCTATTCAGCTGGTCAACCCTTGACTCCACAAGGAGGAAGGAGAGAATGACCCCTGAGAGCTGTCATAGGAACCTCTGAGAAATACCACCACAGGGGGTTAAAGCATGCACACACACTTAAAAAAAGAATAATTAGAATTTTTTTTTATTTTGTTTTTTTGAGATAGCATCTCTCTGTCAGCCCTGGCTGTCCTGGAACTCACTTTGGAGAGCAGTCTGACCTGAAACTCCCACAGCTCTGCCTTCCTCTGCCCCCAAGTGTTGGGATTTAAGGTCTACACCACCACCACTGGGCTCATTAATAATTTTTTTGTAAGCACACACACACTAAATAAAATAAGCACATAAGTGGCTGGTTTTTTAAAAGGAGCTAAGCTTGCTGTCACCCAGGCATCCTGGCTGCAGAAGCCATTCCCTGACGAACTTGTGAACTGCGAAAGTCAGCGGGGAATTATTGTGTGTCGCTCGTGTGCAAAGCGGGGATGGTCCGCGCTGGGTGACAGGGGGCCCGCCACCTTCACAGCGGCGCTGTCCAGCCCAGTTCCCACTCTGCGGCCACTCATTTGTTTTATGGGTTTTTATTTTAATTACAGCTCTCAGCGCAGAAGTTTATGAGATTCAAAGAGTGGAGTTGTTGATGGAGAGCCTGCTCCAGGTCCTTGCAGCTGTGGTGTGGAGCCTGCCCCGTTTCTTCTCTCTGTGTTTATTGACTTGTGCCTTACCTCACTGGGGGAAATGTGTACGTCCGTGTAAAATGTGCATCCCTCAATCGCAGGAAGGAGTAACTCAGTTCCCCGTCAGCTGATATCTGACGAGGACCTTTGGCACACGGATTCTGATTGTGTCCCGAATCCTTTGAATCTCCTCAGGCTGTTGTATAGTCCCCTCCCCTGAGTGTGGGAGGGACCTGTGCCTTGCTAACTAATAAGAATACTGCTGTAACCCCAGACTCAGAAGGCTGAGGCAGGTGGATCTCTGAGTTCAAGGCCAGCCTGGTGTACAAAGCTAGTACAGGACAGCCAGGCTACACACAGAAACCCTGTCTCCCTGTCTCAAAATACAACAAGCAAAACAAAATGTACTTACATTAATAAACTTTCAACCAACACGAGACAAGAAACAGACCCACGGTGTAGGCTCTAATCAAAGTATGGCCCAGGCTCAAGCCCTGTCTAAAGATTCACTGACAAGCTGGCTGTGGTGGCACATGCCTTTGACCCCAGCACTTGGGAGGCAGAGGCAGGCGGATGTCTGTGAGTCTGAAGCCAACCTCATTTACAAAGTGAGTTCCAGGGCAGCCAGAGCTATGTAGAAAGACCCTGTCTCAAACAAACCAGAGGAGGTCAGAGTTGAGGGAAGAAAGCAAACAAGAGCCTAAACGCTTGTACTGAATTCTGCCTACAATCCTGACATTAGAAATTCACCTTTTCCCCAGTGAATCTTTGACTTTAAATTTTGGAGTTAGGGTTTCTCTGTGTAGCCGTGGCTGTCCTGGAACTCGCTCTGTGGACCAGGCTCACAGGAAACCAACTGCCTCCACCTCCCGAGCGCTGGGCTTAAAGGCATGCACCACCTCCCGCTTCCCCAGTGGACACTTAGACAGGACTCAGCCTTGGCCGTACTTTGATTATAGCCTTGCAGAATACCCACCCCAGATTTATGTTCTTTCCTCCTCCTCTTATTTATTTATTTATTTACAAGCATATTTATTTTAATGTGTATAGGTGGCTTTGTTTTTGTTTTCGAGACAGGGTTTCTCTGTGTAGTTTTGGCTGTCCTGGACTCACTTTGTAGACCAGGCTGGCCTGGAACTCACAGCGATCCACCTGCCTCTGCTTCCCTGAGTGCTGGGATTACATGTGTGTGGCACCATGCCTGGATGGGCCTGCGTGTTTTGCCTGCATGTACATGTGTGTGCTGTGTGCTTGCCTGGAGTCTGTGGAGGTGACAGGAGGCCCTGGATCCTGCTGGCACTGGAGTCACCCATGTTTATGAGCCACCGTGTGGGTTCTGGGAATTGAACCTGGGTCCTCTGCAAGAGCAAAAAGAACTTTTCACCGTTGGACCATCTCCTTAGCCCAGCTCAGATTTCTTTGCAAGCTGTGATGTACTAAATATATTGTTTAACTTGACGTGTTTGTGAGGATATTGTTATGAAGCAACCGAGAGCTAGTCCAGGACCCAGGAAGTCAAACACCCAGCATAAGGCCATCAGTGGACAGGATTACCACTTCTGGTCCTTTGAAGCAGACAGGGTGAGCACAGTGTAACTATCAGAAATGAACGTTTCTGAAAAGGGAACCGATCTTCTAGAGAAAGGAATTATGTTGTGTGGATAGTATCAAGGGGTGTATAACCAGAAGAGGAGGTGTACAGACCCGAACCCACTGCAAAGGAAGAGCTCTCCTTTCTAGTCCTCTCACCCGGCCTGCCTGCAAGGTATGTCTTCCTGCAGGCTCCTCTACCTCTGTCCTTGAGTCCTACATTCCAAAGACTGGCAGAGACCTGTTTCCACTCCTGTGAATTCCTAAGCTAACTACTTCCTCCTTGAATTCCCAGATATCTATCATAAGGTAAGTCATTTCCCACTGTGTTCCTTCTGAGCGCCTACTAAGTGTCAAGTCTCCTGTTGGGGTAAGAGATACACACAACACACAGTAGTGCTCCTCGGAGGCCAGTAGTCTGGTGACGGCACCACAGGCAGGGGCCTACCCTCGCCACGCAGGGGCCCACCCTCGCCACGCAGGGGCCCACCCTCGCCACGCAGGGGCCCACCCTCGCCACGCAGGGCTGGGCCTCCTGGGCCTCATTTTTTCAACGGGACACACAGCAGCAGAAATGAATGCTTGAGGTGAGTTCCTGGCAAGTGTTTGGAAATATACAAACTTAAAACATAGCCTCAGCACTATAAAAAATAAATACGCAAAAGCCACTAAGTTGCTGGGGCATCTGATTTAGTGATGTCCGTGAGAACATTCCTGTCTACAGCAGATGTCAGTGGGCTGACTTGGTTTACCTGTGCTGAGTGGGGGGTGGAGGTGGGGCCACTGGGATTGAGCAGTAGCTTCAGTATCTAATTTATCTTAATTTGAAGGACTTTTGCAACAAGGTACAAAGGGACCCAAGACGCACCCTACTGGGCTTTATTGCCTAGAACCATGCCTTCCCACAGTACCTGGGGCTAATCAGCTCATTATGTAGGCTGTTCCATGACTGCTGACGGTCCCATCCAGCAGGACCTCAAGTTGTTCTGCCCAGATTGGCAGGGAGGGGCCCGGACTGGCATGCATCTATTGCCATGGGAAACAGCCCACTCTGCCCTCCACCCTCACCTCCTGGCCGTCATAGGCAAACACGTGGCCCCCTGTATTCAGCTCTCTGGGCAGTCTCCTTTCCCAAGAAAGGGGTACAGCTCCAGCCCAGAACCCCAGCTGTGGAGTATGTCCTCCAGGGCTGCACAGGGCCTTGGCTACATCTCGAAAGGTTTTTCTGCTCAGGCGCATCCCTGCGCCAGATTCCTCCATTATCTCTGCTCAGAATTTCCAGGGCACTTGAAGTCCTCCATTGGAAAGCCCCCACCCAGTGTCTGGGTGGCAAGGAGAGGCCTCCAGGCACCTCTTCCATCTGACAAGCTTCCTGGAGTACTGCCTGCCTTCTCCGGAACTCGTTTACTTCAGTTTTCAGCCTCCCCCAGGGGCGGTGGGAGCCTGTTCCCTGGGGTAGGGCAACATGTGTGTGTTTGTTCCTCGATGCCAGTTTGCTTTCCCAGTCTTCTGGGCAGAGCCGATGTTTCCCTTTTGTTTAAAACTGCAGAGAAGTACACAGAATGGGGGAGGGGAGGCTGACAACCACCATTTTCCCTCAGTCTGGAATGGAATGCCCCACATTCTCTGCAGCCCCCATGCACTCACTCTGTTCCATCCTTGAGATTTGGTGAGTCCAGCTTTGACTCCAGCTGATCTCTAGGCCAGGGCTGAGGCTTTACTCACCCTCTAAGACTTGGCAGAACATTCTAGAAGGACTGCAGGGTTACACAGTGTTTCCTAGGGCCCCTAGCTCCAGTGCAGAACAAGGCTTGTGGGTCAGTGAATCCTCACCCGACTCAGAACCAAAGTTTTGTTGCTGTTATTTTGTTTTCATGACAGGGTTTCTCTGTGTCGTCCTGGCTGTCCTGGAACTCTCTTTGTAGACCAGGCTGGCCTCAAACTCACAGAGCTCCGAGGCCTGCCCCTGTCTCCCAAGTGCTGGGATCAAAGGCGGGCTCCACCACTGCCTGGCTTAAACCTAGGATTTTTAAAGCGTCTTAGGTAAGTGCTGAGTGCTATCTCCCAAACTCGCTTTTTATCTTTTTTTTTTCCAAATTCTCTCTCATTGTATTTCTGTGGCTGTTTGCCCTCACGTATGTCTGAGCACTGTTGTATAACCGGGGGCTGGAGTCGGCCGCCTCGTGGATGCTGAGAACTGAATCCAGGTCCCTCTGGAGAACTAATGACCAATGAGCCATCTCTCCAGCCCTCTTCCTAGTGACCAATGAGCCATCTCTCCAGCCCTCTTCCTTTCTTTCGTTTTTTTGAGACGGTTTCTGTTAGCCCTGGCTGACCTAGAACTCACTCTGCAGACCAGGCTAGCCTCAAACTCAGAGATACTCCTGCCTCTGCCTCCCATTCTGCTGGGATTAAAGGCGTGTGTTGCTACTGCCTGGCTTTCTCTTCTTTTTTCCTTTTTTTTTTTTTTTAAATGGATATTAAATGAAATGTTTGTGCCACCGTGCCCATAGAAGATCTTTTGGAAAAATCATTATGGTAAAAATTTAAAATTTCAGCCCAGCATGGTGACACACGCCTTTAATCCTAGCACTTGGGAGGCAGAGGCTGTCGGATCTCTGTGAGTACAAGGCCAGCCTGGTCTACAGATCAAGTCCGGGACAGCCAAGGGTACACAGAGAAACCCTGGCTCGAAAAACCAACCAAACAAACAAGCACAAATTTTAAATTAAAATTAAAAAAAAAAATATTAAGCCAGGTGCAGGGCGCATGACTGTAATCCCAGCAACTAGGGAGTCAGAGCCAGGCAGATCTTTGTAAATTCAAGGTCAGCCTGGTTCTCAGAGCTAGTTAGACAGCCAGGGCTACACAGAGAAACTCTATCTCAAAAAAAAAAAAAAAAAAAAAGAAAGAAAAATTAAAACTCAAACAACTAACAGTATAACCCACAGAACTCTAAGACACCCTCGCTCCTCAGTTTCCCCTCAGAACAGGTGACTATTTTTGGTGTTGTTTTGCCAGTTTTCCTGGCATTGTTAGAGTAGAAAAGGCTCCTGGTCACAAAAATAGAATCTCTGGCCTGGGTGGAGGCCTAACATTCCAGTTGGGCAGGTTCAATCACTTGGCCCAGGGACCACCCCTAGGAAGGCAGGCTCTTGTAAGCCCTGCTAGAGAGATAGGAGATATAGTTAGCTCCTTCATGAGATGCTTTTCCTTCCAGAATCCCGCCCCACACGCCACACCCACGTAGGGCTGAGTCTGCCTGTGCAACTTTTCATTTCTTTTTCTCTCTCTTTTCTGTTTTTGTTTTTTAATTTGTTTGTTTGCTTGCTTGTTTTCCGAGACAGGGTTTCTTTGTGTAGCCTTGGCTGTCCTGGACTCACTTTGTAGACCAGGCTGGCCTTGAACTCACAGAGATCAACCTGCCTCTGTCTCTGAGTGCTGGGATTACAGGCCTGTGCCACCGTGCCGGGCTTTCCTCTCTCTTTTCTAAGTATGCTTCAACCCTTGTCCACCTAAGCCCCCTCCCCAGTGTTGTTTAGGCTTACTGACTTTTTGTCCTTGTCCACCTTGTGTCTGCCCTCCCTGACTCTAGTCTCCTCCAAACAGCTTCACACTGGTCTGCCCTAGGGAATTTTCTTTTAAGGACTAATAAAATTAGCCTTATGCTTCCATTTGAGTCCAGCCTAAACTATCTTATTAATGGGGCCAAGAACCCCAAAGGGACCCAGGATTTCCTCTTTATCAGCATGCCTGTTCCCATCAGTGCTAAATAACTCTACAGTTGAGGGAAGCGTACCAGGTGGCTAGTGGGTAAGAGGCTGAGGCCACTTTGCTGTCACTCAGAGGTTGGTAGACACAGCCAGACATACAGTGAACAAACATACCTGTATCTTGTTGCTGTTGCTGTGCTTGTCCTGACCTCTCCTTAAAGAGGTCAAACTGAGGAGCTAGTGCACTGAAAGGCACCAGAACCTGCCTGCTCCTTATGGAAGATGCTACACACACACTAGGCACAGACACAAACACAAAATACCCACACACGTTTTTGTTTTTAAAAATAGTAATAAATGCCAGATGGGGGTTGTGCAGGCCTTTAATCTCAGCACTTGGGAGGCAGAGGCAGGCGGATCTCTGAGTTTGAGGCCAGCCTGGTCTATAGAGACAGTTTCAGGACAGCCAAGGCTACACAGAGAAACCCTGTCTCAAAAAAAATTGATAAGAGAGATTAATGAATTGGATATTTGGGTGCATGCCTGTAATCCCAGCACTTGGGAGATGGAGGAAGGATAATCGGAAGATCAAAACCATCCACAGCTATGCACTGAGTTTCTAGGTCAACTCAAGTACATGAGACATTATCTTTTAAAAAAGAAGCGGAAGGAACAAACCTAATGAAAACTGTAGTTCAGGTGCATTTTTATGTTTGGTGTTTTCATTTGTGTGTGTGTGTGTGAGAGAGATCGCAGTGCCTGCAGAGACTAGAAGGGCAGTGGGTACCAAGGAGCTAGAGGTAACAGAAATTCTATGATGCCCAAAGTGGGTGCTAGAAACTGAACTTAGGTCCCTAGAGTAGCCAGCACTCTTGCCTGTTAAGTCTTACCTCCAGACCCCTTTTTTGAGGCAGGACCTCATATATCTATGTGCCTCATAGATACAGAAAACTTCACACGTAGTCCAGGCTGGTCTCAAACCATTGTAGCTGAAGACGACTGAGTTCCTGATTCTCCTCTGATAGTGGGAACTGAACACATGAATTCGTGAATGCTAAGCAAATGTTCTCTTTACTAGGTGAGCCTAATCTCCAATGGGAGTAAATTCTCATGAGATGTTCTGATTTCAGATCCAGGATTTAGGAGTTGGATAAGCCCTCAATTCTGGATGGGATTGTGGGTTTGGAAGGTCTCCCCATGTAGCTCAAACTTGTTAACCTTCTGCCTAGATCTCCAAGTGCTGGGATTACTGGCTCCTGTGCCTGGCTAGGATGGAATTTGAAATGTTCTGCCAGGAAGGAAAAACAAGACTTCACATAAATTCAATTTAAAATGTAAAGGTAGCAATCAGGCTGGATGATGCAATCCTGTAATCCCAGCACTCTGGGAGGCAGAGGCAGGCAGATCTCTGTGAGTTCAAGGTCAGCCTGGTCTACAAAGCAAGACCAGGACAGCCAAGGCTTCACAGAGAAACCTTGTCTTGAAAATAAAAAACCAAAAACAAGAGGGAGAAAGAAAGAAAGAAAAATATCTATTTGTAGCCAGATGTGGTGACACACTCCTCTAATCCAGTATTTTGGAGATAGAGGCAGGAGAATCAGGAGTTCAAGGCCAGTCTGGGCTGCTTGAGACCTTGTCTCTAAAAAAATTAACTCCTGAGCAGGTATCAGAGGAACACTGGAAATAAAGCAAGCCTGGCCCTTGGAAGAACAAGAGGTCCTGTCTTAGGACTTGTCCTGTTTGCCCTAAGATACGGCTTTGAGCTCCCTGGCAGGAAGACTTCAGAACACTCCTGGGAACAGCTGTGTTTGGACTCACACCATCAGGGCAGACTTGCTGAATACATTTTAGGCTAAAGAACAGTTATTCAGAAAATGTCTAGTGCCCTTAAGGGACCTACGGCACATGAGGGTGAGGTGGACTTGTCATTCAGCATCAAGATGAAAAAAAAATCCCCATGGCTTAAGTATTTAGTGAAACATAAGAATAAGCTTCTAAAATGTAATAAATTGCAAGCTTGACTTTGTGTGGTACTTTTGTAAACCCAGCACTAGGAAGGAGGCTGTGGAGGGAGGATTGAGAGTTCAAGCCTGTCGTGGATTATACAGTAAGATTCTGTGTCCAAAAACACCTAAAAATGTGGTCAGCCCATGCCTTTAATTCCAGCACTCTAGAACGAGGGTGAGTTTGACGCAAGCATGGTATACTTACAAATTCCAGAACAGCAAGGGCTACATCAGGAAACCCTGTCTCAAAAAACAAAACAAAGCAAAAGAGAAACAATGTTTCTCACAGGGCATAGGGCACTCAGGAGCCAGAGGCAGGCAGATATCTGGGTTCAAGGCCAGCCTGGTCTGCAGAGCGTATTACAGGACAGCCAGAGATAGAAAAGCCCTCTCTTAAAAGAAAAAAAAAGAAAAGAAGAAAAATAATAAAATAAAAGTAGTCTGAAAATACTGGATGATTGTGAGGAAGTTGCAGAAATGGGGACTGGGTCCAGTTCTCATGGCTTCCTTGTTCTTTGAGACACAGCTGCATGTAGCCCATGCTGGCCTCAAACTAGCTGAAGCTGGCTTTGAACTCCTGAACCTCCTGCCTCTATCTGCCTGTGTTACCGCGGCCAGCAAAACGAGTCCTCTCAAAGTGGTTGCTGGAGGGAGGCAGCTGGCAGGACTTGGCAAGGCCTCCTAAGGATGCGCATCTGCACAGGTCGCCCTTCGGTGCTCCCAGGGCTGTGTCAGGAGGACAAGCACCACGGTGTGACTGGGGCACTTTTCTCTTTTCTGTGCGAAGGGGCCGAAGGGGCCGAGTGGGGGCGGGTGGAGGCTGTCGGGAAACAGCCTGTCTCAGCAAAACAAACGACAAAATGAACTCGGCTCCTGGAAGTGTTATGTTCTGCCGTGAACATGAACAAACAGGATCTTCAGGTCTCACTGAGAGCGGGTAATTGCAGAAGCCTATGTCTGTTGAAGAATGGGTGCTGTGATTCTGAAGCCCGGCGTGGTTCACCATGCCTGCGATCCCAGCACTCGGGGAAGCAGAGGCAGGCAGATCTCTGTGAGTTTGAGGCCAGCCTGGTCTACACAGGGACTCCAGGACAGCCAAGGCTACACAGAAAAACCCTGCCTCGAAAAACCAAAAATAAGTAAATAAATAAAGCTGTGGTTCTGTTAATGTTAAGTTTCAAAAGAAAATACTAAGTGTAAAAACTTGGGTTTAGAAGATGTAGAGGTGGTTGAGGGTTAAGAACACTGAGTACTCTTTCAGAGGACTAACATTCAGATCTCTGCACTGATACTGAGTGCCTCAAAACCCCTGTAAGTCCAGCTCCGGAGGGAGCAAAGGCTTCGAGATTCTGGGGGCACCCTGCACCTTGCTCTCTTTCTCTCTCTCATGTCTGTCTCTCTCTGTCTTTGCCACTTTCTCTCTCTCTCTCAAATAATAAAAGTCGGGGCTGGAGAGATGGCTCAGAGGTTCAGAGCACTGGCTGTTCTTCCAAATGGTCCTGAGTTCAATTCCCAGCAACCACATGGTGGCTCACAACCATCTATAACGAGATCTGGTGCCCTCTTCTGGTGTGCAGACAGAATACCATATAAATAATAAATATTTTTTTAAAAAAATGTTGTTTAAAAAAATAAAAGTCAATATTTAAAAATACAATAAATTTAAAAATAAAATACATCTTTACAACAGACATGTGTTTATAATATGCAGAAAAGGAACATGAACGTGCCGAAAGAAGACAAACACTGACCTTGGAATGGTACTTAACCTCTGGGAAGAAAAGCACCCAGGCTCCAACTCTTCTGCAAAGCTGTATTTGTTTGTTTCGTGTGTGTATGTATTCAGCATGTGTATGGGTATCCCAGAAGGCCGGAAGATGGCTTGAGATCCTTTACATGCAGTTACAGGTGGTTGTGAGCCACCTGATGTGGGTGCTGGAGTCCGAACTCAGGTCCTCTGAGAGGGCAGCAAGCGTTCTTAACCACTGATCCATCTCTCTAGTCCCCACTCTCTTTAATTTAATAGCCACATGGCTACTGTGGTGGCCAGGTATGGTAATACACACTTGTAATCCCAGCATTTAACAGGGTGAGGCAAATCACCATGAGTTCAGAGCCAGCTGGAACTACATTACTGAGTTACAGACCGGACTTCAGTTTAGGTAAGACTCTGCCTCCAATAGGCAGGCAAACAAGCCAGACCTGCTTATAATCTTAGCGGTTGGGAGATGGAGTTAGGAGGGCCAAGAGATCAGTGTCATCCTTGATACTCTCAATAGAGAGTTTAGGCCAGCCTGGGCTACATGAGATTCTGCCTCAAACAAAACAAATAAACAGAAATAGAAAAGGAGGCAGCATTCTGGAAGTGAAGGAGAGAGAGGCTCAAGAATTCAAGGACATTGTCTTCTACAGAGTTCTAAGCCAGCCTGGGCTACATGAGACCCTCTATCAGATAGATAAAAGAAGAAGAACAAGAAGAAGAGGAAGAGCAGGAGAAGAGGGGGAGAAGAAGAAGAGGAAGAGGAGGAGGAAGAGGAAGGAAGGAAGATGAAGAACAAGAACAACAAGAAGAAGAGAGTCCTTGAGATGGCTTGGCTGCTGAAGACACTGGCCACGACGGCTGGCCCAGCAACCAGAGTTCGATCCTTGGAGACCACATAAAGGCATCAGGAGAGAATTGACTTCTGCAGTTGTGTTCTGACAGCCACATGTGTGCCCACACAAGTCATAACATGCTCAATCCAATATTAACAGTAATTTTAGAAGGCAAAGTAGAAGCATCCACTTCCTGCTGGTGGTAGACACTGGCTCAAGACCACATCCAGAGAGCTGTAGGAAGAATGGGGTACTGAGCGCACATGCTGCCTGCTGAAGCCATTTGAAGGGGGGGAAGGCAGGGAAAGAGAAGGAGTTCAGGACATTAGAGTTCAGAACAGTTGCTGTGCTCAGAATACCTGTATAGGTGGAGGCTGCAGATAGGAAAACACTGTGTTTTGGTTTTGGTTTTGTTTTTTTGAGACAGGTTTTCTCTGTGTAGCCTTGGATGACCTGGACTTGATTCGTAGAGCAGGCTGGCCTCGAACTCACAGATCCGCCTGCCTCCGACTCCTGAGTGCTGGGACTAACGATGTGCACTATTGCTGCCTGGCTTGAAAACACCATGTTTTCCTAAGTGTGGACACCAGTGTGTTTGCGCACATATGCACGCATGGGCACATCTTATGACCACATGCTCTCTGGCTAGTTTTCTGTGAACTTAACACAAGCTGGTGCCATCTGAGAGAAAGGAACTCAACTGAGAAAATTCCTCCCAATGATCTAGCCGCATGCAAGCCTATGCCTATAGGGCATTTTCTTAATTAGTGATTGGTGTGGGCGGGTCCAGCCCATTGTGGGTGGTGCCACCCATGGGCTGGTGGTCCTGGGTTCTAAAAGGAAGCAGGCTGACCAAGCTGTGTGGAGCAAACCAGTAAGCAGCACTCCTCCGTGGTCTCTGCATCAGCTCCTGTCTCCAAGTTCCTACCCTGCTTGAGTTCCTGTCCTGTATTCCTTGGATGAGGAAGAGTGATCTGAAAGCATAAGATAATAAACCCTTTCCTCCCCAAGCTGTTTTGGTCCTCCTGTTTCATCACCGCAATAGAAACATTAACTAGGATAACATGTTCACACACAAGTCCTGGGTGTCAGGCTACAGGAAGGAAAGAAGCAGGGGAGAGGGAGTTAAGTTAAGGCCACAGCTGGGAGTGAGGACTGCAGAGCCACCAATGACACAAGAGCAAAGGGGAGTTTGGGGCTGGAGAGAAGATGATTCTTCCCTTTCCAAATCTAGAAACCGACAGTAAATGCAGGCCAGGGTCTGTCGGACACTGAATCCGTTCAGGACAATGTGCAGGATGGGACTGGATTCTGAGAAAGGGAGGGTGGAATCAACATCACTTTACCTGGACTTGATTATCCAACGAAGATGTTTTCACACACTGCTTATGAAATCAAAGCCATGCAGTGGTGGCGCATGCCTTTGATCCCAGCACTTGGGAGACGGAGGCAGGTGGATCTCTGAGTACAAGGCTAGCCTGGTCTACAGAGTGAGTTCTAGAACAGCCAGGGCTACACAAAGAAACCTTGTCTTTAAAAACCAACCAACCAACCAACTAACCAACCAAAACAACAACAAAGAAATTAAAGAAGACATGGTAGTGTTCATTGTGATCCCAGCACTCAGTAGGGTGGGGTAGGATTATTCTGAGGTGCAATTCAAGACCAGCCTGGATGATATGTCAAGATCCTGTTTGATTTTGGTTTTGTTTGTTTGTCAAGGGTCTTGATACAAGCACAGGACCTGAGGTTGGTCCCTAGCACCCTCATAAGTAGCTCTGAATGGCAGCTTGCACGTGGAATCCCTCCTCTAAGGTGACAGAGAGAGATCTCTAGGGTTCACTGGACAACATTTTAGTTGAGTCAGCAAACCCCAGGTCCTAGCTCAGTCCTTCTCAGACCTTCCTAATGTCGCAACCCTTTAATGCAGTTTCTCATGTCATGGTGACCCTGGTGACCCCTAGCTGTAAAGTTATTTTGTTGCTACTTTATAACTGTAATTTTACTACTGCTATGAATCGGAATGTAAATGTCTTTGTTTTCCTGTCCTCTTAGGAGACCCCTGTGAAAACATTGAATTCCCCCCAACAGGTGGAGGAGTGAGAGACCCTGAGGTGAGCTAGTGAGAGAGCCTGTCTCAAACATAAGGCTGATGGCTTCTGAGGCAAGACTGACCTCTGGCTTATACTCTCTCTCTCCCTTTCTCACACACATACATATTTTTGAATAGACTAAATACATAAGGGCTGGAGATGCGCATTAGCTGGTGGAACACCAGTGTGATGGCTATTCTTGGTTATCAACATGTAGAATTAACTAAAACTCAACAATGGAGACGGCACACCTAGGAGGGGTTTTTGCTTAAATTGAAGTAGGAATTTCTACTTGAATTTAATGATCCACTTCTAATCTGGATCTTTGAGTTAGGAAGATACACTTTTAATCCAGATCTTCTGAGCTGAGAAAATTCAGCTTTAATCTTTCTGCTGGAAGTTTGTGTAAAGACAAGTGAAGGAAGCGCTTTCCTCTTGGCCTGCTCGCTCTCAACTCACAAGTCCAGTCCTTTACTGGCATGAGAGCCTACTTCTTTGGCATTTCAGTGGAGATACCCAGACTTGTGAATCGAGCAAATCCTGGATTCTTGGGCTTTCCATCAACAGCCAGCCATTGTTGGATTAGCTGGGCCACAGCCTATAAATCATCCTAGTAAATACTTTTATATATTTGATCTATAAGTTCTGTTACTCTAGAGAACCCTGGCTAATACAACTTGTCTTGCACCACACCTCATAAACGGGTATAATAGTACGTACTTATATATATCCCAGTATTTAGGAAGTAGAGGGGCTGGGCATTGATGGCACATGCCTTTAATCCCAGCACATGGAAGGCAGAGGCAGGTGTATCTCTGTCAGTTTGAGGCCAGCCTGGTCTACAGAGTGAGCTCCCAGAGATCTAGGGCTACATAGACCCTGTCTCAAAAAAAAAAAAAAAAAAGGAAGGAAAGAAAGAAAGAAAAAAGAAAAGAAAGGTAGAAGGAGGCTCAGAAATTCAGTCATCTATAGCTATATAGTTTTCAAGCCACAAAATAAAAAAGGCCAGGGTTGGTGACACTGGCCTGAAATCACAGTCCTTTGGAGACGGGGGTAGGAAGATTCTGAGTTTGAAGCCAAGCAAGGACCCCAAAAAAGAAACAAAAACAAACAAACAAAGACTTTTAAAAGATATCATACGAATCAGATAAGAGGAAATTTCTCTCGTATCTTGTGAAGTTTCATTGTAACTGACAGATTAAAAAGAATGGGTGTGTGCATCTATGAAGGAGCAAAGGGGTTTCATCAGACCAGGAGAAACCACAAGTGCAGTGCCCATCAGCTTAGAATGAAGCAGAAACTGATCTACCTGACTCCTGCAGGACACAGGGGAATCCAATTTTGAGAGGGATATTTAACTTTTTCTACATTTTATTTATTTATTATATACAGGGATGCCTGGGTCATGGGTGTGTCTGGGTCACCGCTTGTGTGTGGAGGTCAGAGGACAACCTACTGGAGACTTAGGGCTTTACTTCCTCCCTATGTGCTCTGCAGATGGGGCCAGGGCTATCAGGCTTAGCAGCAGGTACTCATGTGACACTATTCCTGGGGAGACTCGAACTAACCACTCACCTAGGTAGGGAAGACAACAGACCACCACCCCAGTCCAACTTGGTGAACCAATGGGTTTTATTGGGGTTACTTACAGGAGTGTGGGTGAGGGGTGACTCAGAGAAGCATGGATGTCTCAAAGGCAGCTGAGTGACCAAAATCCCAGTATGGAAGAAGGCTGTAATAGGCCCCTAGACCTTAGCACAACTGACTCCATGATAGAAGAACCGTCCAGACCAGAAAACACACAGACAGTACCACCTGCCAAAACAAAAACAAAGAACTGACCCATCAAAGTCAATAGTTCAGGAAAATCCCTACATGTACTGACCTTGCTTTTTGGCTTCTGTAGTTCTGCTTCTGGCTAACTGTTCTTGTTAAATGAAGAATGTCAACCCAGAACATGTTTTTTGTGCTTAAAAGCTCACCCTGAGAAAGGCTCAGAAAGCACTATACTGGGATTCCTAACACCCAGGGCTCTTGCTGGCCAGCTAATAAAGATTTTCTTTTTGCTTAAACCCAGAGCTGAGCAGAGCAGTCTTCTCTGGTTGGGCTACCAGACACCAAGACTAAAGAAAGCTGGACCTCTGGAGCTCACTGCAGGCTTTTCAGGCAGCAGGAGACAGAGGTCTCTTCCAGTGAGCTCAGCTGGTCTCTCTCTTCCAAAGCAGCTTAGTTGGACATCACTACTTAGATGAGCTTGGGGAGCGAGGCCTTGTGCATCTGGTCAGGTTCAGGGATGGCCGAGTTGTTCCCTCCTGAATCTTCCTTTGGAACCTTCTGAGTCTTAGCTAGCAAGGGAAGAAATTTATATAATGGTATGCCATCTCTCCACCCATGGTAAGGTTTGTTTGTTTGTTTTTCATAGTGATGGTTTTTAGGGAGACTCAGTGGACTTGGAGAACACAACAAATCATGGAACAACAATGGCCTGTGCATGACTCTTGGTAGGCTCCAAATAGAGGACAATGGTGTGCCAACATGCTTCAATCCCTCTTCCTGACATATGAGTTTAATTAATGGGAACTCAGGAAGGGGACCAAGGCAATTGTTTTCTTCCTTAGAGTTTCAGACTTCAAGCAAACAGGGAACACTGGGAAAAAAAAAAAAGTCTGCCCAGTTCTGGGAGAAGGGGAAACAAACAGTTCCCTAAGTCAGAGGGGCCTGGACTCTGAGAAGGGAGACTAAGTCCTCTCAGCATGCCAGAGTATATCTTTGGGGTATCTGAGCTTGAATTAATTGCCCAGATAAAGGTTAAGCAGGGGCATCAGCCACTGCAGAGAGAGCAAGAGTGAAATTTCACCCAGTGTGGGCATCTCCAAGCAAAGTATGGACAGTGGGAGAAGAAGATATCTATCAAAATGCAGATTCTAGGGCAGGAGGCCTGGCAGGAACTGTGGGGATGAGGAGAGAGTGCCAGGCCTTCCCCCCCCCCCCCCCCCCCCGTGAAGGCATCCCAGCACTTACGTTTTCAATAAAACTTACAGCAAACTATTGTTTGGAACTAAGGTTCGGCACCTGGTCCCAAGAGACAAGGCTGAGAAAGCAAAAAGAGGGGCCCAGTGTTGTGGGATTTTCCTGTAACCCCAGTACTTAGGAGGCAGAAGTAGGAAGGTCATTTCAAGTTCAAGGCCACCCTGCTCTACACAGTGAAACCCAGCCAGCCAAGCCTGCACAGCAAGATGCTGTCTGGGGCTGAAGAGATGGTGGTAAATGGTAACGGTGCCCAGCCTGATGACCTAAGATGGATCCCCAAGACCCACACAGAAGAAAGAAGAAAGAAAGAAAGAAAGAAAGAAAGAAAGAAAGAAAGAAAGAAAGAAAGAAAGAAAGAAAAAAGTATCTCTAACAAATTGTCCCCTGACCTATGGCACACATATGTACATTCACACACAAATAAATATTAAAACTTGGGGCTTGGGGTGGGGGCAGGTGTCGAGACAGTTTTTCTGAGTAGGCTTAACCATCCTTGAACTCTTTCTATAGACCAGGCTGACCTCAAACTCAGAAATCTGCCTGCCTCTGCCTCCTGGGTGCTGGGATTAAAGGCATGAACCACCACCTCCCCACCAAAATGTTTCTCCTTCTCCTTCTCCTTCTCCTTCTCCTTCTCCTTCTCCTTCTCCTTCTCCTTCTCCTTCTCCTTCTCCTTCTCCTTCTCCTTCTCCTTCTCCTTCTCCTTCTCCTTCTCCTTCTCCTTCTTCTTCTTCTTCTTCTTCTTCTTAAAAATAATTTATTTTTTTTTATGTGCATTAGTGTCAGAGTGTCAGATCCCTTGGAACTGTAGTTAGAGACAGTTGTGAGCTGCCATGTGGGTGCTGGGAATTGAACCCAGGTCCTTTGGAAGAGCAGTGCTCTTAATCACCGAGCCATGTCTCCAGCCCCTCTTTTTTTTTTTTTTTTTTTTTTTTTTTTTTTTTTTTTTGACAGGGTCTTTCAACACAGTCCCGGTTGTCCTGGAACTTGCTATGTGTATAGACCAGTCTAGCCTGGAACTCAGTGCCACCTCCAAAGCGCCACCACAACCTCCTCCTTTTCTCCTGTCCCAGCTTTCTCTGATTCTGTTGCTGTGATAAAATAGTATGTCCAAGGCCAAGTAGAGAAGGAAGGGTTTATTTGGGCTTATGTTTCCAGAGGGATAAAGAGTCCATCACAGTGGGGAGGCACAGTGGCTACAGCAGGAAGCTGAGAGTTCTCATCCTGAAGCAGGAAGCAGATTCAGAGCATAGAGTGAGATATGGCAGTTTGAATGAGCATGGCCCCCATGGGCTCATAGGCTTGACTATTTGGTCCCCAGCTGGGAAGGATTAGGAAGCATTGCCTTGATGGAAAAGGTGAGTCACTAGCGGTGGCCATTCCGGGTTAGCACTCTCTGCCTCAGGCTGTGGATGGGGTGTAAGCTCTCAGCTTCTGCCCCTGCGCCTTGACTGCCTGCTGCCTTGCTCCTCACGGTAATGCTCATAGACTCTAACCCTTTGCAACATTTTCTTTTCTAAGTTTCCTTGGTCAGCTGGGTGTGATGGTGCATGCTGTTAATCTCAACGGAGGCAGAGGCAGGCAGATCTCTGTGAGTTCGAGGCCAGCCTGGTCTACAAACTGAGACCAGGACAGCCAGGGCTACATAGAAAAACTCTCCCTCAGAAAACAAAAATCAAACAAAGAGAAGTTGCCTTGGTCATAAGTGTTTTGTCACAGCAATGAAAAAAAAAAATAAGGGAATCATGAGGCAAGACTCTTCACTCAGAACCAGCCCCCAGAGACATCCTTTTTCCTGCAGCTTCACCTTCCAAAGGTCCCACAGCCAGGGATGAGGGTTCAAATGCCTGAGCCTCCAAGGGCTGTATCTCCTTCAGCCAACATGTAGGCCTCCTTATTTTTCTCTGAATTCACTTCACCATGCTGGTCTGCCATTTGGCTGTTTGACCTTCATGTTAGCTTTTTTTTTTTTTTCTCTTTCTTCCAGGCAGCTGCTGAAACTTAACAGCTTACCTACTCTGGACTTATTTTTTTTTAATATTTTTTATTTATTTACTTTATGTCTATGAATGCTCTATCTGCATGTACACCTACATGCCAGAAGAGAGCATCAGATCTCAATACAGTTGGCTCCTGAGCCACCATGTGGTTGCTGGGAATTGAACTCAGGACCTCTGGAAGAGCAGCCATGTGCCCTTAACTGCTGAGCCGTCTCTCCAGCCTTGAGTTTTTCTTTTAAACCCTAAAGAAATTGTTCTTGGGGAAGTGGGGAGAAGATCCTTTAGGGCAGAATCAGAAAAATAAATGGCAAATGCAGGAGTGTAAGTGTTACATTAAGCGGGGCAGTCGGTGGCTAACACCTGTGATCCCAGCATCGGGAGGCTGAGGCGGACGGAGCTCTGCGGGTTCGGGGTCCCGGACAGTCAAGGCTACACCAAGAAACTCTGTCTCAAAAACACAACCACCACAAAGTGTTTTAGCTCTGAGGCGAAAGGTTTCCCCAGTGCAACTGTTGTCACTCTGAAGGGGAAGTCGGGATCTAAGGAATACCACTGTCACACAGCACAAACCTCACACAAGAGGGTTCCTGGGAAAGACACAGAAGGTGCCGACCACTCTGAGGATAAAGCAGTAAAGAACTGAGCAGGAGGGAGCCGGATGTAGGAAACCCTACATGCAGGGCGGGGTTCTCCAGGGTAGAGATTTCCAGGGCCGGGATTGGTGCGATTTCAGTCCTGATCTTGAGCAGGCTTAAGGATTGGTGGGTCTTCAAAACCCGGAAGTGATCTTGGACTTTTTACCCTACACTGAGGGTTTCCCAGTGCTCCCATACCTTAATCCAGGGCTGGCCCCAGAGGCCCCGCGGTGAAGGCTGTTAAGGGCGGGGAAATAAAGGGGCGATCGACACCTTCAGTCAGGGCCAGCTAGGCTAGTTCTGCTTTCCTGGCTGCCTAACTACAAACCTGTCATGTTGCAGGGAGGAATTTGGACAGGTCCGGGGAACCTTAGGAAACTTGTGGACACTAAAAGGAATGAATTTAGCTGGACAGTGGTGGCGTATGCCTTTAATCCCAGCACTTGGGAGGCAGAGACAGGCGGATCTCTGAGTTTTAAACTACCCTGGTATGCAGAGTGAGTTCCAGGACAGCCAAGGCTACATAAAGAAACCCTAGCTCCAAAACAAAACAAAGAAGTGAATTTAGTGAATTGGCAAGTATCATCTTGGAGGATATGGAAAGTTTGCCCAAAGAAAGGGTCACCTTTAGAATAGGGATCGAGTTCAGGTGGCAGAATCCCTTCCTAGCATAAAGATGAGGCTCTGGGTTTGATCCGAAGCCTAAATTGGATATGATGGTTATTTTTAGCTACACAGTGATTTCCCAGGCTGTTTTGGAATACATAAGATCCCCATCTCAAAATCTAATTCGAGATTAAAATCAGCTGAGAGCTTGGCACAGTGGCACATGCCTGTAATCCCAGCACTCAGGGAGGCAGAGGCAGGTGGATCTCTGTGAGTTCAAGGGCAGCCTGGTCTACAAAGTGAGTCCAGGGTAGCCAAGGCACACAGAGAAACCCTGTCTCAATAAAGTAAAATAAAATCAGCTGAGAGATGGCTCACTGGAAGCAGGCCATAATATTGAGAATTTTATTATTATCTTTTTGTTTTGTTTTGTTTTTTGAGCTTCCCAGAGTGCTGGGATTATAGACGACCGCGCCTGGTTTGAATCTGATTAACATTTTAAAATGTATGTATATAGGTGTTTGCATGTCAGTCACTGTGCACCACGTGATCCTGGTCTCCCTGGGGCCCAGAAGACAGCCTCAGATCTTCTAGTATTATAGTTATGAGCCACTGCATGTGATGGGAATCAAAACCAGATCCTCTGGAAAAGCAGCCAGGGTTCTTAACCCATGAACCATCCCTCTAGCCCAGAGAAATTTAATAATTATTGTAAAACTGATGAGCTTGACTATTTCTTAAACCCAAATACACCTCGGGTGCTCTTTATTCACACATAAAATCGCCAGGCACGATGACTAACACTTTTAATGCAGCAGTGTCACCGGGAAACAAGAGTTCCCTGGTCCCATAAGCCTCGGGTCTGGAACCTTGAGTAGCCGTGGTGAGTGCGCGAGAAGAAAGGCCAGGCACAACAGGAAGCTGTCATCGGGGGGAGTTTGTGCTGTGCAGAGGCACCTAAGGGCCACCTCCTCCGTCCTCAGTGTGTTAGTAAGGGTGAAGACAGCCTGGAGGAGGCAGCAGCAGTTGTATTCGCTGGTCATCACCTCCACTCAGACCTTTTAGGAAAGCTTTGACATCCCTCTTTAGCCTGGACAACACACACAAAACTTTGTCAATTTTCTATGGGCCCCTGGCGTTGGAGTCCTCCGTAGGTCAAATACACATTCACACAGGTCGCGGTGACTCGCCCCTTTAATCTTGGCCCTGGGGAGCCAGAGGCAGGTCAGTCTCTGAGTTCGAGGCCTGCCTGGTTTGCAAAGCAAGTCCAGGACAGCCAAGGCTACACAGAGCAACCCTGTCTTGAGAAAAAAAAAAAAGCAAATACACTATTGCCTCAGGACTCCCCTCAGTCAGGGCTTCCTCTTCTCCCTGTGGAGAGGATCTGTTTGAATTGGTCTGTATATGCGTTCCAGGCCAGCCAGGGGTACACACTGAGACCCTGTCTTAGAGACAGAGAGAGGTGGGTGGCCTGGTGTGGTGCCTTTAATGGCAGCACCAGCAGGCGGATCCAGGATCTGCTTTCGTTCTAGGCCAGCCAGACCTTGCATACTGAAACCCTATCTCAGAAAACAAAGTGAGGACTGGATTAGCAGAGCGCTTGTTTTGCGTGCTCAGATTCCTGGATTTGGTGCCAAACACCATGGTAAAACCAGCCGAGGTGAGCTGGGTAGTGGCCTGGCCGGCCGGGCAGTGCACACCTTCAATCCCAGCACTCAGGAGGCAGATGGCCAGTGTGAGTTCTAGCCCAGCCCGGACCACAGAGTCAGACCTTAACTCAAAACAAACAAACAAACAAACAAACAAACAAAACTGCCCTCTGAACCTTCCCACAGTGTGTTTGGCATTAGCACAGTAAAAATGTAAAACAAAGGTCAGAGGCATTATTTGTTACTGTGGGTATTTCCAAAGAGCAATCTTTGGTTAATACTCAGAGGTGACAGAAATAGACTATTGTGTCACTGTCTGCTTAAAACGGAAAAGATGAAGGTTTTCCAAAAAGAAAAACAAGAGGAGGCGAGGAGTCTAGACTGACCACTCAGAAGTGCGTGCGTGTGTGTGTGTGTGTGTGTGTGTGTGACCAAGCATCGGTGGGGGGGGCTTTGTGTGGACAGCAGCCGTATCTGGGTGTGGCGAGTGGGCTTTTTAGCAAAGCAGCAGCTGTGACCTGTGGCTGGGAGGCTTTTCCCAGTGGACAGGCGCACAGTCAGGGGGAGCATGGGGCAGCTGCCTCCCGTGACTCTGCCTGTGCCCACACAGTAAGAGCCTGTCATCCCTGATGTATCGCCAGGCAACAAAGTGCATCTGGGCGCGTCCCTAAGGCTCTCTCCAGTTCAGCAGTCTATGCTCAGCCTGCTTTGCCGGTGTCCCCGGCTGGCGATATCCTCACGAGATAGCATGCTCTCTCGTTCCCTCCTCCCGCTCTCCTCTTTGCCGGTACTGAGGACGGAAGCCAAGGCCTTTCGCACTTAGGCAAGGCCACTACCACTGAGCCACACCCGCAGCCTGTGACAGCTTTTGTCTCCGGGTCTCAGTGTGCAAGGCTGGAGTTCTCTTACACTGCTAATTCGGAAGGCTGTTGCTAGGACTGCAAGTTTTCGGTTGGCCTCAAAGGGAGCCTTCCCTGAGCCTGAAAGTTTGCTGTGGAGGACCCTAGTCAGCTCCTGCCTGCGACCGACTTTAGGGAGGAGCTTATGCTAACAGGGGTGTCTGGGTGGGGAGTGCCTCACTCTTCTTTTGAATTTGCCTGACGCTGCTGCCCAAAGGAAGTTTTTCTTTGCTTCGTCTGGGGATTTTTGTTCTGTTTTTAGGAATTTTAAAACTTTGGACAATGAGAGCACCATCTGAAATCGCCAGCAAACTTTCTAGGGTTCTCTTGGAGTTTTGTTCTAGGTCGGTTTTTTGTTGTTTATTTTTGGATGCATTTGTTTACTTAATGTGTATTTCCCGCAGTACCCAAAGAGGCCAGACGGGGGCGTCGGGTCCCCTGGAACTAAAGCTACGGATTGTTGGGAGCTGCCATGCGGGAGCAAGGGATTCAAGCCTGCCTTCCACCCTGAAAGAGCAACAAGTGGGCTTAACCACCGAACCATCTCTCAAGACCCCTATTTTGATTTTCAGTCAGCCTTGGGGCCAGAATAGGCTACATGAGACCCTGTCTCCAATTAAAAGCCTGGGTGTGCTGCTCAGTGTGGGCGCACTTGACCCGGGTTCGATATTCATCAACGAGAAAAACAAACCTGGGGTTCAACCGGATCGCTAGCCAGGAAAGGGATAAAGGCGCTTGCCACCAGGCCTGACCAGCTAAGTTTGATCCCAGGAGCTGAAATGGTAGGAGAGAAAAGAGCGCAGTTCACTCGCTTATCCTCATTAGGTTATGTATTAAGAAAAAAAAAAATCTTAAACGCAGACGTGAAAACCGGGGTTCTGGCAAGCGGGCCGGGCCTGGGTCTCGGACGTGCCCCGGGGCTGCACTCGGGCTCGGGTGGGTCTCTCCGGGTCCCTCCTAGCAGGGCGGCGCTGCTGGGAAATTCCGGCGGGCAGCTCCTCCACCGCGGTGAGACTTCGTTTCCTAGGGAGGCGGCCTCCGAGCACCGCCTCCATCCAGGCCTGGCGGCCGAGCTGCTGCCACGCCCCGGCTCCCAGGATAAATTTAGCTCTTCTATTCTGGTCTCTGCCCAGCCCGCGCCCTGAGGCCAACCGGTGGAAGTAGAAAGGAATGGAAGAGCGAAGAGATCACAGCCTGAAAACCCCATCACCCTCAGGTGTTTCCAAGCCCCAACCCAGCGCGCACACCCTGCTCATTTTACTGATCGAAAAGTATTTGTGGAGAGTCAGTCACCTTAACAAAACGGGGTGGGAGTCAGGCCCCCCTTCAACTGTGCAGGGGAAACCCAGAGAAGAAAGCACAAAGTGCTCGGCATGATGGTGTCATGCCTGGAAGCCCAGCACTCGGGAGACGAAGTCACAGGATTGCCGCGAGGACCAGGCTAAACAAAGGGGGTGCGGAAGATTCTAGAACTGCCTCCTACACTCCGTGTTTCCTTGCGACCTGCCGCTGCCTACTGGGCCAATACCTCTGCAGGCCTGACCCAGGCGGCTTCTACCAATGTCCTCATATTCCCCTCTGCTCCTTTTCTCTCATCTCTCACTGAGGATTGAACCTAAGGCCTAAAGTGAGCTCGGCAAGCTATATCCCAGGCCTGCATCCAGAATATTTCCTGGTGAACAGTTTTTCACCTGGGTTCCCCTTATCTAAAAGCAAGGCTTCCAAATAGTAATCTAATTGTTGGGCTGTGGATGAAGCTCAGTGGTAGAACAGTTGTCTGCTGGACAATTCCTTTTTGTTTTGTTTTGTTTTGTTTTGTTTTCAAGACAGGGTTTCTCTGTGTGTCTCTGGCTGTCCTGGAACTTACTCTGTAGAACAGCCTGGCCTCGAACGCACGGAGAGTCACCTGCTTCCACCTCCCGGGTGCTGGGATTAAAGGCGTGCACCACCCCTGCCTGGTCTCAAAAAGGAGGTGAGGAGAGGATGAAAATTACATTTCCACGTACATCTACAAAACCGAGGAGGCTAGGCCTAAGAGGATACAGAGAAATTTGCAAGTCAATATTGAAGAACAAGAAAACAGGCTGTAGGTAGGGGCTAACTCAGTACAGAGTACCTGCCTAGGCCGCAGCTGGCCCTATCCACTGAGGCGTCGGAGCTCGCCTGTAATCAACACTAGGGGACTGAGGCACACAGCTCACGAGTTGAAGACAAGACTGGGGGGGGGGGGGCAGAAGACAGGACTCAGCTATACACTGAGTTACTGGTGTCTGTGCAAAACACAGTTCTTACCTCAAAAGGAATTAGAAATGGTTTATTCTAAAGGACAGTGGCCATGAGCCTGGAACAGGTAGATACTCAGGTCCCGCCCAAATATCCTGTTTCAGTGCTGTAACATTTCCTTCATGATACTGTTACAGAACAAAAGGAAGTCATAAATGGAGGACCTTTAAAAGCACTTTGGATGAGGGCCTGGGAGAGACCACTCAGGGGTTAAGAGACCCTGTTCTTGCTGAGGACACGGGTTCAGTTCCCAGCATTCACATGGAGGCTTAGAACCGTTGGCATCTCCAGTCTCAGGAGATGCAATGTTCTCTTCTAACTTGCTCAGGCATGCATGCTGGTACAAATTCACGTTAAAAAAATAAATTCAAAATAAAGATAATAAATTGGCAGAAACCCCAGGTAGGTAGGTATCAGGTCCACAAGAAGCAAATGGCTGTGGTGCCTGTTAGCATCTCAAAGGGCATTCTGCCCTCCACCCAGGCTCTTTCAGCATCAAAAGCTCCTGTTCCAGTCTCCATGCTGGCATCCCGCCCTACCCTAAACTTCCCTCCTGGGCTTCTCTTTCCCCAGCTTCTCCATATATAACCCTGTCATTTTGGCCATGCACCTTCTTGACTCTCTGGTAGTCTCCCTTTTCTTTCTTTCCTTTTTGTTTTGCTTTTTCAAGAAAGGGTTTCTCTGTGTGGCCTTGACTGTCCTGGACTCAACTTGTATGCCAGGCTGGCCTGGAACTCACTGAGATCTGCCTGCCTCTGCCTCCCAAGTGCTGAGATCAAGGCCACCACACCGGACAGTTCCCCTTCTCTTAACCCTTTCTTCCCTCCGCCCCTCTCTCTTCCTCTCTTGCTCTCCTTGCCTCTCCTCTCATGGTCCGCTTTACTCTGCTGGCCATGTTTGGTCTACTCTCCCTGCTCTGAACTCTTCCAGAAGCCTGGGGCTGTGTACTCCCTCATATCTACAATAGAAATCTTCCCCTCAACCATACCTTGGAGCCATCTTGTCCTCACTTTCTATGTCTGATGCAGAAAGCCCCACTTTATAGAGCAGGTTACGGTAACTTGGGAAAAATCTCTGCTTTAGGCCTCCAGTGCTGACAGAACATTCTTAGACTTTGGGATGGTGGAAGCTAGGGATTCCTTAGCGCATTCCAATCAACCATCACAAGGATGTTACGTGAGACACACAAGTGGGCAGTGAAAGGCCAGGACAGGAGATAACGGCAGCTCAGGATAATTTGGTCACTCATAGTAGAAGAAACCTTAAGTATGGTGGGAGTGGAGATGGCTCAGTAGTTTAAAGCACAGGCTGCTCTTCCAGAGGACCTGGGTCCATTATCCACGAGGCAGTTCACATTCACAGCCGTCTGTCACTCCAGCTCCCAGGGATCTGACAACAAATTCAAATCTTTTTTTATCTCCCACCATATAAGACTTTTATGGCCAGGCCCAGTGGCATACACTTGTAATCCCAGCCCTCAGGAAGGGAGAGGCAGGTGGATCTCTGAGTTCAAGGCTAGCCTGGTCTACAAAGTGAGTCCAGGATAGCCAAGGCTACACAGAGAAGCCCTGTCTCGAGGAAAAAAAAAAAAAGACTTTTATGCAAATGTGTTTTTTGTTTTCAAGACAGATTTTTCTCTGTATAGCCTTGGCTATCCCAGAACTGGCTTTATAGACCAGGCTGACCTTGAATTCACAGAGATCTGCCTGCCTCTGCCTCCCAAGTGTTGGAAGTATGGAGGGGCACCACTAAGCAGTTTATGCAAAAGTTGAAATCCCACCCAGGTAAAATGTGGCCTTTTGCACCCCCCACCTCAGACAATGGAGTTTCTTTGTGTAGACCAGGCTGACCAGGACTCAGAGCCAACCACTGCTGCCAGCCCTCTGCAGCCAGATGTTGCTTTAGTAGCAAAGGGTGTATCCTTGCAAATGTTCTTGCATTTAAAGGACCACACCCTCTGCAGTCTTCTGGAAAACCTCCCTCCCAGCTTTATCCAAGGTCTCTTTCACAACCTTTGCACTTTCTTCCCTAACTGTTGTTGCTTGAGGAACTGCCCTCTGTTGTTAATGTGACGAGTAATTTTGAGTCCTTAGGATAGCAAAGGCAAGGTGCATTGTAGGCAGCCTCAACTCTGTGGGACTCATTAATCCTCTGGGCACCCTATATATGGAGGAGGAAACTAAGGAGGAATGAAGTTAATAGGTTTGCCTAAATGGAGTATAATGACTGGGAAGGTAAAGGTAGGAGTTTGAGAACCTGTCTTAGTTTTCCTGCTAGGCCTACTAGTTACACATGCCTTTAATCTCTGCACTCGGGAAGGCAGGGGCTGACAAACCCACCCTGTGAATTCATTTGTGAGTTTGAGGCAAGCCTGGCCTACTAAGTGAGTTCCAGGACAGCCAGGGCTACAAAGTGAGACCTGCCTCAAAAATAAGTAAGACAAGCCAGGTAGTGTTGGCCCACGCCTTTAATCCCAGCACTCTGGGTCCATTATCCAGGAGGCAGTTCACATTCACAGCCGTCTGTCACTCCAGCTCCCAGGGATCTGGCAATAAATTCAAATCTTTTTTATCTCCCACATTATAAGACTTTTATGACCAGGCCCAGTGGCACACACTTGTAATCCCAGCACTCAGGGAGGCAGAGGCAGGCTGATCTTTGTGAGTTTGAGGCCAGCCTGGTCTATAGACAGGGTCTCACTATGTAATAGCTCTGGCTGACCTAGAACTCACTCTATAGACCAGGCTGACCTCACTCTCACATAGATCTACCTGCCTCTACCTCCCAGTGCTGGGATTAAAGGCTTGTGACACTACACCTAGCTAATTAAAAAAAAAAAAGGTTTAAAACCCAGGCAGCTCACAGTCAGTTATGACCCCTGTTCATGTGCTGTCCACCCCCCTTCAGTCATGAACTGTCGCCTGGATTCCAGAGCGGGCTTTGTGACCTCGTTGCTGTAGACTTCCAGGTTGGTTCTGTTAAGCCTCCTTCCAGACAGCTCTGTGGGAGGCCCTCAGCCTGGCTCCCCAGGCTGCACACCCAGCTTTCTAACTGGGTGGTCTGACTGAAGGACTTTGAAGCTATCTGGAATGGCACCGGAAGAGAATTTAACCTCCTTGGGTTTTGCTAAGCGGGAAGAACAAACATTAAGTGACACTAAATGGACACTGCTAGCCTATGCCAGGATTAGGAAAGACTCTGTAGTGTGTGTGTGTGTGTTTGAGCTGGTTTTGTGTGTGGTATGTATGTGTGTGCGGTGTGTTGGGCTTCAGATACAAACAAGCAGCTGGGGTGCCTCTTCAACCAAGGTGGACCTGACCTCCAGTTCTTTCTCCCAGCATCCCTTGGTCCCTACCAGCTGCAGGGCTTGGCTGGCAATACCCACCCCACCCACTTCCCTGAACTTTCCAGCCCAGGAGCAGGCGCGTCCCCTTGCCCTTCACCATATAATGCCGACATTTCGGTACCCTCTTTCTTCTCTCGCCCTCCTCTCTTTCTGCATCTCTCCCTCCTCTCCTCTGTCTCTGCCCCTCCTCCTGCACGGCAATAAATCTGCATTGCTAGAAGAATTATCAGCTCCCTTCCCAGCACCATGTCTGCCTGCATGCCACCAACCTTCCCACCATGACAATGATGCACTAAACCTTATTGTTTTCTCTCTCTTGTATAGCCTTGGTTGTCCTGAACTTGCTTTGTAGACCAGGCTGGTCTCAAACTAACAGAGATCCGTCTGCCCCTGCCCCTCCGAGTGCTGGGATTACAGGTGAGCGCCATTGTGCCCAGTTTAGACTAAACGCTTAAACTGTAAGCCAGGGCTGGAGAGATGGCTCAGCGGTTAAGAGCACTGTCTGTTCTTCCAGAGTGACCAGCATCCACATGGCAGCTCACAACTGTCTATAACACCATTTCCAAGGAATCTGACACCTTCACACTAATGCACATAAAGTAAAATTAAGTTAAACAACAACACTGTAATCCAGCTCTGAAGAAATGTTTTCCTTTAGAAGAGTTGCCACGGTCGGGCTGGAGAGTCAGCCAAGTGGTTAAAGTGCTCTTCCGGAGGACCCAGGTTCCAATTGCCAGCACCCACATGGCAGCTCATAACTGTAACTCTGGTTCAGGGGATCTGACACCATTACACAGACATACATGCAGGCAAAACACCAATGCACATAAAACAATAAATAAATCATTAGAAAAAAATTGTCATGGTCTTCGTAGCAATAAAACCCTAAGATGCATGCTGAGTCCTAATTCTCTTTTAACCATTGTGTTTCGCCACTAGAGCTAACATTTGGGGTGGGGGTTGAGACTGGGTTTCTCTGTGTATCCTTGGCTATCCTGAAACTCACTCTGCAGACCAGGCTGGCCTCAAACTCAAAAAGATCCACTTACCTTTGCCACCACTACCCAGCAGACCTAACAGTTTTAAAATCTATTTCAGCACATGTGAGTTTCACTTGAGATTTGTTGCACCTGTTCTGCTGTTTTGAAGGTCCATCTATTGGTCCACTGATGGATGTCCTTAATGTGAATCCCTGTGGGTGAGAATAAGGGCACTACCACCACTGGGGGCCAGATTTTCAAATCTTCAGCAAGCTTTCTTAGATACTGGCCAGGATAACGGACACTGGCCAGGCCCACACCTAGGATTCCCAGAGAACGGTCATGAATTAACTTAGTCCATTGCTGATGAAGGCAAAACCCATAAGGCTCTGTACTTTCCACATTCATTCCATCACAGGTAGGCACAGATCCTGACACACTCTCTGTCCGCACACCTCCCATCACCTATGTGTGATCAAGCACATCCTGTGCAGTTGGGGTGACCAACCTTGTTTACAGAAGTGGGAAACACGTGGCTTGTTGTCTTACATAAGCAACAGCCCCCAGCATTCCAGGAAGTATCCTTGGGCAAGTGGGCTTTACAGGTTAGAGGCACTTTGTTTTATAGATCTCTTAAGCACAGGAATGTAAACATAAAATACAACTTAAGCCCTCGTGCTTAAGAGCATTCTTACTCTAGGTTGTTGCTATTAAATGCCAACTCCAGTCGAATTTTACATTAAGTTGTTCAACTAAGTCTTCCAAGGATAAAAGAGGGAAGTGCTAATGATTATTCTTGAGAGAAACAAAGAGACCTAAGAGAGCCCAGAGTGGCCAAAGGTTGAAAGTTGTAAAATCTGGGTGAGGCGACAAATGAGTCCTTTCACTATTTTTCTACTTTTTACATCTCTCTTTTTTCTTTTGAACAAGATTTCATTCTGTAGTCCAGGCTGGCTTTGAACTCTGTGCGATTATGGGAGGAAGCCATCACCATATCCTACTCCCACTTTCATTCTAGCTTTTCCTTGTTTCTTTGTTATGTGCTTTTGCGTGGGTGTGGGTGGCACATTTGTGTGCACACTTAAATGTAGAAGACAGAGACTGATGTCAAGTGGTTTTCCCAGTCCTTCTGCAGCTAATTTTTTGGAGACAAGTTTCTCACTGACCTGAGGTCTCACGGATTGGCTAGACTAGCTGTCTAGCAAGCTCCAAGGATTTGGCTGCCTCCCATGCCGCTTTTTATCTCCTGCCTTCTTCCTCAAGCTGTGTTACAGACCTGTCTCATCAATGCCCAGCTTCTCTGTGGGTGTTGGCAATCCAAATGCAAGTCCTCATGCTTGTGTGGCATGGGTTATCTCCCCAGCTCCTTAACCAATTAAATTAAAACTTAATGCAGGCTCTTGCTATGTTGCCCTGACTGGCCTTAACTCCTGAATTTAAGTGATTCTTCACTCTCAGCCTCCTGAGTAGATGTACTTGTAATCCCAGCGCAAGACAGATGAGCCAGGAAAATCAGGAGTTAAAAGCCAGCCTGGGCTGAAATGGTGACATTCTGTCTCAAAGGAAAGAGGGGGACCAGGGAGGTGGCTCAGTAGGTAAGGCATTTCCTGTGCAAGCTTGATAACCCATCCATCATGCCATGGCATGAACACACACACACACACCTACACACACACACACACTCACACACACACCTACACACACACACACACACACACACACACACACACACCTACACACACACACACACACACACACACACACACTTTAATGATCTTTAATAATAATTGTGTTTGTTTTGATCATTTTTCTTTTTTTAGGGGGTGGGTGGGTTATGAGACACTTTCGCTGTGTAGCCCTGGCTGTCTTGGAACTTGCTTTTAATAGACCAGGCTGGCCTCAGAGAACCACCTGCCGCCCCCTACCCCACCCCTACCCAGTGCTGGAATTAAAGGTGTGCATCACCACGCCCAGCAATGTTAATAAATTTTCAAAAAAAGAAAGAAAAGAAAATATAAATACATCATTTTTGTAACAAACTGAAGAAAGCCAACTTCACTGAGAAGGGAGGAATAGTAGGAGCAGCACCATGAGATAGGTCCAGGCAGAGCAGAGGGGCAGGTGACTTATGTTAGGAAGTGTCAAAGCTCCTGGAAGAGGTACCTCACTCCCTTCAGTGTTCTCCACCTTTACCAGGTGATGCAGTCTGAAAGAAAAGACGTTCCTGAGGTATCTTCTGAGTGCAGAGACTCAAGGTCAGTGCCCTAACCTGGACACCTGGGAGGAGAACCCAGCCTGCCACTCTTGAATGCTTTTGTTACCCAAGGGCTTGGAGGCATAGGTAGAGCACCCATCCATGCATAATGCAGACAGGCTTCCTTCCAGCCAGGGCAGAGTGTCCAGGACAGCTGGGCCAGTCCTTAGGCCTTGCTCTGTCCCCTTAAGGGAGTTCTGCATCCTGCAAGAGGACTAGAGCCGGCTTGGCTCAGCCTGAACGGCTGAGATCCCAGGACTGGTCTGCCCTCCCCCAGGCCACACTTTGAGTGCATTGAACTCCATGTTAACTGGGTAAAGAAGGCCAAGGCCCTTGTTAGAATGCAAACTGCAGTTTAGTGAATTAGAGAGGTGTGGGAGACTATATTGTTTTTCTGTTAACAGGGCTTCTCTGTGTAGCCTTGGGCTTGCTTTGTATACCTGGCTGGCCTTGAACTCACAGCAATCTGCTTGCCTCTGCCTCCTGAGCGCTGGGGCTAAAGGCTTGTGCCACCATGCCCTGCCTTTTTTTTTTTTTCCTGCATGTGTGTGTGTGTGTGTGTGTGTTTGTGTGTGCTTGTGTGCATGTATGATTGTCCCTTGCCTTAACCTTGTTTAATTCAGGGTGCCTCTTGTTTGCCACTGTTCGGTGAACCCCAGGCTTCATGATCCGTGAGCTTCTGGGAATTCTCATGTCTCTGCCTACCATCTTGCTGTAGAGTGCTGAGATACGGACCTGCCCAGCAAGCGTACTCTGCTTTTACAGGTACCAGGGATCCAAAATCAGGCTTGGCTACAGGTATGTGTATTCACTGAGTCATCTCTCCTGTCCCCTGACATTTCTAACTAGCTGCTGGTGGAAAATGTGGGGTTCGTGGGCCTCCCTCTGCAGTTTGTACCTAGCATGTGCCATCAAGAGCTCATGATCTGTCCTTTCGGATTGACCTGTCAATGTCCATCAAAATGTGGCTACCCGGTAGGCCATAGTTGCCCTGACCTGTAATCCCAAGATGTAAGAGGAAGAAGCAGAAGTATTTAGAGGTCTGGGCCAGTCAGACCTGGGCTATATAGTTAAAACCCTGTCTCAAAATACACACACACACCCCTTACGAAACACGGCTTAGGGGAAGGAGGAATGGCTTAGTCAAGTGCTGGCCCAGCATGAATGAGGAGCTTAGTATGAATCTCTGCCACCCATGAAAAAAGCACATACCAGTAATCCTACAGCTGGGGAGGCAGGCTAGAGAACTCTGGCATTGACCTCTGGCCTCCACATGCACTGGTACACATACAGAGATACATACTGATGTATACAGAATACACACAGGAGTCAGCAGCAGGTAAAGGTTCTTACTGCTAAGTCTAGGACCTGAATTTAATTCTCAGGATCACAGAGTGGAATAGAAGGAGAGAACTTCTTCAAGCTGTCCTCTGACCTCCATGGAGGCTTGGAACACGCGGTGAGCCCTGGCACGTAAGCATACACACAGATACAGTTTAAATACAGTTTAAACCGGATGGGATGGTGGGTGGCACACACCTGTGATCCCAGCATTCTGGGAGGCAGAGGCAGGTGGATCTCTGAGTTTGAGGCTTGCATGGTCTACAGAGTGAGTTCAAGTTCCAGGGCAGCCAGGGCTACACAGAGGAACCCTGTCTCAAAACAACAACAACAAAATAGACGAAACAAACAAACAAAAACTTAGTTTAAAAAAGAACTACAAGGGCTGGAGAGATGGCTCAGAGGTTAAGCGCACTGGCTGTTCTTCTAAAGATCCTGAGTTCAACTCCCAGCAACCACATGGCGGCTCACAACCACCTATAGTGAGCCCTAGTGCCCTCCTGTGGCGTGCAGCTGTGCATACAGAACATTGTATACATAATAAATAAATATATATATTAAAAAAAAAGAACTACAAGACAAACAAAATGTAGCTGCCAGCTATAACTGGACCACCAAATCCTTTAAACTCTCACTACAGCTGAGAAGGTTGGTGACAGACTCTCCAGATGCTGATGCAACCTCCTCTACCCACCCCCCGCCCTCCGGAGGGAGCTTTTCATCAAAGCCTGGCACTGCACAGGGGGCCCACTGGGGTAGAATGGCCCTGCCAGCCCTCCCTCCCTGCCTCTTTAAAGAAGTGCCTCAGCTGCCTAGACAAGCCTGAATTTCCCAACCTGCCCATAAAACCAGTTCCTCCAGGTCCTTGCAATACAGTTTCTATTCATTGGGTATGCCTCCCCCATCTAGTTGAGTGAGCGACACACACACACACACACACACACACACACACACACATGCCTCCCCCACACATGAAGTCCCCAGGTTTGGTTCCCTAGCAACAGATAAACCAGGCCTAGTGGTGAAGGCCTCAGACCCCAATACTTAGAGGCAAGAGGATCAGAATTTTAAAATCAGCTTTCAATACAAAGTAAGTTCAAGGCCAGTGTGGACCATATACACAGATGTGGTGACCTTTGTGACCTTTGATTCCAGCACTCCAGAAGCAGAGGCAAGCTGATTTCTGAGTTCAAGGGTAGCCTGGGTGTGGCCCACATCTATAATCTCAGGACTCCAGGGGGCAGAGGCTGGAGGAGCTTTGTGAGCTTGAGGCCACCCTGGACTACAAAGTGAGTCCAGGACAGTAAGGAAGGAGGGAGAGAGGGAGGGAGGTAAGGAGGAAGGGAGGGTAGAAAAAGGAAGGAAGGAAAAAAGAGGGCACGCCCTGGCTCTGAGCTCTATTTCAGCATCATGAAAAAAAACAACACACATTGCTTTGTGTGGTCTGGGCACAGACGTAATGATTTTCAGAGACTGACATGAATGTGTGTTTTTCTTTCTTCTTTTTTTTTTTTTTTCGTTTTTTGAGACTGTTTCTCTTGGCTGCCCTGGACTCACTTTGTAGACCAGGCTATCCTGGAACTCCCAGCAATCGGCCTGCCTGTGCTGGGATTGCATGCACACGCCACCATCCCCCAGCTGTTTTTCTTGATGTGAGCCAGGTACTTGATTCTGGTCTTCCCTTCACAGTTGATAACCTGCCACGATCCCAATCACTTATTTAAGTGCCTACTGTGATGTAGGCACTTTACAAATATTACCTCCAACCATTCCCCCTAAACTCTGCCAAGACTGGGCCTTCTTGTTTTCTTCCTCTTTTTACAGTCCTAGAATCTGAACCCAGGACCCCACACATGCTAGACAAATGTTCTACCACCAAGGCCCAAACCCAGCCCAGGGCATTCACTCATCCAAATTTTTCAGATGAACAGAATCAGGGGAGCAGCTTGGCAGAGTCACAGGCTAATAATCATTTGTGTACTTTCTTTTACAAAATGTAAGAAAAGGCATTTATCTAGAAAGCTTTTCATAGGAATAGATCTTTTTCTTTCATAGTATAACTTTGAAATGTTTATTAGAAAGTTCTGATTCAATAAAGTGAGAAACAAGATGGTATTTCTGTGTGTTAAGACTTGAAATCTTAGCAGGGAATGGTGGTGCACACCTGTACTCTCAGCACTCTGGGACGCAGAGGCAGGCAGATCTCTATGAGTTTGAGGCCAGCCTGGTCTACACAGGGACTCCAGGACAGTCAAAGCTACACAGAGGAACCCTGTCTCAAAAAAAAAAAAAACAAAAAACAAAAAACAAACCAAAAAATAATTTAAAAAAATTAAAAATAAAGACAAGATCTCATTCTGATTACATTTCCTGTTTTTATTGTTTTATTTTCTGTTTTTAAAATTAAACGAACAATAAAAAAATTAAATTAGCATTAGGATTTTTTATATTAGCAAAGTGACAATGTGTAAATGTAAGTGACTTACTTTATTTGTGAAGGAAAGAACAAATTCAAGTAGAGTACGGTGGTATACACCATGCCGGGCCTGTGGCTTTTTTGCTTTTTTAATTTTGTGTATGATTGTTGTGCCTGCATATATCTAAGTGTTAGTGAATTGCTCACAGAGGCCAGAAGAGGGTGTCAAATCCCTCTGCAATGAGGTCACACCTGGTTACAGATGGTTTGGAGTCACCGTGGGGGAACTGAACCTGAGTCCTCTGAACAAGCAGCCGGTGCTCTGAACCACCGCACCGTTTTTCTAGCCCCGCCAACCCCTGTTGTTTGAGACAGGATCTAGACCAGCCAAAGCTGCATGAATACATGAGATCCTATCTCAAAATGAAAACAGAAACAGGGCCCATAAGATGGGAGAGATAGTAAAGAAAGGTTCTTGGCCAGAGTCTCCAACCCTGAAAAACTGAGATACAGCATTGAGACCCACAGGATAGCCAGTTCCCAGAAGATATGCTCAGACCTCCATGTGGCATGTGAAAAGCATGGGCTTAATCATTAACTAAGGAAAAAAAAAGGTTAAAAAATAGCACTTAGCCCTCATTTTGTATGTAGTTCTGAGTCATTCCCTTTTCAGGTTTTTTGTTTTGGTTCTTTGGATTTTGTTTTTCTGTTGTTATTGTTGTTGAGACAGGGTTTCTCTGTTCAGCCCTGGCTATCCTAGAATTCACTTTGTAGACCAGGCTGGCCTTGAACTCAGCGATCTGCCTACCTCTGCCTTTGGGAGCTCATGTTAGATCTACCCCTAAAGCCACATCTAAAGTTGCTCATCTTCTTTGTCTTCCGAAACAACTTAATTAGGGTTTCTATGGCTGTGATGAAGCACCGTGACCAGAGCAACTTAGGCAGGAAAGGGTTTATTTGGCTTCTGCTTCCATAACACTTTTCATCATCCAAGGAAACAGAACGGGAACTCAAACAGGATAGGAACCTGGAGGCAGGAGTTGATGCAGGGCCTACTGAGGATACTGATTACCGGCTGTCCTCATGGCATATTCAGCCTGCTTCCTTATAGAACCCAGGACCACAAGCACAGGGATGGTTTTTTTTGTTTGTTTTTGTGGAACATGCTGTGTAGACCATGCTATCCTTGAACTCACCAAAAATCTGCTTGCTTCTGCCTCCTGAGTGCTGGATTATGAGAGTGTCTTACAACAGAAACTTTTATTTATTTTGAGCCAAGCACTCACCACATAGGCCTGGCTGGCCTTGGGTTCACAGAGACTTGACTCTGTATCCCAAATATTTGGATTAATGCCAGAAACCACCATACCAACTAATTATATCTTGCGGGGAGGGGAGTGAGATAGGGTTTCTCTGTGTAGTCTTGGCACCTTCTCTGTAGACCAGGCTAGCCTCAAACTAAGAGATACACCTGCCTCTGTCTCCTGAGTGCTGGGATGAAAGATGTGTGCCACCACAGCCTGGCCTAATTTTATCATTTAAAGATGTCCTTACTTTATGTGCATGAGTGTTTCCCTGCACATATGTCTATGCACCACGGAGACTGAGACTGAACAGTACAGCCTTGGATCTCCTGGAACTAGTAACTGGTGGTTGGGACACCCTGTGGATGCTGGGAATTGAACTCCGGTCCTCTGCACAGAAAAAAAGTGCTCGTAACCACTAAGTCACCTTTCTCCAGATCAATGTTCTTTCCTTTTTAGAACACTTCTAACCGAGGGTTGAGTGACCCTCAACTCCTGACCCTCTTGCCTCCACTGCCAGAAAGCACACACACAGGCTATGGGTAAAATACTTCAAAAAAATGGTTTGTCGCAACCTTTAGTGAAATGTCTAATTAAAAAAAAATGCATTTTGGGTGGGGGGGGACTTGAGAGATGAAGAGCACTGGCTGCTCTTCCAAAGGACCCAGGTTCAAATCCTAGCACTCACACAGCAGTTCTCAACTGTCTGTAACTCCAGTTCCAGGGGATCTGACAGCCTACACAGACGTGGAGCAGAACACCAGTGTCAATAAAATAGTAGTAAAAAATGTACTTTTGTTTCTCAAAGGCACTCCCAACCTGAAAAGGGCTGGGTCAGCTTGGTAACGTCGGCACCTTTGCCTTACCCATGGGCAACTCGCACATCTCGGTGTAGCCACTTCACAAGGGGTTAAACAACCATCTCGGTGCTCAAGGGGAACTGTGGGGGTGAAGAGGACTAAGAAGGAAGAGGCGCGGGCTGCCCCGCACACCAGCGGGTCCCCACAGGCTGGGAAACGCTCCCAGCCGCAACGCTTAGGACGCAAGCGGGAAGATGGAGGCTCCTCAGCCTCCCAGCGCGCTCCGCGCCTGCGCCAAGCGCCCCCGACGGCTCCCGCGAGGCCGTTACCACAGGGAAAGGTGGTCAAAGGGAAGGGAAGGAGCGTGGGGAGGGACCAAGCTCGCGGTTCCGGCGAGCCCGGCTCCCGAGCCGAGAATCCGCTCCAGGTCGCTCGCGGCCTGAAGCCGCTCCACAGACCTCGGCCGCGCTCCGTGCTTTCCCTTTAGCCCTTTGTGTCCCAGCGCGCCTCTAGGAACGCGGGAACGCGCACCGAGCTGGGCGCCTGCGCAAAGGAAGGCACGCGCCCCCTCCCCCCGCAACCGGGCGCCTGCGCAAAGAAAGGCACGCCCCAGCCGGGCGCCTGCGCAAAGGGAGCTGCCTGCTGGCCGCGCGCCTGCGCAGACAGGCACGCCCCGCCCATCCTGGAGACCAGGCGCCCGTCTCTGCCCCGCCCCTGCCCGCCATTTCGCGCTCCGGCGCTCCTTCTTCGCCGAGGTGCGGGGCCTCCGTGTGATGGACGCCCGGAAGCTGGTACAACAAAGGCCGTAGAGCTAGGGCTGCGCGGCGTGCGAGGCTCGCCGCTGTTTGTGGCCCCCTAGGACGGGGGGAGTGGGCGACTGCAGCCTCCCTGCCAGCCCGTGCGTGTGTGCGGGCCGGGTGTGTGCAGAACCTTCGCGCGGGCGCCTTCCAGTGCGTGTCCAATCTCGGAGCCTGCACCTCCTACCGTACACCCAGAGTCATAGTTGCCCTGTTCTGAGGGTAGAATCCCGTGGGTTTCTGCACACCGTGGGCGTTAGTTTGGAGAATGTGCGGCCCACGTGTGTCCGTCTGTAGCTGTGTTTGCACTTCCCTGACTTTATAAATACCTGAATGCGGGTCTGCACTCAAGGGCCCGTTTTTGAGGCTTTAGGTGCTGACTAGACCCACCAGTACAAACCTTCCGAATTCAGTACCTGAAAAGAAAAAGCACCCACTCGAGGCATAGAATCCGTCGTTCTTGATGAGCTTGCATGCAAAACCTAACCATCCGGCTCCCCTACACCTTGGGATTCTTTTTTTTTGGTTTGTTTTTTGAGACTGTGTCTCCACATTGCCTTGGTTGGCTTCTAACTCTATAGCAACAGCCTGTTGAAGCTTCTCTTTTGGGCACAGCTTTTGCACAAAGGGCATACAGTCACGTGGAGCGTGGTTCCTGGGTAAAATAGGCAATTAAGGGTGTCTTAATGTCCCTGTGAAGGAGGTGGGTTCGTTTACCTGAAGGAAGCTGTATTCAAGGTCTTATTGCCCGGCCTAACCCTTTCATCCCGGCAGGAGGGAGGATTTCAGGCTCTCAAGCATTTAGTTAGATTGAAAGAACCTAATGCGCTTCCCAGCGCGGGACAGTAATGGAGAGGAGGGTGTGTGAAGAAAGGAGACCTGTTTTCGCCATCCCCAGAGGAGAGACGCCTCGGGGTCAACTGAGAGTGAGCTCATCTCAGACCAGCATCCTTCTGGAGAGGCAATAGCTCTGGGCTCTTAACATGCTTCTGGCTTTCTCTGCAGTCTGTTATCCTGGATTGCAGCCGCACACTGCATTTAAGGAGCTGGTAGAACTACTAAAGCGTGTTCTCTCTGATTTATTTGTGTTTTCTCTCTCTCTTAAGTCTAAGCTCACTGGTAGCCCTAGTCTTTATGTAGCCATGAATGACATGGAACTCCTAATCATCCTGCCCCCACTTCCCATTGCCGAATTATACCACATCCAGGAAACAGTCTAAAATATGCCTAACAATAGCCACCATAAGAGAATGTGAACAGCTGGGCTGATGTCACATGCTTTTAATGGGGGGCCGAGGCAATCGGATCTCTGTGAGTTTGAGCCAGCCTAGTCTACAAAGCATAACTTTTAACGTCTAATTATGGGGTGGGAAGAGAGGACATTCTCTTCACAAATTGTCCCAATATATTCTGGAGCTCCTGTGTGAATAGGTCTCAGGGACAGTATTCTATTGTAGGCTGGGTCAGGCACTTTCATCTAAAATAAAGGCTTTTTTTTTTTTTTAGATTACATGTATGTTTGTTTTGCCTGCATGTATGTGCACAACTTGCATGCCTAAGTGCTGTGGAGACCAGAAGGCATCATATCCCTTGGAACTGGAGTTACAGATGATTGTAGGTCACTGTGGGTGCTAGGAATCTGAACCTGGGTCCTCTGCATAAGGAACAAATGCTCCAAACTCTGTCCACCCAGCTCCTTTTTGCTTTGCTTTTTATTTTGGTTGGTTGGTTGGTTGGATTGTTTGTTTGTTTGCTTGGTTGGTTGGTTTTTCTAGACAGGTTTCTCTGTGTAGCCCTGGCTGTCCTGGACTCACTTTGTAGACCAGAATAGCCTAGAACTCACAAAGATCCACCTATCCCTGTCTCCCTGGGTGCTGGGATTAAAGGTGTGTGTCACCACACCCAGCTCAGTCTTCTAAGTGCTGGGGTCTCTTGGGTGTAAGCCATCAAACCTGTGTGAGTTAGCATGGCCAAACTTTCCTTCTGAAGCAAGGCTTCACTGTTTCCCATGCAGGCTCAAGTGGTCATCCCCCTCAGAGCCTCAGTAGCTGAGTGTGCAGTTCTCTTGTCTCTGAACTGGTCATTGATACCTGGAATTAAAACATGGAGGGGTGGGCTGGGTGCACCCCTTTAACCCCTACACTTGGGAGGCAGATGTCCTGAGGTTGCCAAACTGGTCAAAGGAGCTAGTTCCAGAGCAGCCAGGGCTGCAGAGAAACACTGTCTCAACAAAACCAAAAGATACAAAATGATCCCAGCGCTCCTGAGGCAGAGGCAAGCAGATATCTGTGAGTTCCAGATCAGCCAAAGCTATATATTGAGAAAACCAATTATGAAGGGGTGGAGCATGGATGCGTGGCGCATCCCTTCCTCATAAAGGAATAACTAGTGGGACACAGACTGCCCCTCGTGGTCTTTTCGCAGTTGTCCAGGCCTGGGCATGCTCCACAGCCTATATTGTGGGGTAGGAGTCCCCAGGAGGTGACGGTGCACCCCCCCCACAGCTGTCCATTGGGGTGGGAGTGACCTCCTGAGCAACCTCCACACTGGGCAACTCTGGGAGCTAAGCATTTTCAGTCTCGCATCCTGCCAGCTGGTCATGGTCCTGATGTCACTCAGGCAACGGCATCAAGTGGGTTTTGCCACTGTTTTAATCCACCAATAGGCTGGGGCCACGGAGAGTCAAGCAAAAAGCCTGGCTTTAAAGCCCAATGGAGAGGCCGGTTGTTGTGGCCCCCTTAATCCCAAAATTTGGAAGGCAGAGAGGCAGGTGGATCTCTGTGAACTTAAGAGCAGCCTGGTCTACAGAGTAAGTTCCAAGACAGCCAAACTACACAGCGAAATCCTGACACACACAGAGATCAAGGCTAATGGAAGGAGGTTAGGCTGTCTCACCCTCTCTCCCCATCCTAAGCCACAGAATCAGGTTTCATGTGTCCGTGAAGGAAGTCCGGGTTATGGTACCCTCTGCGGGCCCCTTCCAGGAGGTGGGGCCTCTCCAGTTCTCCCAGCTGAGCAGCTGTCTGTGGCTAGGGTCTGGACCCACGAAATCCCTGGCAGGAGTATCTCTGGCCCCTTAGAAGTAAACCACAGAGACCCAGAAGGTGCCACCACGGCTGCTGCTAACTACCACATTTAAGGAAGAAAGGGTCCCCACAGTGAGACTGTTGGCTAAAAAATGAATGCTGCCTTGTGCCTGTTCCTGAGAGCCTTGTGGCCTTGTTTGGAGTGTGAGAGAGAGTGTGTGTGTGTAAATAATGTAATGGAAAACTCCGGAAGGAAGGCAGCCTGAGAAACTGGCCTCACCCACCAGAAGGCAGCTTATGAAATGTTTCCCCAAGCAGTAGTTAGAAGTGGGGTATCGGTGACAACCCTGAAATAAACTTTTGCTCTGGGCTTTGCTTGGGGGGGGGGCTGCATGTGGATAGGATGTGGGGATTTCCTCAGGGAACAGTCTTCCGGGTCACCCTTCAGGTAACTGCTGTGGCAACTGCAACTGAAGAGGTCTGACCTTGGGTGGCTGGCTCTCCAGCCAGGCTGCTTATGAACAGGGAGTTTGCTGTGTGCGCTGGAGTAGGTGGCTCTTCAGAAACAGCAACTGGAGCACCACCAAATAGGCTCCTGTGTCTGCTTCCTGGACTTCCTGGGACTGGGCCGATCTCCCTGCCCAGGCCTCCGGGTGACTCCTCCTAGGTCCAGCCTCCTTATCCTGGAGGAAGAGAAGGAGGGAGGGAGGGAGTGGTCAACCCACTGGCCAGAGGCTGCTAGCCAGGGACACAAACATTTCCTTTTGTGGTGCCTTGAAGGGCCAGGGGCCTGAAGAGCACTATATAGCACATATCCTGGATGGTTGCAGTGACCTTGGCTCACAGAAGCACCCGCCCTGCCCATCAGGCCCTCACCCTATCTGCAGATAAAGGCCCAGCTTTGCTTGTAGTTTCCTAGCCCTCACAGGTGGCCCCAGGAGGAAGCGGTCACTGCTTGGCCAAGCTCTCACCCCAACTTCTCCCTGTGTTGGTGGGAGTGTTCCTGAGGCTTCAGGTCAACCAGACCCCACAGGTCTTGTGGGGAAAAGACAGAGAATGGGCTGCTAGGCCGCCTTGCCCTCTCAGGCCTCCGGCTAGAGGCACAGAACAGAACCCCTCTCAAGAACCTCTGGAAGCTGTTTTTGGCCACTGAGGATACAAGGTGACTCTTGGGCAGGCAGCCCTGGGGTGGGAAGTGGGGAGTTGTGTGGATGGAAATGTGGTTGTTTCTGTTCCAGGCCTGCTGCAGCTGCAGCCCTTAACTGCTTTTCACACCAAAGTCCAAGGCTGCCAGCAAGGGACTGCCCACCGCAGCTCCCTGTGCCTCCAAAGCCCAGAGCCTGGCACTCCGCCCGTGACTGCTATCTTCCTCTCTCTTCCATCTCAGGGCCTAGGATTTACTTTGCCTCCCCCATCAGTTCCCCAAGGCCAGTGTCTCACTGGCTAATAGAACATAGTATTTCAGCACATTTGAATGTTCAAGCTTACAATTTACTTGTAAACTTGTAAAAAAATATATATCTCCAGTCTGGAACTCCTGTTTAGACCAGGCTGTCCTTGAACTCAGAAAGATTCACCTCCGCCCTCCCCCACCCAATTACCCATTACCCCCCAGTGCTGGGACTAAGTCTTCCCAGCCTTTTCTAACTTTTGTTTTTCGAGACAGGGTTTCTCTGTGTAGCCATGGCTGTCTTGGACTCACTGTGTAGATGAGGCTGGCCTCAATTCCACCTGCCTCTGCCCCCCAAATGCTGGGATCAAATATGTGCCACACTGCTCCTGGCTACATCTGACTTTTAAATTCTTTATTTGAGCCTGGCCTGGCCTCATAATCAGTGTGCAGTTGAGGATGACTTTGAACCTACGATCCTCCTGTGTCTACCTCTCAGGTGCTGGTGATTACAGGTGTGTGCTACCATGCCCAATTTTTAGTGTAATTCTGGGCTTCAAGCCCATGACTTGTACTCTGCCAGCTGGGCTACACCTCCAGCCTGATGCTTCCTTCCTTTTTTTGGTGGTGGGGGTGAGTGGAGGCAGGGTAGGAGGGGCTTTGTTTTAGCAGCAGAGTCCATGGCCTTCCACATGCTATCAGACAGTTGCCCTGGCACTAGGTTGTACCCCCAATCCTCCTCCCACAAAGATGCTTTTAATAGGAGCTTAACTCATGAGCATTTGTTTCCACCTGGTTTGATCTCAGGGCGTGTCATTTGAAACTGCAGCAGAAACATGATTCAGGTCCAGGAAGCTTTTGCCCTCATCCCGACAGGCTGGTACCTAAGCCAGCCTCTGCCTCCTGAGTGCTGGGATTAGGTGTGTGCCACCACCACCTGCTTTTTTTTTTTTTTTTTTTTTAAGAAAAGAGGCTTGTTGGTTGTGGCACACATTCTATCCCAGCACTCAGGAGGCAGAGGCAGGTGGATCTCTGAGTTCAAGGCCAGCCTGGTCTACAGATTGAGTCCAGAACAGTCAGGGCTTTTATACAGAGAAACCCTGTCTCAAAAAATAAAACACAAAAATAAACAAAAGAGAAAGACATGGCATGAGCCTTCAATCAGCACGTGGGAGGCAAAGGCAAATAGCTCTCCATGAGTTCAGCTAGCCCAATCTATATCGTGATTTCCAGGGCAGCCAGAGCTGCACAGTGAGACTTTTGTCTAAAATGAAAGAAAGTTTGTGTCTCTGTGCACACGTCCTCTCCCTCCGCTGTGGGAGCCAGCAGATCATCCTCACTGGGCAGCAAGCACTTTCATCTGTTGAACCATCTCACTAGCTCCCTACACAGGAGAAAAGTTTCTGAGGACTCTAGAGAAGCAGGGTAAGGAAACATCCTCTCAAAAGCCTGGGGAGAGCCTGGTGCGCATTCCTTTCGTGAAGATGAAGTGAGACAATGTCAGCTCAGGGACCTTGAAGCCCCGCCATCTGGACTCACCTCCACCTGCTTCCCCAGCAGCCCACCTGGGACCTTGTTTCTGGATCACTCTTCATCTCCTACCAGCTATCACAAAGAGGTTGTGGTGTATCTTCCAAGACGGAAGCAAGCAAGGCTCTCAGGTGTGTCCTGAGCGACACAGAAGTGAGGTGGAAAGGCCTATACTGTGTTCCCCGAAGCCGCCCCTTGAGACCTAATTCTCAGTATCGCATTATGTTTGTCTGAGCCATGGGCACAGCTGCAACTCTAACTGCCAATCTCTTCTTTTAAGTTTTTTTTTTTTTGAGACAGGGTTTCTGTGTAGCCTTGGGCTGTCCTGGACTCACTCTGTAGACCAGGCTGCTCGAACTCAGAGATCCACCCTCTCCTGCCTCTGTCTTCCTGAGTGCTGGGATTACAGGCATGCACCACCTTGCCCAGCCAAGATTTATAATTTTTATGTGCACCATATGTGTGCAGGTACCCACAAAGGTCAGAGGGCGTAGGAAACCCTGGAACTGGAGCTACAGGTACTTTTGAGTCACCTGATGTAAGTAAGTACAAGGAACTGAACCTAGGTCCTCTGTAAGAGCAGTAAATGCTCTAAACTTCTGAGCCGTCTCTCCAGCTCTTGTTAATTTATGTATGTAGCCTTGGCTGGCCTGTAACTCACTATGTAGACCGAGCTGGCCTTGCCTCCTGATTGCTGGGATTTAAATTATGTGTCGCTATACCCCATTGCCTCCCTTTTTTTCTTTGAGACTGGCTTTATATAGCCCAGGTTGACCCCAACCTTTCTTGTTATGTGGTGGAGGATGGCCTTGAACCCCTGTTTCTCCTGTCTCTATCCCCAGGTGCTGAAATTATAGGGATGCGATAGCATACCAGGTGAACTTTCAGTGTCAACCAAGTGCTGAGTTTTAGGAACATTTGTGCTATCCGGGGCATCTCATGCCTGGAATGAGGAATGGGAAACCCCAGGCCTTTCTGGGTGGACCTTTAAAGGAGCTAAGATGTTAGTTGAGGGCAAATAAAGCCAGGATGTGCACTCGCTCAACCTCCTCAGCAAGTAAGACCTAGCTTAAGGGCTCTCCCACCTCCCAAACTGTGACCCATAATTGGATAATCAGTAGGTACCCGACTTTGGTTGTTGAAGGCCCCGTAGGGTACCAGGCCTTTCAGAGCAGAGGTTGCCCTCCTACCTAGGTGCATGGGTATGAGAACACATGGCTCCAGGTTACCATTTGTTGACTGCCTAGGGCTAGGAGGGGAGGAACCCCCGACAGTGATTGGCAAATGTCACACATGGCCTGAGACTCTGTTTCCTTTGCACTTCAAGTCATAAGTCTCGCTCTTGCCCATAGCTTATAGTTCATACTGTAACACCTTCTTGAACAGACTCAAGAGCCCCACAGGATTACTTGAACTTGCAGGCCAAGGACAGGTGGAGCATGAGGTCCACAGTCTTCCTGGGAACAAACTGGGACCTCTGCCCAGAGAAACTGTCCTCCCTGGGAAACCAGCTAGCCAGGGAGCCTGCAGACCTCAGTTCAGGCCTGGGATAAGTGGGGCCTCACACAGGGTCCTGGGAGAGGGGTGTCACAGAGTGTGGGGGGTGGGGGATGGGGAGGGCAGAAAATCACCGACTCCCATGGTAAGATGATCATGACAGTAGAAACCAGCATAGTCAAAGCAGGGCTGTGGAGAGGAAGGTCTTGAAGAAAGGCTCCAGGAGGACAGCTTTTCTGGTCCTTAAGCTCCCTCCAAGACTCCTTTGGGCCAAGGTCTGCCCTGGGAGAGGGTAGCTGGTTTAGTCCAGTTCTGGGAGGACACGAACCCAGTCCCCACACTGATGTGGCCAGAGGTGCTACCTAAATCAGAACCCACACTGAATTGTAGGCTTCTGTCCCATACTCTTCTGTCCCTAGCTTTGGAAACAAGTTCACTCTGCTGTCTTTGTAGTCCTCACTCACTATCTGCATCCAAACACACAGTTCATGCGTGGGCCTCAAAGGTCTACGGGATTTTTCCTGATTCTCCAACACCTGCTCTCTCAGAGGCAGAGTTCTGAAAAGGCCCCGTGGGGACTGTGCTGATGGGTCCCAGCTTTGGTAGTTAATGTGTAACGCTGGCTTCCCATTCTGAAAGAGCAGACTATCTGAGCTGGGCTGGGTGGGAATGACAAGTTCGGAGCCTGGGTGTGAAATGCAAATGTAGCCTCCTATGTAAATCAGTGTGGGTTCCTGTGTTTCTGACAAGGTCCAGACACACCCATGTGCCCAAACAAGAGCCCAATGACCTGATACTAGAGTGTCCTCTGACAGTAGTGGGCTGGGCACCTGGAAAGGCACAGTGACACTGGCCTTCAGGAAACATGTCTTTTCTCTTTGGAGTTCAGGCTGATTCCCTGCTCAAGGAAATTGACATGTGTCCCTTGTCACCCTATAACCTGAGAGAAATTGTTTCAGTCTGGGTGCAGCTGGCTCTGTGGGTAGAGTAGGTGGCTGGCACCTCTCTAATGACATCACAGATTTGGGGTGGATAGTTAAAGGATAAGTCTATAGAGCTCTTATTTGTGTATTTATTTCAGGAAATACCCTGAAGTAGGAGGGAGCTCAAAGATGCTAGACAGGGTGATACCAGCACTAGGGCAGGCAAGCAGACAGGCAGCTGGGCCATTGAGGCCCTGGGGAGCCCCAGATGTTGGCCCTTTCAGCTCGATGCTTCCTGAAGGGTTAGCAGGAACACCAGAGGGGCTGAGAGGAGGAGCAAGGGACTCCCCTGGGATTTACTGTGGAGCAGCCAGGGAAGGCCAGACCATCTGCTCCTCAGGCTTTCGGGGCAATCTGGGCCAGGCGAGGGGCTCCCAAGTACAGGCAGCAGCACCACCTTTGCCCTGTGCTTACAGAGGTGGCTAGTCACCAAGCAGATGGAAGAAGAGACGGCTTCAGAGCACCTGTGCTGAGGAACCTCTGTAGATGTCTGGGAGTGTGCATGAGCAGGTGGGGAACAGGCTCCACGGCAGATGGGGAAAAAGGGGGTACCCGAGATGCTGCGGCCCCGAGCCACCAAAGAGATCCCCTTTGCAGCCTACCACTGCTGGGTCTCCTCATCCGCATGCAGACAGTTCTCAGAAGCCCTAGTGGAGAAGGCAGGTTGTAACAGATTGGCACCAGCAGGGCTGGTGCTGCTGAGCTTGGCCCAGGCCCTCCTCCATCCCCACTCAAGGGTGACTGATTCTAACCTCCAGGCTCTCTGCTGCCTGTGAGCCTTCAGCCACCCACATTCCCCCTGTGTTGAGTAATTCGAGGCGGCACCCATTTATATCAGCATCTTTTCTCATGGCCACCCCATGAAGGAGATGTCCAGCCAGTGTCTACTTCTTGCTCTCCATTGGCTTTTGCTGTTGTTGTTGTTTAAATGGTGTTCGGGATGGAACCCAGGACCTTGGCTAGGCAAGCCCTCTACCACTAACTTACATCTTTAGCCTCTCACCTCTACCTGGATCTTTTTTGTTTGTTTTGTTTGAGACAGAGTCTCATGTATTCCAAGCTGACCTCATATTCTGAAACTCTTAAACTTCTGATTTTCCTGCCAGCACCTCTCAAATGCTCAGACTGTGGGCCTATTCCACCATGCCCAGATTATGTGGTGCTAAGGGAATCAAACCCAGCCCTTCGTTTAGACACTTTACCAAATGAGCTGCATCCCAGGTCTCTAGCACTTTTGTCTTTTGAAACAGCATCTAGTGGTTCCTCCCCCAATCTTAATGGCAATATAAGGCCAAAGAACCAAGGCTGAGCTTCTCAGAGGCGCTTCACGGGGCTTCAGGAACCTGGGGGTCCTACTCTCATGTCTCAGTGAATTTCTCTTCCTGAGCAACAGGTAGGCACATTCTGAGGTTCATGGTGTATGCTCTCTGATGCTCCAGCTCCCAAGAAAGTCACTCTCCCCAGCCCTAGTTCATGCTAGGGATCCTTGTATCCTGGGAGGGGGCAGGGGGCCGGTAACAGGTGGATTCCTGTTTCCACGTACCCCTCTCCCACTCCTGACTGAAAGGGGACAGAGGGCTCCCCCAGGTGGCCAAATATGCCAAGGCTGGAAGCTGGAGCGAGAACTTGCTTTAAACTTCTGACCCCTTCACTCTCCTGAGTACAAGGGCTTACCCCGTGCAGGTGTTTCAGTTTGAATATTAGGAAATCAAGTGTGTGTGTTTGGCATCTGCATGAAAAAGAGGAGGCAGCAGCTCAGGAACTGTGCATTATTCTTAAATTAGGGAAGCTGCTACCAAACCCAAAGATGCAGGAACTGGTCTGATGTGTGGTCATGGATCACAGGACACAGACAATGGGCACGAGAAGCCCTGGGCAGAGCCCAGGGGGAAGCCAAAAGAACTCCAGAATGGCCACACTCAACCCAAGACTTTCATCCTCCATTTTGTACGCTGTGTTTCGGTATCAAACCCAGGGCCTCACACATACTAAGCAAGCACACCACCACTGCACTATATCTCTAGACCTTTTAAAACTTTGAAATGGGGTCTCTATAGTCCAGGCAGTCCTTGAACTTGTGATCCTTCTGCCTCAGACTCCCAAGTAGCTGAGATTACTAGCCTATTCCACTGGTTTCAGCTTTTTTTTTTTTTTTTTTTTTAATAGGGTCTCCTGCTATAGCCTAGGCTGACCTAGGCTGACCTGGAATTCACTTTGTAACCCAGGCTGGCCTTGAACTCAAGATCTTCTTACCTCAGCCTCCCAAGTGCTGGGATTACAGGCATTGTGCCCCCACACCTGGCTCCACTACCAGGAGGTGTGTGCTTTGCCGTCCCCATCTAGCAAGTGAGGCAATAACCTAAAAGCAATTGAACTCCTTGTCTAAATCACACCACTCCCAGAACCTGGCTCACACCCCCTTACTTTCACGACAGCCTATGGTCGCTCACAGGAAGACAACAGACAGAATAAGCAGAAGAGTGGGCAGATGTCTACACTCATAAATACGGCTGTCTGACTTGAATGCCTTACCCTCGGAGCACAGCCAGCAGGTGCTCAAGAAGAATAGACTGTGAACAGCGACAAGCCTTTCCCACCCAACACACGCTAACCGTACTGTGAGGGTAGGCGAGAAAGCCAGCCTCCCTCCGGCACCAGCAAGAAGATTTCAGACTTAGGTGGTGGCCCTTCTAGACCCCAGACACCTAGAATGACTAACAACTGGATCTGTTCCAGTGACAGGCTTGCAGCCTGGCAGGCTGAGCCTCGGCAGCCTCAGACCTGGGTTGCTGGTGACAGTCTCAGAGGCTGAGGACAGACACATGAATGCTGGCTTGATCACACACAGCTCCGCCCACATGAACATCTTCCGAAGGCAGAATCTGCTGCTGCCATCTGGTCAGTGCAGACATAGTTGAACACTGGGCCTCCTGAGCACAGGGAACAGTTCACAGAGTACATATGTGCAAAAGTGTGCCTGTGTGCCCCCCCCCCACTGTTAAGGAGATCTTGTTGAGGAGCTGAAAAGTCCTAACGCTCCAAGTTCCTGTAGGGCCGCAGCTCCTGGATCCCTGCTCCTGTTGAGTCGAAAAATGTCGGGGACAGGTAGCCTCCTACCTACTTAACTAGCTCTGAAGCTGTCTTCTGTTCTCGCATTCTGAAGATTGCTAATGCATGCAATGCCCATGGTGGCCACCAGGGGGCGCGTGAGCACCGGAAAATCTGGTCAGTCCAGCCTCCTTTCAAAAACCTTACTCCACTAGACCATTTCTAAATATTCACTAACCCCAATTTTGTGACAGGTGCTGTGACAGAGAAGAAAGGTGGAGGAGGGGACCAGAGAGGAGAAGATGGCTGGGATACTAAGGGAAGCATAGACCTACAGACTGGAGGCATTGACAGATTTGGGGCCTTAATTTGTGTTGTTTTGAAACAGTCTTCTATGCTGGCTTCAAGGGATGGCCTTAACTCCTGGGCCTCTGGTCCCTACCTCCCAAGTTCTCCGCCTGAGGACGCAGCTCTAGAGCACGTTATCAGAGAAAATCTAGTTTTCACTTCATCCTGGCCACAGGGTGGGCCCAGGCAGCGCTGAGCACTGGCCACCTCAAAACATGGTCCGATCACAGTGGTACCTGGGGCAGACAGATTTGAGAAGCATAGGGCTGCCGACTGGAGGGGCGTTTCTGCCAGAGCTTGGGGTAGGAAGAAGATGGCTACGGGCGGGGAAAGGGCACGATGCATGCAGCCTCCAGTCCTGTCTTTCGATTACCCTGCAGAGGACCCAAACACGCACAGGGCTGACGTGGCCTCCATTTCCCCTAACCCACCTAACCTAGACAGCTTAGCGCTCGAGGAGGAACCCAAACCCTGGCTTTTCTGTTAAGCGTCGAGGGGCCCAGGGTCCCTGGGACTTGGCTCACTTAGTACTTCCTGGTCTCTCTGATAAGGCCGGGCACCCTCTCCCTCTGGGATGGGTCAGGCTCTGAGGCCCACCCTGGGTGGCTGCTGGGCTCTGGCTCCCAGCATGCACCTGGGCTCTGATAACACACCTAATACTTGAACACACGCAGGCTGCTTTCCTCCTCAGGATCCCACTTAAATCTTCACAGCAGCCTGGAACACAAGCCCATAGTATCTCAGTCTCACGGCTGAGGAGCCACGCATTCTTAAGGGGCTTGTGTGGGGTCACACAGGCACGCACATCTTATGCATGGGGTAACTCTCTCCTGGGGTTTAGAGTTTACTATTTATTTTATTTTTACAAATATTTACACACATGAACCCACCACGGAGACTGTGTGGCGTTCAGAGGGCAACTTCTGAGAGTCAGTGCTCTCAATTTTACTGTATGAGTTGTGGGGATCTAACTCACCAGTTTGACAGTGTCACCGGCCTTCTTCGAGGATTTTTGGTTCAAAGTTCTTGCCCTTCACCCTGCATTAGGGCCTTGGTGGCCAGCTACGGAGCAACTACCCGTGCCTAGTGGATTAGGATCTCTGTGCAAGAGGAATCTCCTAGCTTCTGAGTCATCAGCCCTTCAGGGAACCCCGACCCGAATCCAGCTTTACTTTCCTACGGGAGAGAGGGCCTCGTACAGCGAGATGAGGGGAGCCAGCAGGACGGGGCCCAGGGGCTCTTTGAAGGATGGGGGTGGAGTGGGACGTGCCTGGGCAGACAAAGTGGGGACAAAGAGGGCCCCAGCACACCTGGCGGCCCGCAGCCCGCGCCCGCCAAGCCAGATTCAAAGTGGAGCGCAGGCTGTGATTGGTGGCCGGGCCCCGAGCCCCACCCCTCTCACCTCTCAAGCATCTGGGAAAGGGGAACCTTGTGGAGGAAGGCCCCTCTGCGTGTTTTTAACGGCCGTGCCCGTGGCCTGGCCAGTAACGAGCCCAGTTCGCTCCTCGTCCTTCCTCAGACCTGGCTGGGCTTCCGGAATAGAACCGCACCGCCACTCTTCGAGGTGCAGGGCTCCGGCCGTCCAGTCAGCTTTCCCTGATTTGGCTTTCCGACTGTGGCCCCCTCCACTTCCTCGTCTCTACCCTGGCGATCCCTGTTCTCTCTGGCCCTTCTCCCAGGGCAGCCACCACCCTGGGGACAGCTCCCGGGGGTCCGGCCTCTCTCCACCCGTGCACCCTGGCACTGGAGTGGCCGTCGAGCTTCCCCAGCAGGCGGTGACTACGCCCGCCTCGTGCTGCGGGGCGGAGGCCGGGGGAGTTCGGGGCTTAGCTCTCCAGGCTCCGCGGGGCTGCAAGCTCCCTCACCGGTGCAGATGTCCACCTCCCGGGCAGGTCGGCACGGGGGAGGAGGGGAGGGGACGATAGGGAGGAGGGGGGGCAGGGGGCTCAGGTTTCGGTCTCGAGGGGCGGGGCAAGTGCCAAGGCTGCAACCAATCGTGCCTGGGCCCGGACTCCGCACCAGCCGCCAATCACCGCTCGGCCAGCCTCCTGCCCGCCGGGTCCTTTGTTCCCGCTGGCTTGGTGGCCGCCGCCGGTCATCGGCCCTACGACTTCCGCCCGCGCGGACTAGGCCAGTGCCCGCGTGTGCTGGGCCCGCCAGGGGGCCTCCTGGTCTCGCCGTCAGAGGGCCTGTTTGTGCTCTTACACACTCGGCCTCGTCCGCCCCGAATGGCTCTGGAGGCCGGCTTTGGCTTGGGGGGGGGGGGGGTGTCACGGAGGAGCACGGGACCTGGGCAGAGGTCAGCCAGCTCTGGCTCCACCTTTCCTTCCTCGCCCTCTCAGCGGCGCTGCCTGTGCTGCGGGGTTTCCCCGAACACAGCTTTTGTAGCCTGGCTGACTTTGGGGGTGCATCCTGTGACGCTCCTGGAAGTTGCAGGTGCCTCCCGCTGGTCCCCTTCTGTCCGAGAGTCTGGGGTATCGTCAGTGTTGACTGATTTAGGGATTAGGGCGCGTGGCAGGGCCGACCCACAGTGGAGTCTTCCTAGGGTTGCCAAACCTCAACCCCCAACTCCCTCTTCAACACATCCCCGACAGGCCTTTCTTGGTTCCTCCGGAGACTTGGGTCCTCTCTCGAATTGGACTCTCAGTTTTCTTATCTGCAAAATGGGATCGATTAAAGTGTTGTCAACTTTATTCTTTTTGTTTGTTTGTTTTTTTACGACAGGGTTTCTCTGTGTAGCCTTGGCTGTCCTGGACTCGCTTTGTAGACCAGGCTGGCCTCGGACTCCCGGGGATCCTCCTGCCTCTGCCTCTCCGGTGCTGGGATTAAAGCCATGCACCACTGCTCCCAGCTCACACACCTTCTGACCTGGCCTCATTTCGACTCCTGTCCTCTTCTGAGCAGCTCCTGTTCATCCGGCCCCAGCACTTGGGTGGTGACAACGGGCTCCCTGCCATCCAGCCCTGCCTGCCTTCCCGTCCTAACCCAGGCAGGCAGGATTACTTTTGTTAAAGCCTTTGACCAGGGTCTGGGGAACAGTGGGTATCCTCTCCACCTGTGTTGGCCAGTGAGGACAGCCAGGACAACAGGCCCGCAGCAGACTGGCTTTGCGAACATGCTCTGCAAACAGGCTTAAGGAGGGTGAGGCCTGCTTCTTGTCCATGCCCACCTTTTGGCTTTGTTTTTGTTCCATGCTCTTTCTGGGTCTCTCTCTCTCTGGGTTTCCTTTTCTTTTTTTGGGGGGGGGTGCTTGTCTGTCTCTCTTTTCTTTTTTGGCTGTCCCACACTGGCTTTTTAGACCATGTTGGCCTGGATGGAATTCACAGAGATCCTCCTGCCTCTGCCTCCCCGAGTACTGAGATCACAGGCATGTGCCACCTTGCCTGGCTCGCTTGTTTTTTGGAAACAGGGTTTCTCTGTGTATCCTTAGCTGTCCTGGACTCTGCAGACCAGGATGGCCACGAACTCACAGAGCTCCACCTGCTTCTGCCTCCCCGAGTTCTGGGATTGCAGGCATGCACCGCCACTGCCCAGATGCCCTCTCTGGTTCTTATGGTGTCCCAGATGAATTTATATTAACAAATTGGAGGAGAACTTAGGACCAAGAACACCAGAGGCTGCCTTGCCTCCCTCCCAAGGATTCCCCAGGGCCCTAGCTTCTAAATCATCTGTGAGGGTGGGGGTGGAGGAGCCAGTTGGGAAGCATTGCAGGGAGAAGCAGGGAGGGTGGAGAGATTGACAGAAGAGGCCAGCTGCTGTTTGTACACAAGCCCTAAGTTGATAATGAGTGGAGGGTGGGGGAAGGGACAGGGTGATGGCTTGGCTAGGGCTTCTGCCAGCTCAAGAGACTGTCCAGAGCATGACTGGTCTTCTGCTGGCCCTCCTGCTCAGGCCTCTACTTTTGCCCAGCGTGTAAATCTGCCCAGAACAGAGTGCTGAAGCCTGGGGCTGGGTGATGGGTAACAGAGTTCTTCTATAGCCAAAGCGTCACTTGCCCCAAGTGCTGAGTCCTGAGAGCAGCCATGAGAAGTAAGGGCGGGCCTCTGCCTGGTGGAGCACAGGGTCCTTAAGGAGCTTGAGTGGGCAAAATGGACCATCCTTAGACAGTCGGAGAAGAGGGAGGGCCCCAGAGGAGAGGCCCACAAGAGTCTTAGTCAGGGCCTCCTCTAGGAGCAAAGAGGCAGAACTAGAGTTGTTAGCAAGGAGACTCCTGCTGACACCTCAGCTGACAGTAATGCCTGGAAGGCCCCATGGTGACCATTGGTAGGGGCACAGATAAACAAGCAAAGGAAGGCCAGAGGGGCCTGGGGAATGAGGACTAGGAAGGGCATTGCCATTGGCTTCCTGCACGTGGAGAGTCCTGGAAGGGACTGTCTTGGAGCCCTGCTTTGTGCCAGTGTTCACTGGCCCTCAGGGTCTGCCTGTCTTGATGACATAGCTCACAGGGAAAGATGTGCCTCATGCCCGCAGCCACCCCTGCCATGTGGGCTGCAGGGCACAGCAGACAAGCTGAGCATGCATGGGTGTGTGCTCCCACAAGCAATGCATGCACGCAAGCATGTTCACTCCTGCTGTCACATGTGCTGGCTTGGCAAAGCCCCTTGGAACAGGGAGCTGCTAGTGCCAGGAGGAGCTGGCAGCTCCCAACAAGCCCCCTACCCCCACTACCTGTTCCCTTGGATGCCGAAGCTCTGAGCTAGCAACTGTTCCATGAGAGGGGCAGCTGGAGCTGGGCTGCAGCAGCAAGCAGGACTCTGGGGCCTTAGGCTTCTGTTCTCATTCCTAAGAAGCCAGAGCTGAGCTTTGTGGGGAGCAGCAGGGAGGATGCCCCACTGGGAGGATAGAGAAGCCTGGGAGAGCAGAGCACGTTGGGTATAGCCAAGTGCAGATTGGAGTCCAGGGATGGGGAAGCTGGGCAAAGGCCAGGAGGTCAAGGAGAGGAGGGCGGAGTGCAGCGAGGGAATTAAGGCCCACAGCCCAGAGAAAGGCGCGGCAGGAGGTACGCACAAAGCCCTGGGCTGCGTTCCAGTACCACATAAACTGGCTTTGGTGGTATGTGCCTGTAGTCCCAGTATCGAGACGAAAAGAGGAGGACGAGTTCAAGCTACGTCGTACGTTTTTTGAGGCTTCGGCTACATGAAACTCAATACATAAATAAAAAGAGAGGTAGGCAGAGGAGGAAACACGGTGTTAGGCACCCGAGGGGCCTTGGATACCTGCATGAGTGTACTCCAGAAGGGTACAGCAGGAATGCACAGGCTTGTGCATATGTATGGCCCTGGAGCCAGTGGGAGCCACTGAGGATGCCGGACCGTGCTTGGACACCGTGCAGGGCGGCAGACTGGCAATAGCGACAGGAGCTGACACAGCACTAGCTCAGAAAAACCACACTCCACTTTCTCCCTCTGCAGGTATGTGTGGACATGGCTTCTCTTTGCCGAGCTAGCGTGGATGTAGGGAGTAGACGCAGACACCCCTTCCCTGGGCTCAGCTACTTGAGTAGGGGCCTGCAAGGGCATCAGGCCCTAGGTCAGAGATTACCATGAAGAGCCTGGAGCTGGAGCCAGAGAAGAGGCCAGGCTGGTGCCACCCGGTGAAAGGACCAGGCTGGCCCAGGCCCAGGGCCTTTTTCAGGCCGCCCTCCCAAGCCCACAGAGGAGGCATTGATGGCGTAAGAGGCACCCAGAGGCTGCTGCAGCTGGCATAGCATGATTGGCCCTGGGCCTTGGGAGTGGGGATTTGGATGAGCCCCCAAGCTGTCAGTGAGAAGGGTCCAGGACTCAGGTGTATTTGTCTAGGGTCAGCACTGACCTCCTAGCATTTCAGAGTTCAGGAGTTTGTGTATAGTGGGTACAGGCAGGCGTCTGATAGGAAAGTCAGTCATGGTGACATAGGCCTGTCATTCTTGAACAGGAGGCTGAGGCAGGAGGATTGAGAGTTTGGGGTCAACCTAGGCTACTTAGAAAGACCGTGCCTCAAAAAGCAAACAAAATCCAAAGGAGAATGAAGCCCTCTTTCCTAGGGTGTGGGCCCTGTCTGTACCCCCAAACGGAAACCCCACACTACCCAGATTTCAGCCTGCCTCTGGCTTTGCTGTCCACTCTGGACCTCGCCCCCTGAGATCACAGTAGTTTCTACTTTCCTCCCCAACTTTCTGGTCTCCGTGCCCTGGTCCCCACTGTGAAGCTCCATGATTGCTGTGCACAGTGATAAGCAAAGCCTCCAGGGGCAAGGGATGGGTGGTAGGCCAAAAGTTCTCTCCCTATTTCTTTCCTTTTTGAGACAAGGTCTCAATATGTCTCCCTGGCTGCTCTGGAACTCACGGTGTAGACTAGGCTGTCCTTGAACGCACAGATATCTACCTGCCCCTGCCTCCCATGTGAAGAGATTATTAAAAGGTGTGTGCCACCACACTCAGCTTCCTCCCTTTACCCACAAGACCCTGAATGAACTTGAGAATGGCCCCGGACAATGCCACCCTCCTGTCTCCCTCCACTACCTGTTCTGCAATCTCCCCCACCCCCAGCAAGCCCCTGAGGGTCTAGTCATGCCCTCCCCCCCCCCCGCCAACCCAAGTGGATAAATGTGGGCGTGAACACCTCTACTCAAAGAGATGTGTGCTCTCGCAGACAGACCCATGCATAGAACACGTGCACACTCAGAGGAGAACAGCTGCAGACCTGCACACGCAAACAGTAAACACACCAGGCTGCCGTGGTGCTCACCTTCACCCCAGCACTTGGGAGGCAGGCAAAGGCGGATCTCTGAGTTCGAGGACAGCCTGGGCTACACAGAGGAATCTTGTCTTGAGAAACAGCAACAGCACAGTAAACGCATCTGCACACACAGCTTGCATACATGGTCAAGTATACAGATACCAACATACAGATGCGCACACACTCAGACACACCACACAGGCTTCCCGACACTCATTTGCAGACAAAGGCACATGCAGCCTTCCCCCCTCCTCCCCCGGACTCATTGCAGAGGTCCCAGCCAGCCCTTTCTTGCTGAAAAGGGTATGGCCCATTCAGTCCTAAAACTGCCACTTCCTCCCCCAGGAGCCCCCGGACCGGCAGAGGGCGCTCACGGCCCCTCCTCCCAGGCCCAGCCACAGCTGGGCGAGCATGTGGTTGCCACCTGCCCTCCCGAGGCAGCTCCCCTTTGTTCCCCAGGTTCCAGGAGGAGGAGGCAACCGTGCCTGAGGACCGCCCAGCCAGAGTCCTCCAGGCTCTGCTCAGTCCCACTCACGTCGCCTTGGGGGATAAACGTGGGGGCCGTGTGGAGGGTGCCCAGGAGCAGGAGAGCAGCCAGCAGTTAGGAACAGCACCCCCCCACTCCTCCCCCGCCCACGGCTTATTCCCAGCAGGATCACACAGCCCCAGAAGATCCGGGGCTGCCTTCCCCTGGGAGAAACTCCTCCAAACACCGAGAGCAGCCAGCCCAAAGGCAAACCCCTCCAGCGCTTCTGACCCCAGCAGCTGCGAGTGAGATCTCTGGTTCCCTAAGGACAGTAGCCACGAACGCTACCGCCCTGCCAACCCTAGACAAGGATATTGTTACACGCGGGCACTGAAGACCCGCCTCCACCGTCGAGAAGAGTCTTCAGTCAGTGGTTTCATCTTCGGAGCCTTAGTGTGCTCAACTGTGAAACGGGGCTGCTTGATAGTTCTGGTCTTTCAGGTGGCCTTGAGGGACATGAGGCACCCTGGCCTGGGTGCCTGCCTGTGGATAAAAGCTGGGGGACTGTCTCTAGAGCACCGCTTATGAGCTGATTCCTTCTCTGGCAGAGGATTTGTGGCAGGTGTGGAGCCTGCTGAGAGGCACACAGCATGTGGCCACTGAACCCCTGTAAGTGAATGGAGTCTTAGGAATGCCACACCTGTAAACATCAGCAGACAGGCACTAGACGTTATCAGAGAGGGCCTGAATAGAAGATGGCTTTGTTTTCCAACTCATTTGTTTCTTCAGGGTTTCACTTTCTAGTCTTGCTGGGGTCCGGTCCTCCAAACACCCTGTGTTCAAGGTTCCTCTTCCTTTCTCCCACCAGGGTACCCGTACATCCCCTTTCAGCTGTCTTCTCCCAGTCAAGACCTTCGCAGCCCAGGATGGCCTGTCCCTCTTCCTCTTCTCCCCGGGCTCTGTCAATCACAGGGAGAGAGATCTCCGTCCTCTCAAGGTCCTTCTCCTTCTCTGAGAGCCGAAAGTCTGCTGCGGGGAGGTGCTAGCTTTCCTCCAAGCCCCCTGCCCGCTGGTCAGCTGCGTGTGGGAATCAGCATGGAGGGGCAGCTGCTGGCTGCTGTCTTCATTAGCTGCCCAGCCCCTCTCCAAGTGAATTAGCTGGTCCTTAGGGAGCAGGGGATGAAGGCCTGCAGGCTCCTGGCACTGCCAGTGATTCATTTACCACAGCCTCCGCTAGGGGCCAGCCATATCTCCACCCTTAGCCCACTGGCCTGGCTGGCACCGGCAACAACAGGAAGCGGGTGCCCAGAACAGCCCTGGTTGCCCATCCACCTGCTCCCAGCAGTCTGTCAATCAGGCGACTTGCCTCCATCTGCCAGTCGCTCCCACATGCTCATCACACTCACCTCCGCCTGGCCCCGTCTGCCAGCGTCTATCTCTCCATCTCTCCAGCCTTTTGGCATGTAGAGGGGGGCTCAGGAGAGGCCAGCTGTGCCCCTCCTTTCTGCATCTTCTTGACCTGGGATCCACTAACTGACCTTGATGAAAATAGGGCTGCGGCTACTGCTGGGACCTGGCCTCTGGCTCCGCCATCTTCTAGCAAGGGCACCTCTTGATTCCTGATGTGAAACACTTAGGACCCCATCATTCTCTCCTCAGCAAACCTCCTTCCTCATTTTCATTTACTTGACAGAAGGCATGTGTTCAGTAGCAGGGAAGAAAGAAAGAAAAGAACAGAAAAGAAAGAAAGCCCTTCCCACACAGCAGTTGGCATCTCTTCATTAGCTCATACAACTTACGTCTCAACATCTTCAGCTAGAAAGCTGGCCACCGCATCCAGAGGGGAAAGCACCCACTATCTGAGTCTGCAGATCTGAATTCTAAACGTGGGCCCTTGTCCAAGAGCTGTTGGACTTGCTCCCCTTCTCCAGCTGGTACTGGGGTACCTTTCTGACACAGGGAACAGAGCATGGAGATACCACCCCAGTGGCAGCATGGTCCTTTGGGTGGGTGGGGCTCCTACACATGTGTGCAATTTCCCCTGCATTGTTCTGTAATCCTTGATGTGTTGTTTCTGTAATTGGTCTCAAATGGCTCCATCCTAATACATAGCATCTGCAGTTCTGTTTAGTTTATTAAGCGCTTCCTTCCTGTCCTGGTCCCACCTTGACAGAAAGGGAAGGAGAGGGCTAGAGAGGTGGCTCAGTAGGTAAGTGTCAGGACCTGAGTTTGAGTCTCGGCGTGCGCACGAAAAGTTGGGTGTGGCCTCCCACACCCTGTGACTCTTGCTAGCCACCAGCCTAGCTCCAGGCTTAGGAAGAGGCCCTGTCCCGAGGGAATGAGGCAGCGGGGGTGAACAGAGCAGGATGTGTCTCTTTTGTCTTTGGCCTCTAAGTGTGCACACCCACATGCTCCTCCCCCACATAGACCTGCCCCTGTGAGCATGTACACACACACACACACACACACACACACACACACACACACACTTCAGCATCTGCCATTGAGTTGCATCCTAATCCGTCTCTCTACTTTTCATTCTGAGAGAAAGTCTCTTCAGTTAGCCAGGCTAGCAGCCTTGAACTTACGCTGTAACTAGAGCACACTTCCAACTTTTTCCTGTCTCCACCTCCCAAGCAGCTGAATTCTGAGATTACAAACCTGTACCACTAGGTCTAGATTTAACTTTTATTCTTTTGAAATGAGGTATGGCTGTTGTTTAGACAGTCCTGCAGATCCTGGGTTCAAGTGATTCTCCGGCCTCCTGAACAGGGACTACTGGCAAATACTAGTTCTTTTTTGTTGTTTGTTTTTTGAGACAGGGTTTCTCTGGGTAGCTGTGGCCACTACTCTGGTCTCACTTTGTAGACCGGACTGGCCTCAAACTCACAGCGATCCACCTGCCTCTGCCTCCCAGAGTGCTGGGATTACAGGCGTGAACCACTAAAAAAATTTTTAACTTTTCAAAATAAACATTCATGTGTATACGCAGACTCCCTGTCCTGTGCCTCACTCACCCAGTGGTCGAGGCAGAAGCTGGCCTGAAAGACCACACTGTATCAAGAACACCTCAGGGACTGAGCTTCGACTGAGCCACTTTGGGGCTTCCAAGAGGAAGTATCAAAGTGAGCTTAAAGATGAGGTCACTGCTCTGAGCAAAACAATTCATCTTTGGGACACAAGGTTTTAGGTGAATTGGGCTTAAAGGTTTCTGTGTGCCCTTTTTTTGAGGATCCAGTTGTTTAGGCACCAGAGGCTTCTGGCCTCCCTGCCACCATTTTGCAGCCCCCTCCAGCCCTATTGTTGCTTGCTACTTCTCTTCACCTCTTACTCTCACTTCAGCCTGCCACCCGGACAAGCCCATGCACTTTTCTGGTTCCTCAAGTGCTGATTGTGCATTACTAGGTTTGCTGGTGCGCACCTTTAATACCAGCACTCAGGAGGCAGAGGCAGGGGGATCTCTGTGAGTTCCTGGCCAACAGCTTGGTCTACATGGTGAGACTATGTCTCAAAAAAAGGAGGTGGGGAGGGGAGGAACGGGGAATGAAACTCAGTGGTGAAGCATGCTCCCTGGTTTAATTAAGTGGATGGCGCCCTCACAGCTCAGACTGTGGTGGGGAGCCAAAGGGCAGCCTACTCTAGAGAAGATGTGGGGAGCCAGGTATGGTCCTTGTGTGTCTTCCCTGTCTGAGCTTTCTGGGCCCGCATGAGGCCTGCATCTCACCTCATCGAAGGTGACAAGTTGAAACACTTGGCTTTCCTCTCACCCTTAGGGCCGGTGATTTTGCCATCACAGGCTTGCTCTCCAGCAGGCAGAGCTTGGCTCTGTGGTCCTTCAGGCCAGCAGCAGAATGCAGAGAGATGTAAGTTTAAGAACAGAAGTGGGATGACTTGTTTTTCCAGTGTGCACACACATGAAACATCCCTGGAGAGTGTGCTTTGGATGGGATTTAGGGAGAAAGCCTAACATGCTCAGTGTCTAATGAGGCCTGGTTCAGGGTCCAGAGATGACTGAAGGTCCCTGGGAGGGGACCTAAGGCAAGGCTAGAAGCACTAAGGCAGAGTGAAATGACCTCAGCATTACTAATACCAATCACAGGGCCACAATTTCTTGAAAAGCCATAGTCGTAGGCTGGGTATTGGTGTGTAGGGCATGCCTGTAACGTCAGTGGTTGGAAGGCAGAAGCAGGATTGCCGTGAGTTCAAGGCCAGCCTGACTAACAGAATGAGACCTTATCTCAACAAAACAACACAAACAAAAAAAGCAACAGTTCTGAGACTTTTTAAAAAAGAATGTTTATTTGTTATTTATAGAGCATTCTGCCCAGATGAGGGCATCAGATCTCATTATAGATGGTTATGAGCCACCATGTGGGAATTGAACTCAGGACATTTGATAGAATAGCCAGTACTCTTAACCCCTGAGCCCTCTCTCCAGCCCCCAGTCCTGAGATTTGAAGGTCAAGAATGGTCATTGTCAGCCTGGCAGGGTGGCCCATGCCTTTAATTCCAGCACGGGGGAGGCAGAAGTAGGCAGAACTCTGTGAGTTGGAGGCCAGCCTAATCTGCAAAGCCCAGGACAGCCAGGGCTTGTTACACAGAGAAACCCTGCCTCAAAAAACCGCAAAAAGAAGAAAGGAGAGAAGGAAAGGTCATTACCGTTGAGCTATTCATCATGGTGCTTAGTTACCCAGATATGACAGGGCTCACGAAGAAGCCAGGTGTCCTCCATGATGTTTGTAGAGCAGGTTCGCTCCCTCTCCCCTGCTCACGCTCATGCTCACCTGGACTCAGCCGGCGGCGTGCCCAGCTCAGGCTTGGCTGCACACAGAGGCTGTAGGCCTCCAAAGGCAGCCGGGCTTCAAAGGGAAGGGGGTGTGTCTTTTTTGCATTGCACCTGGCCAGGGTCTAGCTCCTACTGCAGGGAGCCTGTCCTAGGAGCAAAGGGTAAGAGCTAAGTAATAGGTTACTTGTTGGTTGGTTTCTGTGAGTGGGGCCTCCAGTGTGCCATGGCAAGGTATGTGTGTCTGAAGGCGAGTTCTGGGAGTTTGTTCTCTCCCTTCAGCATGAGTTCCAGGGGGGATGGAACGCAGGTCACCATGCTTCACTTTTACTCACTGACTGAGCCACACTTTGACAGTTTCTAATTGTTTTAATTTTCTAGGTAGGGTTTTATATATCCCAGGTTGGCTGTGAAATTGAACCTGATAGGTAGCTGAAGATGGCCTTTATTCCCCCCCCCCCCCCAGAAACAGGGTTTCTTTGTGTAGCCTTCGTTGTTCTGGACTCACTTTGTAGACCAACCTGGCCTCGAACTCACAGCGTTCAGTCTGTGTCTGACTACCTGAGTGCAGGGATCAAAGGAGTAAGCCACCATGCCCTGCTGACCTTGACCAGGTCCTCCTGCCTCAGCCTCCCACTTTTGGGTTCTCTAAAGGGTTGCCTGGGTCTAGCCATGAAATATTCAGATTGACATCCCCAGGTAATGGCCAGAGAAACTACTGGATGACAGGGAGCCTTCGCTGGCCTAGAGATCATCATGTGGGCAGACGAGCAGGCCTCAAACTCTCAGAAAGCCTCCTTCTGCTTCTGTCCTCTGAGCCGCCGTAGCTGGATCCACAGACGCTGCTGTTACCTGACGAGGAGCCAGACTTCAACTGTTTGGTATAAAATGCATGTGTGGGAGGAAGAGGGCTATAGAGATGTGGATTTTTTTTTTCCTTGACATGTTCTTGCTCTGCACTGACCTGGAACTGGTCTCGCCTCAACATTTCGGCAACCCTTCTGCCTCAGTCTCCCAGGTGCTGGAATTACATGTGTGAGCCAGCATCCCTGGCTCTTGACTTTTCACTTACTCTTAAACGATGTACATTACTGTCTCTTGGAAAGTCCCCCAGAGGGCAAGAGAGTTGTAACCAGGAAGTGGGGGCTAGGGACACAGCTTAGTGATAGAATGCTTGCTTAGCATGTAACAGCCCTGGTTTAGCACACACATGCGCGCAAATATGCCATGGCGGAGGGGAGGGCAGAAACAGGAGGCGGGTGGAGAGAAGAAGGAGGAACTGGAGAGAAGGTGGGATAGGACAGAAGAAACCACTAGAAGTCTCAAACTACACTCAGGCAGGGGGATGTTGCGAAGGGCACCGAGAATGGGTGCTGGGTGGCGGAAGGGCATGGGGTGACCCATCTTTACCCCTACCAGTGTCCTAAGACAGACATGTTTCCTCTTTTGTGAAAAGGGGACATCTCTCTAGGTTGGTGTGAAGTCAGAATGTTATAATCTGAGAGAAAGTGCTTAGTTTGGTTAGTTAATGACTACTTTCATTAACTCAGGCCTAGACTGTAAAATTTAAAAGATACTTGGACAACAGAGGGAAAAACCTTAGAGGAGCTGAGGGTGGGATGTGTGTGTGTGTGTGCGCGCGCGCACTCGCGTGCACGTGTGTGTAAGACCTGTCAACCTAAGGGTGTCCCAGGGCCTTGAGCTACAGCTCAATGCTGAGTTTCTGGCACCGGACAGTGAAACGCAATTAACTGGTTTTAAGACCCAAAGTCTCTTTGAAGAGAAGGGGCTGGATTCAGTGTGGCTGAGTTGCAAAGTACTGACCTAGCATGTTCAAAGGCACTGGGTTCCACAGTACTGGGAGAGAAAAAAGCTTTGCCATTCTAAGCTGAGCTTTTCCTGGTTGCATTAAGCAGCAGTGATGTGACTATTCTTCCTTTCACCCTCGGGAGCTGTGATTCCTCTTATTTATTCAAGAACAAACGGAGGTTCACGAGGGCGGGACTTCTGTCTCTTATTTCGAGACAGGGTCTCTCTACATGCTCCTGGCTGTCCTGGAGCTCGCTGTGCAGAACAGAGTGGCCTTGAACTCATAGAGCTTCTCCTGCTTCCGCCCTCCAAGTGCTGGGGATAGTGCGCTACCATGCCTGAGCAGTGTTGTTCAGAGAACTTTAGTTAGCCTGGAGAACCACTGTTTGCTGATGCCATGGAATGTCCCAAGGGACCCTCCTGTGCTCATCTGTTTCTTAGCAGGCCTCCTTTTTTCTTCTCTCTCCTTTTTGAGATGGGGCATGATAGCCCCGGCAGGCCTAGCATATGCTATGTAGCCTAGGCTAGCTTTGCACTTGTGATCCTCTGACTCCTATCTCCTGAGTGCTGAGATCATATCCATGTGCCAGCATTTAGATAGCAGACTGGTTCTGGTAGACTTTTGGTGACAATGACAAAGTATCCTCCTCATCTTGTATATCACTTGGTCCTACTACAAGAACCTTTCATCTCAGGTAGAAAGTACCCATCTGAGAAGCCTTCCTACCTCTCGTCTCTCTCTCTCTCTCTCTCTCTCACACACACACACCAAAGGAGAGCTAAGAAGAACCCATCTCCTAGCTCTGAAACCTCTTGATTTCAGAACAGACTCCCTGGAGAGGGGTTTGGATCTCTTAATTAAAAAAAAAAAAAGAACAAAACAAAACCAAACAACTTTTAAATGTGTCTGGAGTTAAACAGGATCCTTGCCCTAAGTTGGGCCAACTTAGGGGAACTGCTGTCCCCTCTACTGTTCACCCATTTTCCATGCCTTCAATATGACAGAGCTAGACCCTGTAGCATCATGGAATTGACACACATGGAGGTCTCCTGGACTGCAGGACCTTCCTCTTGTCCCTCACACCTTGCCTTGTCTTCAGGGTTTGGTTAAGCCTCTTGTTTGTGTGCTGGGAAGCAGTCTTGGCTACTCAGGTCTCTTGAGTGTTCAGTGCTGGTGTCAGCCACGGTCCTAGTCATTTAGCAGGCAGGGTGAGGGACACGGAGACCTATGTCTGTTCTGACCAGGCTTGCCATTCCAGTCACCTGGATCTTCCTTTTCTTTCCTCTTCTTGCTGTGTAGCCTTGGACGGTCTTGAATGTGTGGGGATCCTCTTTTGTCTCTGCCTCTCTAGTGCTGGGACTTCAGGCAGGCAGCCATTTACAAGCCATTTACCCAACATTTACAAGGGTTCTGGGAATCTAACTCAGGTCCTCAGGCTTGCACTGCAAGCACTTTATCCACTGAACCAAAACAGTTCTGGGAATGATAATTCTTTGATGAAAATTTAGCTGGAGCATGAGGCAAAGGGTCACACCAAGTGGGGAACACAACCAGACCCACTGCACTGTGCCTACAGGGTGGCCGTCAGTGCCAGAATTCCCCTCTCATTTCAGCTGGGAACCAGGTGGCAAAGGGCAGAGACCTGCTTGGAACCTTTATCAATCCAGCCTGGAAATGAGTTCTCCAGTCCCCCTGCTGGCCCAGAATAGAGACACAGGAAGGAGGGAGGCTGAGGCTGGACCGGGAGAACCCTGAGGATTCCTGCCTCAGCGAGTTTTCCAAGGAACTGAAAGCACTAACCTAAACTAGGGTTCTAAGAGAACCCCTCCCCCCATCTCCCTCTGTGGTGTATTATTGTTATTTTTCGAGACATGGTTTCTCTGTGTAGCCATGGGCATCCTGGAACTCACTCTGTAGTCCTGGCTGCCCTCAAACTCAGGGAATGCCTGCCTCTGCCTCCCGGAGCGCTGGGATTAAAGGTGTGCGCCACCACTGCCGAATTTAAGGTTCCACAGGAACCTGCCTTCTTGCCACATGCAGTGCCTCACAGGCCTTCGAAGGTGGTTACCCAGGTGTGTGCCAGCTCCTGCGCTCCTGCAGTCAGCATCTTCCTGTGCCATAGTGAGGTGAGGCTGGGCCCACCCACTCACCAACGTAACCAGAGCTTAAGCGAAAAACGCCCACGGGCTCAGCTATGCAAATAGGTGCACCAGGCGCTGGGATGCAGGGAAGGTGGCCAGGAAGAGGCACAGGCAGGCACGAGATTCCTGGAGCCTCTGTAGGGGGCAGGCGCACAGGAAGTTAGCAGCTACTCTTCTACCCAGCAGCCTAGGAGGCACTCTGATACCTAGGGGTCACGGCTGCTCCTCTGCATACCCACCTCCTCCAGTCTCCTCACCTAACTTGGCTTCGGCCAGCACCAGGCTCTGCAGGCTCTGGCACGGGTTTTGACAGCAGCCTCATATGTCAAGAGACATTCCCCACCCTCTCCCTGCTGGTTAGGAGCCTCCCAGGGTGGCCAGACCTGTGTGAGTACCAGGAGTGGGGCCTCTAGCCCAGCTCCCTAGGGAGGACAGCAAGGGCGGGCAGGCCCAGGCCTGCTAGAGAGAGCAGCCACGGGGGGGGCGGGGGGGGGGGCTCTTACACAACCCTGCCGCTGGCAAGGCGGGAGGGTTGAAAAGCAGCTGGCAGCTCCTCAGGCCCTGAAGCCTAAGCAAGGAAACCACAGCCCGAAACTCCAGGGGTTCTGAAGGGCGGGAAGGCGGGAGTTTTTGAGGCCTGTTCCACTGTGGCTACCTCCCAAACTCCATCATTCCTCAGAGGCCAAAGGCACTGCCAACCATGCTGGGCACTGAATCACAGGCTTTAGAGACTCAGTAAAGACATCGTCCTCATTTGCCGCCGAACATGAGAAAAATCTGCTGAAGACGTTGTTCCTTTTGCCAGTCCTGCAAATATCCTTAAACCAACACTCTTACATACAGATGACAACTGGAAGGCGGCTTTCCGAGAGCATGTTTCCCAGAATGTGCTGGACACTGGTCTCAGCACTTTTTGAATATCTAGCTATTCAGTTCATGTTATCCCATGTCTAGTTTTTAGAGGTGGGAAAGTGCATCACCTGGTTTTATAGAAATGTATGTATATATTTATTTATATATACACATATACTTATATATATATGGATTAAATATATAATATGGAAAAGAAATATAATAAATATATACAAAATAAATAAGTATATATTAATAATAAATAAATTATATATATTTTTTAATTTTTTTATTTTTTTTCTGAGACAGAGTTTCTCTGTGTAGCCCTGGCTGTCCTGGAACTTACTCTGTAGACTAGAATGGTCTTGAACTCAAGAGATCCACCTGCCTCTGTCTCCCAAGTGCTGGGATTAAAGTTGTGCAGCACCACTGCCTGGCTCTCAAATATATTTTTTAATTAAAAAAATTACATGTCTATGGCTGGCCATAGTGACATACCCCTTTAATCCCAGTGGAAGGAGGCAGAGGCAGGTGGATCTCTGAATTCAAGACTAGTCTGGTCTACAAAGAGAGAGTTCCAGGACAGCTGGGGCTATACAGAGAAAACTTGATTTGGAAAAGCGTAACCAAACCAACCAAACAATAATTACATGTATCTGTGCGGGGAGGAGGGCACACACATGGAGGCCAGCAGACATCTCCTGGGAGTTTCTCTCCGTCTACCATGTGGACCCCAGAGATGAGCTCAAGCCCTCAGGCGAGGCAGCATCTTCATCCTGGGTGCCATTTCGGCAGGCCCCGAATCTGACCCAGCTCGTCAGGTTTGTTTTAGGTGTCAGGCAGAACGCTGAGACAGTCACTGAGGCACACTTGGGAATGGCTTAGGAGCCATCCTTGACTGCACGCCAAGTACCTACATGGCCAGGTCTGTGAAATCAATGAGTCAGGTCTGCTGGGGAAGGTGTGCCTAGGGGGAAAAAAAAGCCCTAAAAGTGAACCTGCCCTGAGGCCATCTGGGCTACCCGCACAGAACGAAGCTCTCAGGCAGGTCCAGAACACCCTCGATCTGCTCTGGAGGAAGAAATGTGGCCTCCTAGTGCTCACTACCTTGTTTTTGAGATTTGAGCAGCACCACAGCAGGGCCTCATTTCCTTCCTCTGGAGCAGCCAAAGGCCCAAGATGCATGGATGAGTGGAAGAGAAGAGGAGACTGGAAGAACAGCCCTCTCAGAAACAGCTGAAGAGGTAGAACGACAAGGAAAGGGACTCTTCAAAGCCTCAAAAACTGCAGCAGTTCCTGGCTGCCAACCTCCTGTGGCCAGACAGAAGACCCAGGGATGACTTTCAATGCTGCTGGGAGAGAGCCAGAGCTCCGACCATGGTTTACTCGGTAACTCTAAGTCCCTTTCTAGAGCCTCTGGATTTGTCTTCCTGATTCCGTAAATGCATAAATGGATACTCACTGTCACGAATTCAGCAGGCGGTCGGTAAGCTTCCCTTAAATTTAGGTGGTGCTTCTAGATCCGGACGCTTGAGCTTCCTCCCTACCATCTAGTATATGGGCAGGGGAGCTGTCCAAGACCAGATAAAGCAGTTCTTCGAGGGAAATTCATACTCATCCAGCGGCTCACTGACTGCCTGCCACCTCTCCTCCCTCAGCTTCCCAAGAACCTGGTCTCGTCTTTAGGTGTGGACTCAGAAGCCACAGCTGCTAAGATGTGTGTGGCATAGGCCAAGCTCTTTGTGCATCTGGGCTTTGTAGAAGACTCATCTGCAGAGTAAGAGGAGCTTAATAAGTCCCGGCTAGAAGGCACTCTCTGTTTACCGTGAAGCACAATCCCTCCACATCTCCTACCAAAGAGGGTTTTAGGCAGCTGTGGCTCAAACGCCCTTCCCCATTTAAGGAGAGTGGCTTCAGATCTTCGCCACAGTAACGGCAGAAGGCGGGGGTGGGGCAGATTTAGAATTCTGGGACAGTTTGTGCAACCTGGGGCGCTGGGGTGATCCACCTGGGGGAGATAACCATCTCCAGCCCTCAGTGTGCTCGGCGAGTGCAAAGCCCTCTGTTGCCAGGGGCTCCGGGGACAGGAGCGACCGCTGGACAACGGCAGTAGACGCAGGCCAAAGGGCGGCGGCAAGGCCTTCTCCTTAAAGGCAAAGTCGCTCGCGGAGGCCCGAGAGGCTTGCGGCGCGACTGGCACGTGCCGCGGGGATGCGGGCCGGCCACGTGCGGCTCGCGGCCAGACCCCGGTCTAACCACAGCAGCTCGCCGACACTGCGTTCCGCCCGTCGCTTCCAGCTCAGTAAAGGAGCCTCCAGGTGGGGGTGAGCCAGGGCGCCCAAGGCAACGACAAAGGCAGTTCAGGCTCCTTGCCTCGACCTCAAAGCTCTACGGAACTTGGCAGCCATCCGCCCTCTCGAATCCCAAACTCCGGGTTTTTCCCACTCCCGATTCCGCGAGCCCCCAGGAGACGGACGGCAGGAACGGCCAATCGCAGGACGCAAAGCGTCAACTTTGTGTTCGCCCGCCACTCTCAGCCAATGGGCGCGGGCTTCTTCGAAGTCCCGCCTTCCGTGTTGGGCGCCCCCTGCTGGCGACACACGATCGGACGCCATCTGCCGCCATCTTGTGTGTGGCAAAGGTCGCCTCTCGGAGTCCGCTTAGAGCCATTCTGGTCTTTCTTTTCGCAGAACAAATTGTTTAGTTCGACATCCGGGCGCGACGGCGATAAAAAAGGAGTGATGCAGCGTTCAGAAGCCGCTCGTGCGAGCTGGGTGGCCTCGTCACGCCACGCTTGTCGAGTCCGGCGCCATCTTGAGTGTGGCGTCTTTAGCGTTTTCTTTTCTCAAAGCTCCGCGTGGTTCCTTAAATGGCTCAAGTTTGAAGGAACTCCCGCAAGGACTGACACTAATGGCCTAAGAGACCGGTTTCTCCCTGTTGCGCGCGTTCATATACCCACAGGAGCCCCCAGGGTGTGGGGAAAGGGGTGAACTCGATGGCCGGGCGGGGCCCTGGACGGTGGAGCGGCTGCTGCGACGGCAGTGACCTCTCCCTGCCGACGGCCACCGGAGCCCTGAGGCGCGGACACCGACCGCTACGCGGCGTGAGGCCCAAAAACTGTCGGGCTCGAGGGCAGACGCTCGATGGCCCCGGGCACCAAGTCCCAACTCGGAGTGCCCAAGTGTGTACTTGGCGCGGAGCCCACGCACGAGGCGGCCGCGCACGGCGGGCCCGGGGGTGGCGGCGGCGGCGGGGGAACCAGCGCGCCCGCCTGGGGCCTCCCGTTCAACGGGACGGGCACAGCCCTTGGTCGAAGGCGCGGGCCGGCCGTGGGCGCGGGAACCACGCGGGCACCGCCCGGGGCAAGCGCCGCCCCGCGCTCGCCCTCCCCTCCCCCTCGCGGGCGGCCTCCGGCCCCGTCCCCCTCCCCCTCCTTCCGAGCAGGCGCGAGGGAGGGGGAGGACGGGGGCTGGGCGGGCGGCTTTGCCGCGCTCCGCTTCCCTGCGTCAGAAGCTTTAGCAAAACAGCGGCGGGGGCGCGCACGCGCGCGAGACCCCCTCCCCGGCCGAGCGGGGACCCAACAAATTAGAGACTCTGAATGACAGTGCGGCGGGGGACGGCGCGGCGCGCGCCCGGCCGGGGCTCTGCCGCTTTAAGCTCACTTGCCCATTGTTCGGAATCGAGCCAATGAGCAGACGCCCGCTCCCGGGACCCGGCCAATGGCGAGGGGGCGAGGGTGCGCGAGCACCGCCCACTAATCTATATTAAAGGTTCTGGCGCCGCGTGAGTCCCCCACTGGCTGCTCCGAAAAGCCATCTTTGCATTGTTCCCGGGTCCCGCTCCCCGCTCGCCGCAGCCGCCTTCGCCGCCCGCCTCCTCCTCCACCGCGGACTCCGGCAGCCCTCTCGCCAGAGTCCTCGAGCTCGGTTTCTGTCCCCCTCGGCTGCATCGGACCACCGGCGTGCCCCACCATGTCAGACGCGGCAGTGGACACCAGCTCCGAGATCACCACCAAGGTGAGGCTGCGCGCCGCCCGCCCCCTCGGGGTCCTCGCGCCGGGGCCGGGGCCCGGGCCGTGCAGGGCGCGTGGCGGCCGGCCGGGGCCGAGTCCGCCGTGAGGGCCTCACGGGGGGACCCCCGGCCGCGCGACGGCCCGGACACCCCCTCTTTGTGTGCGGGGGAGGGGGCGCGGGCGTGCGGGCGGCCGTCGGGAGCCGGCCGGCGGCCCGGGGGCGGCGCGGAGCTCGGCGCGGACGGGAGGGCCGCCCGCCGGCCCGCGGAACTTGCTGGCAGGTCGCTGAGCGGGAGCGGGGCTCTGGGGGCCGCGGCTCACGGAGCGAACTTTGAAACTCGGGCGCGTCGGAAGTGCGGGGGGCGCGTGTGCGGGCCGCCGGCCGCGCTGCTCTTTGTTAGCGCCTGGGTTCGCGCCCCGGAGCGGCCGGCGGCGGGCTGTCCGGACCGAGCGGGGATGACGCGGATGGGCGGCGCGCCGCGGGGCTGCTGGCGGAGGCGGCGGGCTGTCCGCCCCGGGGGTCGCGGGCCGGCGGCGGGGACCGGGCCCGGCGCGGTGGCGTTGGCGGCCCGCGGGGTTTGGGCACGGGCGGCGAGCCCACGCGCCGGAGGGGGAGGAAAGGGAAAGTGAGGCGGCGACACGCCGGCGGCCAGGGCGCCCCCCGCGGCTACTCTGCAGCGCCGGGGACGCGGCGGCCGCGCAGCCCGCGCTCCTGCCGTGAGGCGGCGGCTCCTGTGGACGCTGCCCGCCCCGCGGAGCCTCCATCCCCAGCCTGGCCGGGCCCCGGGCCGCGCTGCACTCAGATCCCGATGGTCGCGCCCCACTCGGCCTGCGGTGGGGAGGTCCGCGGAGAGTCACCTTGGTGCCGCCCGGCATCCCGCCTTAGCCGTGCGGCCCGGGGCTGAGCGACCGGGAGCGCACTCGGAGCGGCCCCGCGGGCTCCTGCAGACTGACCTGCCAGCGGCATGTCGCCTCGCGCCGCTCGGGCCTCGGCGGGACTTTCTTTCCAGGGTGAACTCCCGCGAGGCCCGCCGCTCCTGGGGAGTGCGCCCCCGACGGTCCCGAGGCCCGGAGCCGAGCAGCTTCGACTCCCCGGTGGCCTCCCGCGGGACTTTGCGCGCCAAAACTGGAGGCGGAAGCCGCGCGTTGACCCCCGCAGTGGCGACCGAAGGGGGCGTCACATAGCTGGACCTACGCTCACCTAGGGGAGCGAGACGTCGGGTCTCCAGGGCGCCCGGGCCACGTGCTCTTTGCGCGCGGTGCGTGCTGAGGCTCGCGCGCGTAGTTCGCTGAGAGTTGTGCGCTTGCGCGCCGCTGCCACCCCGCCCCCACTCCCCCGGGCTTCGGCCGCCAGGGGGCGGGAGCGAGCGCCGTGGGGTCCTCGAAGCAGGCCTATGGGCGCGAACCCGCCAGCGCCGGCAGGTCACCTAAAGTAGAACCTCGCGGCTTAGCGGCGCCATTTTCCTGGGCCCGTGGGTGAGTGGCCTGCCTTGTCAGCCACGGAGTGGAAAAAGTTATCCAGCGGTCGGGCCCCAAGCCTGCCGTTTTCCAGAGTGCCAGCTAGTTACTTGTTCGGGCTATGGCAGCCGGGAGGTACCTAGTACCAATCATGGCTGGTGTGACTTAATGGTGTTTGGCTCAAGAATCCTCCCGGATTCTCCCATCCATCTTTGAGCGATTCACCATCACCAGGCTCCTCCCTCCACTACCTTATTTATTTATGGCACGGCACACAGCCACCGCCTTCCAAGAAAGAAGCGTTTCTACGGGGTGGAGCTCCCTCTAGCTGGGAACAGGCGGTGAAGGGTGTGCAGGTGAGGGCCACAGTTCCCAAGCTTGTCTGCCCGGCCTGGCGGGTTTGAGGCTGTGGTGCCATATGGTAGCTGAAGTCGGGCACTTAAATTTACCCTGTTTTCCTGTCTAGAAAACGGAAATCCTAGGATCTGGACCACAGGCTTTGAGTTTATCTAATTCTCAGCCCTTTGGCTGATGGCTGCCGTGGATTGTTCTGAAGACTAACGGGTTTCCTCTTCCTTCTGAAGGACTTGAAGGAGAAGAAGGAAGTTGTGGAGGAGGCAGAAAATGGAAGAGACGCACCTGCCAATGGGAATGCTGTGAGTGCCCACTTAGCTGGGGCTTTTGTTCTCAGTTTCTGCTCTCAATTTTTAGCTGAGTTTAGGATGGTGAAGGGTGTTGGAGGATCAGGGAAGGAACTTCTCTAACTTTACAAAGCTGGGAGGTGTGTGGTAATTGTTTGGCATGGGCATTTCTCTTGGTTAGGGGCAAGGTGCACTAGGCATGCAGTCCTGCTTTGGAGGTGGCTAATGGCAGGCGTGTTTTCTGTCGAGCAGAATGAGGAAAATGGGGAGCAGGAGGCTGACAATGAGGTAGATGAAGAAGAGGAAGAAGGTGGGGAGGAAGAGGAGGAGGAGGAAGAAGGTGACGGTGAGTAGTCTGTTTTCCTCAGGTTCCTTTGCTGCCCGAAGGGAGAGGTTGGGGTTCTGGGCAAGTGGACCACATCCAACTGCAGTGTACAGGCGGAGTCTCGGGGCCTTCCCAAATTCTGATAACTCCACCCTCTGGTTAGACAGGCCACTCATTCAAGACTTGATCTGCTAGACAGCCTGTCTTTGGCAGGTAGCACAGACAGGTCAGAGCCAATGATGGCCATAATTGAAGGATGATGGTTTATGTGGTCCTTGATTCTCCAGGTGAGGAGGAGGACGGAGATGAAGATGAGGAAACTGAGGCTCCTACGGGCAAGCGGGTAGCTGAAGATGATGAGGTAGGTCCTGGCTTGTGGTTTGCAGTGTGAGTTAAACCTTTTCCTGAGATGCCCAAGCTTTGGGTTGGTTCTGGCTATGTTGTTGGGCAGTGGTGATAGTGAGTGGGACATCCCAGCTTTGCTTTCCTGCATGACTGGGAGGGATCTGGGGTTCTGTATGGGCCTAATTCTCTGGCTGATCCTGGAGCCTGTAGTGACAGGGCTGTTGTTTTCTGTGCAGGATGATGATGTTGACACCAAGAAGCAGAAGACTGATGAGGATGACTAGACAGCAAACAGGAAAAGCTAAACTTAAGGCCACCATGACCTATTCACCCTCCACTTCCCGTCTCAGAATTTAAACGTGGTCACCTTCGAGTAGAGAAGCAGGCCCCGCCCCACAGCGGGCAGTGTCACCCACAGATGACATGCGCTCTCCACCACCCCACCAAAACCACAACATGAATTTGCAACAGGGGAGAAAAAGAACCAAACTTCCCAGGCCCTGCTTTCTTTCTTAAAAATACTTTAAAAGGAAAATTTGTTTGTATTTTTTATTTACATTTTATATTTTTGTACATATTAGGGGTCAGCCATTTTTAATGATAACGGGTGACCAAACCAGCCTTCAGCGCGTTCTCTGTCCTCTTCTGACTTTACTTGTGGTGTGACCATGTTCATTATAATCTCAAAGGAGAAAAAAAACCTTGTAAAAAAAAAACAAAAACAACAACAAAAAAACAATCTTATTCCGAGCATTCCAGTAACTTTTTTGTGTATGTACTTAGCTGTACTATAAGTAGTTGGTTTGTATGAGATGGTTAAAAAGGCCAAAGATAAAAGATTTCTTTTTTTCCCTTTTTTTTTTTTTTTTTTTTTTTTTGTCTATGAAGTTGCTGTTTATTTTTTTTTTTTTTTGGCCTGTTTGATGTATGTGTGAAACAATGTCCAACAATAAACCGGAATTTTATTTTGCTGAGTTGTTCTAACAATGGTGTCTCGGCCTGGTTTTTGTGTTTCTGGTTCTTGGGGATGCTGTCCCTCAGCCTGAGTGGTTAATTACCACCATACCCATATTCTCTCCCCCCCTTTTTTTTTTTTTTTAAGGGAAAGGGTGGTACCTGGAGCTGAATGGGTTAAAAGTTAGCCTTGGCATTAATCAGTAGAAAGTCTGGACAAAGCTGTGGGTAAGGCCTGGCCACAGACACTGGGGAGGTTCTACTGGGTTTATCCTTTACTGCTATAGTGCCAATCTTCCTGGGACTTGGATCTTGGCCATTGGGGCCGGGTGTGGACTGAAGAAATGTGCCCTTGTTAGTGGCCAAGTTGTGAGTCTGGCTGTTGTCCTGGTAATACAGTTTAGTGGCTCCTCCTAGTGTTGGCTCATTAGTACTTGCTTGCCAAACCTTTAGGTCCTAAAGTGTTCTATGTTCTTGGAAGCTCTGGCTTTACAAGGTGACTTGATTTATTTTACCTCTGACTAGTTGCATGAGGAGGCTAGGCAATTTGTTCAGCTGGGCGAGAAGAGCACTTGTAGGGGGTGCTATGGCAGCCTGAGGGGTTGGAGCCCGAGTTACACCCTTGAGATAAGAATCATCTCAGCTATTAAAAGTCTAATCTTCAAGGTGGATAGAGGCTGAGGACTGGGCTGTGAGTTATACATGGAGGTAAGTTATCAATGGGGGGAAGGGGAGGGAAACTGACCTCACCTAGAGACAACAGGTAGGTGTGAGGAGGGTTGGACTGAGAAGGGAGTGGAGAATTAAGGAATGGCCACAGCCTTGAGTTCCCTGGCCCCAAAGATTACATCTCAACTCCTGGGATCCTAGGAACAAATAGCATTTATTTACAATGCTTTAACCAGGCAGTGGTGGCACGTGCCTTTAGCTGGGAGGCTCTCTTGTGAGTTTGAGGCTAGCCTGGGCTGCAGAGCAAGTTTCAGGGAAACACAAACACAAAAATAATGACTCAGACCCTGGACCCCACTAAAGAGGGAACAGAGACCTTCCCTGGGAAGGGAAGTGGAAATTTTGAGGGTGAGGGAGGAAGTAGTACCAAATGGAGAGGAAAGGCTGGGAGAAGGGTTGGAGTTAAGGGTGAGGTCAGAAGGGAGAGAAATGGGTACTTGTAAGGCAGCTGGAGAAATGGACCCAATGCCTTCCCCTGTACTACCACACCCTGGAGTGTATCATGTCTGGCGTGTTCCACCCATCTTCCCACCTTGGGGCTGAGAGGACTTCCTGTTCTGTGGTTGTAACAGTCCTGCTCATTGGTTGGGCTGCTCAGACCCCAGATCACCATTCAGCAGGAATATGCCGGATCAGAACCTGGGGCTCCCTTAGAACTTTGTGTGCCCAGTCTTCATCTCTATGCTGCCTCCTCAAGGAAAGAAACAAACGAACCACCTCATCTCAGGACAGTTGGTCAGTCTGGGCTTCCAGAGTCCAGGAAAGGGAGGTCCCTAAAGCAGGCAAACAGCTGTGATCTGGATGCAGCTAACCCTGTTCTCTGAGGCTGGAGCCAGCAGGTAGACAATCCGAATAGGGAGCCAGTGAGTGAGTCTTGCTGGGGCCTCAATCTTGTCTTCTGGAGAACAAACAATAGCATGAGGCTTGAAGCAAGGCTCATTCAATGCTGACTTCCTAGTCTCCTTAGCACCCTGAGCCTGCATCCTATTTCAGCAGTTGAGTCCTCTGTTTCTTTAGAGACTAGTTCTGGGAAATATCACTCTCAGTGCAATGTATTCCCTGGCCTCCAGCCTATCACACAATTAACCACTGCTTGGGGACCTTTCCAAATGACCTTTCAGGGTCACCAAGATCCCGCTGCTGACATCGCCGAAGCCCAGCAAAGGACTCTGGAAGATTTGTGAGCAAAGTGTGCCCTCTAGTGGACACAGCAGATGCTTACAAGATTTGTTAGGTCTGGGAAAGGTCCTTTCAAAGGACCGGGTCCAGGAGAGGTGCCTCTCTGCATTAGACTTCCCTCCCTCTCTCTTGCTGGAACCCTAGTAAATGTGGAGTCGGTGGCATTTCCAATGCTGTTACGTAATGTCTCATCGCAAGGACCTGGTTCCTTTTCTGGAGGGGAGACCTCGGAGGCAGAGCTAAAGTCCTAAGGCTCGGGTGTTACGGCCTCCCCTGAGTTATGGGTCCTGGACTGCCCTCAGGGACCAGCATTGCAGTTCCTTGCCTGTACTTAGCTCACTGTAGATGGTCTGTGCACACAGTGCCCTCGTGGGGCCAATCCAGCTTTGTCTGCGTTGTCAGTGCCTGTGTGCCATGCCTGCCTCAGGCTTCTGACCTGTGGTCCTCTCCTTGTGGACATTTTCTTTTTCATGGTGACAGAAGCCCTGTGCCCAGCTCTTTTGAGAGATCCTCTCAGTCTGGTCTGTCATCACAGCTGTGGTCTCCTCGGACACATATGCAGCAGGCAAGTTCTGCTACAAGTGTGCTCCAGTTCTGCACCACAGCCAGCTTGTTTTTAACCCAAAGATAGGGCCAGCCAGGGAAGGCTGCCCCCCGAGACCCTCCTCTCTGGATACCTCCTCCTTGCCTCAACTTGTAAGACTTATGGATGCTTAGCTTGGGAAATAGCCGACAGGGTTTAAGGCCGCCTGGCCGCTGCTCATCCACTGGGTGGATGGTGTGTGAGCACGCGACTTGGAGAAAATACTGCAAGCTGGTAGCTGGTGTGGATTCCGTGAAGTCCTCAGCATAAGGGACCCAGCTTGGAACATGCATGTCCAGAGGCTCTTCATCAGAGCTGCTCCCATGGTAACAAGGAGTGCCAGCTGGTCACTTGAGACACTCCATCCTTTTGGTGATAACCGCCTGAAATAGTGTGTTTGTTTTCCTTCCTGGAGAATGTTCCTCTTACAACTCTCAGGCCAGACTGAGGCTGAACGTTGGACTTAGTCCTGGCTGCACTGAGTGGTTCAAAGTCGGCCCATGACCCAAGACACGCAATCAGAGGGAGCCCTGGGGTTTTAATTAAAATACTATTTTATTTTTATGTAAGTGGGTGTTTTGCCTGTATGTGTGACTATGCACTGTGTGTCTGTGGAGGGCGTCAGATTCCCCCAGAATTGGAGTTACAGATGGTTGTAAGCTGACGGGTGGATTCTGGAATCCAACCTTACATTCTGGAAGAGCAGCCAGTGCTCTGAGCTCTTCTCCAGACACAACTTACTTATTTTTAAACAATTATTTTTATTTTATTCTTTCCTTAAAAACATTTATTTTTAGCTGGGCAGTGGTAGCACATGCCTTAAATCCGAACACTTGGGAGGCAGAGGCAGGTGGATCTTTGAGTTCAAGGCCAGCCTGGACTATAGAAAGTGTTCTAGTTCAGCCAGGGCAACATGGAGAAACTCTGTCCTGAAAAACCAGTATGTATTAGATACATATAAATATACTGCACATATATAGACACACACACGTATATACTTGTACACTTTACCCCGAGTGTGTGTGAGCACATGTGAGCACAGGTACAATGGGGGCCAGCAGTACCCCGGAATCAGTTTTAGGCAGCTATGCGTCACCCCACATGGCTGCACGGCTATCAAACTGCTGTGGAAGAGCAGGAAGTTCCTCTAATAACTGAGCCGTCTCTCCAGACTCTTGTTTTACTTTTTCAATTACATTCACTTACGTAATGTGCGCATACATGTGTGTGGACACATGTATACCATAGCATGTTGGGAAATCAAAGGACAAGGTTTTTTTGTTTTTAAGACAGGGTTTCTTTGTGTAGCTCTGGCTATCCTGGAACTAGCTTTGTAGATCAGGCTGGCCTCAAACTCACAGAAAGCCACCACCTCTGCCTCCCTGAGTGCTGGACTACAGGCATGCGCTACCAGGCTCGGCTCAAAGGACAACTTGTAGGAATCGGTTTTCTCGTTTCCACATGTGGTTCCTGATGATCAAATTGTCAGGCTTGGCCACAGGCACCATTTCCCAGTGAACCATTTCACCATTGGACCACCCCTTCTACCTTTTGTGAGACAGGGTCTCACTGTAGAGCCCTTGCTAGCCTGGGACTTGTTATATAGACAAGGCTGGTCTTAAATTCAGACATCTGCCTGCTAATGCCTGCTAAGTGCTGGAATTAAAAGTATGCACCAGCTATTTTTATCTATCTATCTATCTATCTATCTATCCATCCATCCAGTGTATTTGGGGGGTCCCCATGTGCCATGGCGTACACGAAGAGCTCAGAGGACAACTTTCCAGTTAGTTCTTTCTACCATGTGAATTCTGAGGGTCATTAGGCTTGGCAGCAAATGCCTTTACCTGCTGCCTTTACTTTGCTAGCCTTTACTTACTCAGTTCTCTCTCTCTGAGACCGGGTTTCTCTGTATAGCTCTGGTTGTCCTGGAACTTTCTCTGTAGGCTAGGCTGGCCTTGAACTCAGAGATCCACTTGCCTCTACCTTCCGAGAGCTGGGCTCAGAGGCGTGCACTAGCATGCTCGGTTTATTTGCTCTTCTTTTTGAAATCTATTTATTTTTATTTATGAGCATGAGCATGTATGTGTACCACATGCATGCAATGCCCACAGAGGCCAGAGCAGGGCGTCAGCTCTCCTGTCACTCCAGATATGGGCAGTCGTGAGACACTGCATGGTGCTGGGCCCTCAGCAATAGCAGAAGCTCTTCACCACCACCTCTCTAGCTTCTGTTTTTATTTTTTTTTTTAATCAAGTATCTGGGAAGGGGGTAGATATTTAGTTTTGGGGTCTCAGACAGTGGGCCAAGAGGCTGGGACTGAAGGCAGGCCAGCAAAGCAGAGCTGAGCAGAGAGGTCAGGGGACAAGTTCTAAAGACACTCAGGAACTGCCAAGTCCAGCATGTCTGAAGCTAGATGGTCTCAATTATACACACCAGCCACTGCCCTTCAGTCTACTGCTTCAGAGCTGACCTTCTGTTGTCTGTAACTGAAACTCACAAGTAGTCAATGGAGAGGCGGAATGTAGCTCAGTGGCAGAGCTAGTGTGTCTAAAGCCTTGTGTTCAAGCCCCAGCACCAACATGACAAAAGAGAGGGAGAAGCCCGGGCTCCAAGCTCTAGCCTGGGAGATTAAAGATGGACAAAGACAAGCCGGGCAGTGGTGGTGATCCCAGCACTTGGGAGGCAGAGGCAGGAGGACCCCTGAGTTTGACAACAGCCTGGTCTACAGAGAAAGTTCCAGGACAGCCAGAGCTACACAGAGAAACTCTGTCTTGACAAAGCAAAGATGGACAAAGGTGGAGGACAGCTTTTCTCTGGCTGGTGGTCACCCCTTTTCTGGCTGACATGGCTTCCAGACTCGGGGAGCACAGACAGGTACATCCAGTCTCAGAGATTGCTGCTCAAAGGCGTGTTCATGTGGAGGTCAGAACTCAGTTCTTTCCTTCCACCGTGTGGCTTCTAGGGATGAAGTCAGGGTCATAGGTTTGGACATAAGCACCTAGACAGTCATATCTCTCTTTTTTTTTTAGGATTTATTTATATCGGGTTGGTGGTTAAGAGCACTGGCTGCTCTTCCACAGGTCCCGAGTTTAATTCCCTGCAACCACACGGTGGCTCATGACCATGTAAAAGGGATCCGATGCCCTCTTCTGGCGTGCAGGTGTACATGCAGACAGAGCATTCAAACATTAGAGGCCACTGAGCCATCTTTCAGTCCCACTCTCCCTGTTTTGCTATGGGCCCTGGCTGGCCTGAAACTCACAGAAGTCCGTCCGGCTCTGCTTCCCGGGTGCTGGGGTTAAAGGTGTGCACCGCCACCTGGCGACAGTTTGTTGTTTTTTATATGCATGCATGAATGTTTTGTCTGCATGCATGTATGTGAGCATGTATGTGTATGTATGTGCACTATGTTGTACCTGGTGGCCACAGAGGCCAGAAGAAGGGTGAATCCCCTGAAACTGGAGTTACAGATGGTTGTAAGCTCCATAGGAGTGGGTCTTGGGAACTGAACTCAGGTCCTCTGCAAGAGCAAAAATAGCTCTGACCTTCAAAGGCCATATCTTAGCACTTGGGAGGCAGAGGCAGGAGGATCTCTATGAGTTCACGGCCAGCAGGACTCTGGTCCCTCTCAGACCTCTCTCAATAGATGGGCCATCTGACTGGCCCACCATGTACCCTCTGCCAAAAGCTCCTTTCCTTTCTTCAGACTTTGGCACTCCGACTCCATAGCTTTATTAGTTTTGCTTTGCCCTCATCCCTCAACTAGCTCAATTGCTTGGAGAGGAATCCCCTCCCCATGGTCAGGAAGCTTCAAGTCTTTGTCTGAAGAAGGCACCCCTGAGAGACGGACAGTGAGAGCCATCCTATTTGTTGAAATGACAGGAGAAGGGTTTGTTTGTTTTTTTCCTTGTAAAGGGCCCATTGGGCCTTTAGCATAACCAAGAGTGCTGAGTCTCCAAGAAAGCTTAACATGTAGCTCTCTAAATTTATTTGACCTGGATTTTTTTTTCAATAGAGCCTATTAACATACTGAAGGACATTGGTGTCCCGAAAAGCTGATCTTGCAAAACACAGGCCCTCGCCTGGGCTTAGGGAATATGTGCTGAACTGGGCAGGAGGCGATTCCTTTGGGAGCTGCTTCTATAGTCTATCTTAGGACTTCGTAGCCTTTGGTTACAGGCAGTCTGGAGTTGTGCTCAGAGAGGAGCCAGTGTGCCCTAGGCCAGGAATGTGACTGGCAGCAGCAGGCTGGGGAGACAGCAAAGGCTGGACACCTAGCTGGGAAGCATTCCGACCCTCTATATTAAGGTCCAAAAAGTACACTGGGCAGACTGGCTCAGGTCTGTCATCCCACACCCAGGAGGCTGAAGCAGGAGGATCACTGTGAGTCGTGGAGTCAATTTTTTATACCAGGCAGGCTGGCCTTGAACTCACAGAGATTGAGCTTGCTTGCCTCTGCTTCCTGACTGCTGGGATTAAAGACATGAGCCACCATGCCCAGCTAAAGCATATGTTCTTAAGTGCATTTAAATTTATTATTATTGTTATTATTTTACTTTTGGAGACAGGGTTTCTCTGTGTAGCCTTGGCTGTCCTGGACTCACTTTGTAGACCAGGCTGGCCTGGAACTCACAGAGATCCACCTGCCTCTGTGTTCCCGAGTGCTGGAATTACAGCCGTGCATCACTGCGCTCAGCTCTTAAGTGCATTTAATTTAATTAGTTGTGTGTGAGCATGCATGTGTAGGTGAGAGGAAAAGTTGTAAGAGTTGGTCCCGTGGTTTGAACTCAGGTCGTCAGGCTTGGCAGCGAGCACCTTTACCTACTAAGCCATCCTGGCGGCCCCACAGACATACTCTTCACCAAGAACTTGCACTTCCAGGAAACTATCTTAAGCACAGCAGAAGTGCTGGGGCAGGTACTACACTCAAGGATGTCCATGACAGCACTGTTCACCAGTCACCAATTTTAAAGAGGCTGAATGCTGAACTGTGTTCAGCCTTCGTTAGGAGTATGTTTGCTAGGAAGATTGAAAGAAATTGCTTTGTGTGACCTCAACCCTGACTCAGTCCAAAATAACACTTGGGAACAAGGGTTGATATATTGGTTGACATTTTTTTTTCTTTTTTCTTATATGTGTACAAATGCTTTTCCTGCCCTGTTGTGTCTGGGCATCATGTGCATGCAATGCCGACAGAGGCCAGAAGAGGGGGTCGGATATTCTAGAATTGAGAGTTACAGAAGCTTGGGAGCTACCATGTAAGTACTCAGAACCAGACTGGAGTCCTCTGGAAGAGCAGCCGGTGCTCCTAACCACTGAGCCATCTCTCCAGCCTTGGTTGGTTGGTTTTTTTAAAGACAGTGTCTCATGTAATCCAGGCTGGTCTTGGACTCATTATATAGCCAGAGGTGGCCTTGAACTCCTAATCCTCCTGCTTTTACCTCCAGAGTGCTTGCATTAGAGGCATGGGTCATAATGCCTGGCAAGAAACTGTCAGTGTGAGGCATGGGTCCTTCTTTCTAGGACTACATATACGTTTTTTTTGTTGTTTTGTTTTGAAAAATCTTTAGATTTAGTGCATGTGTGTCTTTTGCCTGAATGTGTATATGTGTGCCAAATGCATGCCTGGTGTCTGCAGAAACTAGGAGAAGGTATGAGATCCCCTAGAACTTGAGTTGGGGCTGGATGTGGACCCCCATGTAGGTGCTAGCAATCAAATCTGAGTCCTCTGCACAGGCAACAAGTGCTCTTGACTGCTGAACCATCTCCCTAACTCCAATACTAATAGGAAGGATGGGGGGTGGAGAAGACAGGGTTTTCCGGTGTAGCCCTAGCTGTCCTGGAGCTTGCTGTGTAAAGACTAGCATTAGCCTCAGATTCACAGCGATTACTTGCCTCTGCTTTCCTAGCGTTGGGTTTGAGGGCATGCCCCACTGGGCCCACCAGAAAAGGACATTTTTGAGACAGTCTCGCTATGTAATCTAGGTTGGCATTGAACTCAGATTTTCCGGCCTCAGTCTCCAAATTACACCACCACACCTGGCTCTGTTTTGAGAGCTTTGGAACACACTAGGTCATGAGCAAGTGCTGAAAGTAAACTTGACACAATTAGCAGAGAGGCTTATCTTGACTAAGGGCACATGACGTTCGCCTAGCAGAGACAGGGATCAGCTTTGCATCTGGGACATTCTTTCTGGCTATGACCTGCAGTATGACTAGGGATGGATGGGGGCGGCCAGTGCCTGGTCCCAGTTGGCTATGGGGGACCAGAGTAAGGGCAGGAGGGATGGAGAGAGTGATGTTTGTAGACTTGAATCTAGCCGGAGGAAGATGGAGAATGGGGACAGCTGCTCTTGTAGCCACGGCCCATCTGTACAGAGGGTACTCACATCTGAGTCTGTGGCAAGGCAGAGCCATCAGGACCTACTCTGCCCAACTCTGTCCTTCTCATCCGATTTCAGCCCGGCAGTGGCTGCTGCCCAGCACAGCCAAGTTCTCTCCGGTCCTGAGGCAAGTACTGGACATATGTACTCCTGCTGCTACTGCTCACAGTCTCACAGATTTTGCAAAGGAAACCTGGCTTTCAGTCTGTTGGCTGCTGGCTGGGGGTGGGAAGGCCTATCAATCCTCTGGGCCGGGTCTGCCGCCGCCACAGCGTTGTTTCCTGAATGTGTGACTCAGAACTTGAAGTTCTTCCTGCCTCTTCCTTCTGGAAACTACCGGAAGGTGAGGGCTCACTTCTTCCAGCAAGGTGTCTCCGCCGTCTACTGTCTGCTGCCTGAAGGCAAGCTCAGGAAATGGGAGTCAAGGTTTAAGGCTTAATGGACTGGCACACGGTCTGTTCTTGATAAACAATAGCTTAAAAGAAAAACTGGGTCAAGGGAGCAGGACGAAAATGAAGACGTGTGTGTGTGTGTGTGTGTGTGTGTGTGTGTGTGTGTATGTGTATGACACTGTCAAAGAATTAACTCATTGAAGAATAAGAGGAAGAAGAAGAGGAAGAAGAAGAAAGGAAAGACTATCAAGGAGCAAGGAACAGCACACCTAGACAGGGGTTCTTGAAACATAAGAAAATAATTTCCAGGGAAGGGAAAGGGTCAAGTACCCCATAGATGCAAGAAGCATGGGAGGAGCCCCAGAAAGAGACAGAGGGGAGGCAGCAGCTTTGAGGTGAGGAGGGCAAGGAGGGGCAAGACACTTCCAGAAAGCCTGAAACATAGAGGGACAGGAGTGAAAGACTATGCAAAGCTAAAGCCAAAGCCAGGCGTGGTGGCGCACACCCGTAATCCCAGCACTCAGGGAGGCAGAGACATAGCATCTCCATAAGTTCAAGGCCAGCCTGGTCTACAGAGCTAGTCCAAGGCAGCCAAGACTACACAGGGAAACCCTGTCTCGAAAAACAAAAAGAGTTAAAACCAAGCAAAGCTGAGGACAAGACCTCTCTCCCTTTTTTTTTTTTTTTTTGAAGATTTACTTATTATTTATATAGCATTCTGCCTGCATGTGTGCCTGCACACCAGAAGAGGGCACTAGATTTCACTATAGATGGCTATGAGCCACCATGTGGTTGCTGGGAATTGAACTCAGGACCTTTGGAAGAACAGCCAGTGTTCTTAACCTCTGAGCCATCTCTCCAGCCCCTTCTTTTCTTAAAAAACAAACAAAAATGTATGCATGAGTATTTTGCCTGCATGTATGTGTGAGTTCCACGTGCAGGCCTAGTACCTGTTGGGGGCAGAAATGAGGCCTGCTGTCCTGGAGCTGGATTACAGATTGTTGTGAGCCGTCATATGGATGATAGCCTCTGAGCTGTCTCTCCAGCCCCATCTTTTCTTGCTTATTTTCAGATTGATGTGTTCTAATACACATGAATGTTTGCCTGTTCATAGGTATGTGCACTGGGTCTGTGTCTGGTGCTCACGGAGGTCAGAAGAGGGTGCGGGATCTCCCAGAACTGGAGTTAGATACTAACCACAGTTGCCGTGTGGGTGCTGGGAACTGAACTGAGGTCCTCTGCAAGAGTAGTAAGTGCTCCTAACTGCCACGCCATCTCTGCAGTCCCCCTATTTTTTTAAATGTTGTGTCTGTGAGTGTGGGTAGCCATGGAGGTCTGAGGCATTCAATGCCCTGGGCTGGAGCTATGGGCAGTTGTGAGGCAGCCAGAGCCAGTGCTGGGCTCCTCTGCAAGGGCGTTACTCTATTTTAACTAAAGCCATCTTTCCAGCCCTCTTATTTTCAAAAACATACTTAGGGCTGGGGCTGTCACTCAATGGTAGAACACATACAGCATGTGTAAGGCCCACCACCCCTAGCACCTTAGAAACAAAACCAACCTACCAAACAACAACCAACCAATTTGGTGGGTAAGCAGTAAAGAGGGCTTTCTTGATTTTGTTTGTCCTCAGGAACATCTCTTCCTGCAAATCCCCATCTTAGGAAAACCATTTGTCATATCCTCCTCCTCCTACTGAGGGGGTTTAGTCAAGACAGACCTGTGTGGAGCGCAGCCTCTTACGGATACACAGAATGGTCTCCGAGTGTGGCCTGAATCCCCCACGCAGGTCAAACTCAGTGCCTGGTACATCTGCCACTGCAAAAGAACACCGGGGCCCTCATGATGGACTATCAGGTGAAGGTGCTCGCTGCCAACCCTACAGTCTAAGTTCAGTCCCTGGAACCCACAGTGGAAGGTGATCCCCAACTCACTCACGTCAGCTTTTGACTCCACCCTAGTGTACATACCTGAAATAAATATTGAAAACTTAAAAGGAACAGCGTGCAGCTGGTGTGATGGCTGCGTCCATGTGAGGGAGAGGCAGTGTGGATGGTGATGAGTCTGAGGCTAGTCTATGAAATGCTGGCCCCACCCCCAGGGTTTCTTTGTGTAGCCCTGGCTGTCCAGGAACTCACTCTGTAGACCAGGCTGGCCTCAAACTTGAAGATCCACCTCCCTCTGCTTCCCATCCCCCCAAAAATTTTAAAAGGGCTCAAGATATTGGCAAGTGATACAATGGGAAGAAAGGTGAGAGGGCTTCAGCAAAACTGTGCTGAACTTTTTCCAAAGAAATCTGTTCTCTCACCCAAACCTGTCCAAGGCTGTGTGGCCCGGCATCCCCTCCTCTCCTTAGTGATCCGAGCTAGTGCTTCCCCTCAGTTTGCACAGGACTGAAGTGTGTCTGCTCAGACCCTGGGCTGGCTTGGGGCTGTCCTCATGTACGCTTGTTTCTCTAGCAGTTCAAAGGTCGCATTCATGGGTCTTAGAGTAGTCTGCAGACTGTCCACACCAGTCACCAGGGTGTTTTCTTTTCCTGCAGTGTTGGGCATTTCAGCCTTGAGCTCTACCCCTGAGCACAGCCTCACCCTGACTCTGAAATCAGAATCCCTGGGGACCTAAGCAAGTACCTACTGACTTGAAAAGCAGTGGCCATATAGTGTGCCGGCCTTTGTCGACATGTTTCTTCCAATACACTTCCAGAGGTTTCAGAGTATCTAGAAAATATTTAGTTGGCCTTCAGCCAACTGGGTATCAATTCCGACCTCAGCTTGCATTCACCCTGTAAAAGCTGACCTGGGGGCTGGGGAGATGGCTTCCTGGCTTAAGAGTGCTCTTGAGGAGGATCTGAGCTCCATTCCCAGCACCCACATGAGTCCTGTAACTCTAGCTCCAGGGGAATCAGACACCTCTGGCCTCTTCAGGCACCTGCATTCACGTGCACATAATCACACATAAAATTAACAATAAAAATACATCTTTAATAAAAAAAGCTGACACCGACGACCACCCTGGGGTCATCAGACCTGCACAATCCTCACAGGTCTCATAACCTCTCTTTGCCTGTGTTCACTCATGGTCTGTGCTAACTCCCTCCTCTTCTCCAAGCCCCCAGCATCCTGCTGTTCTCTGTGGGTTCATGGTATGGCTCACTGCCCTCACTGCTGTTTCAGGAGAACCGTTTCTTGAACATATGTATTCTACCCAGAGAGACAGGTGGCTCCAGAGAGTACCTGAGGTATAATTCCTTTTCTGCTTTTCTCAGAGAAGCTGGCAGAGAATTCAATCAGCACGTTTTGCCTGGATGAGAGAATGGAGAGGCCTTTTCTCTTGAGTCAGGGTCTCATGTAGCCTAGGCTGGCCTCAAGCTTGCTATGCAGCTGAGGATGACCTTGAATTGATCTTCCTGCCCTCACCTCCTCCCGTGCTAGGGGAGTCATCATGCCTGCTCCCGGAAGCATTTTCCAGGTATGACTTTCTCCGCCATGTGTCCAACACTGGTGAGTGCTCCCTGAGAGAATTCTGAGAGCACATATGGTTCAGGAAAACAGAAGACAGTCTACGCCGAGAAGAGCTGTGGTTCAAGAAGACCAAGGAAACCTTAATTCATTTTCATCTTTTTTCTTTTTCCACCTGTGTGTATGTGTGTGGGAAAGAGAGAGAGAGAGAGAGAGAGAGAGAGAGAGAGAGAGAGAGAGAGAGAGGAGAGAAACAGAGAGAGTAGAGAGACAGAAAGAGAGGGAGGGAGAAAGAGGAGAGAGAGAGAGAGAGGAAAGGAGAGGGAGAGAGGTCCTCACATACTTGGGCAATCTTAAACATACTCTGTAGCTGAAGCTGACCTTCCTGTCTCCCACTGTAGAATGCTGGGATTGCAGGTGTGTGCCACCACCACACCCAGCTACCTCCCTAATCCCTCACTTTGTTTTTTTCTAATATAGTTTTGGATCTTAAAGAGTTTTCTAGGAAGAGATGTAGCTCGGTTGGTCCACTGCTTCTCTAGCATTCACAAAGCCCGGGATTTGAACCCTAGCACCCTGTAAACCTTATGTGGTATCACACACCTGCATTCCAGTACTGAGAAGGTAGAGAGAGGATCAGAAGTTTAAGATCATCCTTGAAGCTAGAGCCAGCATGAGGTTGGCCTGGGCTACATGAGATCTTCCCTGAAAAAAAAAAAAAAAAAAAAAGAAAAAGAAAACAAAACAAGTGTTCCAAGATAACATAAGAAAGAAACCGTCACAGAAAATTGGTGCGGGGACACTCAGAATATATAGTATCTTCTCCTCACCCAAAGTAACATACAGGGACAGGCAATGGACTCGGAAGGAAGGTGGGAGCTAGGGAGCCAGGTTACACTAAAGAGCCAGGTAGTGCCCTCCAGTCTCCGGTCTACCCTTCTGTTGCCAGGTAACTTGAAACTGTAGGTATTCTGTGAAGGACAGTGAACTCTGTGGCCCAGTCCCTGTCTAAGCGCTCCTGTGGTTCTGTGTGTCAGGCCCGGGCGCACTGCAGAAGGACTGTGCCCCTGCCATGCTGGCTTTCGCTCAGCCTCGCCCCAGCCCACTGTTTCCTTCTCTTCTGACGTCCGCTTCCAGAAGCAGCAGGTGGAGACATCTGGGAATGAATGAAAGCTATCAGTCTGCTTCTGGAGTGAAACACAAGCCCTTCTTCCTTCAGGAAGACAGATTCACAGCTCAGAAAAGAAGGAGAGATGGAAGCAGTGCCATGCTAAAGACTGTAGGAATATTTTAATGCTTTAATTACATTATGTAATAATAATAGTCTATTTTACAAGTTAAAGGTATGAGAATGTATGAAATAGAAGTGGTAGGAAAAAAACCTAAATGGGTCAGAAAGGTAAATTTTTTCAAAACTGGAGGCCAAAGAAAGCCTGCAGGGCCCACGGAGGAGGTGGGGCAGGTGACACGCACAGTGTGGTTCCTGGTGTGGGTCTGCTCCCATGTTCGTACTAGGAAGGAGTCAAGGCTTGTCCCCTGCCCTGGGCTGGGGTTGGAGTTTAGTCTTGTCAGTGAGGATGGAGGTTTGGGAGAAAAAGCCAACTGGCTACCTATACAGAGCTGGTCTCCTGGTGCCACAGGTGGGTTCTGTGTGGAAGGAGTCAGCTGGAGTATCAAAAATCAACTGTGTGGAGGACAAATGTAGAGCTTCCTCCTGCCCCGTTCCAGATTCTTGGAAGTGCACGCGAGTTCTTCTCTCAAATGTAGAAAAGCCTCACTCTGGAGGTGCTGACAAGAAGATCGTCGTCAAAAAACTTTGTCTCTATGATGACATTGCCCCTGTGGGAGAGAACGGAGAGGGCCAAGAGAGTGAGTGCCGCAGGCCACGGCCCCACGTGTGCGTTGGGGATGAGCACACGCACCACGCAGAGCCTTGTTACACTGCAGGCCTTGTTCAGAGCCAGGTGTGCGGTGCGCAGCCCACACCGTATCCACAAGGCCAGGCAGGAGGATCCGAGTTCAAGGCTACTCTGGGCTGTACAGTGAGGCTCTGTGTCATAGGAGAACAAAGTCAGGCATGGTGGTGCACACCTCCAGTCCCAGCACCAGGGAGGAAGAGGCGGCGGCTCTGTGAGGTCCAGGCCACCCAAGGCTGCAAAGTGAGGCCATGTCTCAAGACAGAAAGCAAAGCAAAACAAAACATAATTAATTAAAAAGTGTTGTCTGCATGGGTTAGAGTCCCACAGCACTTAACTCACACGACTAGCTTTTTCCCAACAAGCGCAAGAGCGTGCCTTCCGTCTTGGCACACTAAGGTCTTTGCAGGGTGCTCTGCATACAGATTCCATGGACCCCTCTGGCTGGGTTACTAACGGCTGGCTGCAGATCCTGGGCTGACCTCAGGACGGCGGCTTTTCCTACAGTACTGCCTAACGCTGGCAGCTAGAATACGGCCTGCCCTGCACCACTCCCCTGACCTTGGGTGATGGCTCGCTGCTCTCCACTGTGAACAATCTCCTCTTCCAGCACCTCAGCACCTCTTCAGCTGAGCGACTCCCTCTCACCTTATAAAGCAGTGCCACAGCGTTCTAGTCATGCCAATCAGATTCTTTTCCCTGAATAGCACCCTTCTTCAGCTACTCCTTGAGGAAGAAGTAACAGGTTCTTTCCCTCATCTCTTCCGAGCTGCCCAGGTCCCTGCTTGGTTTAACTCCGTTCTATTAGCCAGGGTTTGCTTCTGTGGTTTACAGCCACAGAGCCTTAAATGAGGCTCCTGCACAGTGAGGGTGGGGGTCACTTTTCTGAGTGTTTAGATGGTTATCTCAGTGGCCCTTTCTGTTTTCCTTTTCTGGCCATGCCAGAGTGGACCTAGAACCCTGTGCATGCCAGGCAAGAATATTCCCAATGAGCCATAAATGGCAGTGCTCCCATTTATAAAATGGAATATTGCTGCCATACCAAATCTGTCTGAGGGTTTTAAGCATATTTTATTTTTAAAAATAATTATTTTAAGGATGGGCGTGGTGGCACATGCCCTTAATCCCAGTACTCAGGGGACAGAGGCGGGCAGATCTCTGTGAGTTTGAGGGCAGCCAGGTTTACAGAATGAGTTCCAGCACAGCCAGGACTACATAGAGAGACCTTATCTCAAAAAAAAAAATTAAAAATAAAAAGTAATTTTATTTTATGTGTATGGATGTTTTTGCCTGCGTGTAAATGCGTGCAACAACACGTGTGCCTGGTGCCTGTGGAGGCTAGAAGAGGGCATTAGGTCCCACGGAATTGGAGCTATAGAGAGTTGAGAGTTGCCCTGTGGGTGCTGGCAATCACACTTGGGTCCTCTGGAAAAGCATCCAACACTCCGAACTACTGAGCCATCTCCCCAGCCTCTCTATAGTGCTTTCATACATTTGGTGTGGTTTTCATGAAGGATCTCCTGGCAGAAGATCCAGTGTTACACAATTGTGAGTGGGTGCAACTTTTAGACAGCACGACTACCGAAACTTTTTTTTTTGGCAGTGTAGGATATAGAGCTCACATGTGTTAAGCATGTTCTCCTCTATCACTGAGGTACAACTCCAGGCCTCCTGAAGTATTTAAAGACTGTCTTTTCCCCAGAGAAGGTGGCGAGTGGCAGCTGCTGACGGTGTCTTTACATTTTTATCTTATTATATTACTGTGCATCAGTGGCTGATGTGTGTTAGTGTGGGAACATTTGGTATGTGCCATAGTACATGTGTGGAGCTCAAAGGACAACTTTCAGAGACTGTTTTCTCCTTCTGGCTTGGGTTCCAGGGATCAAACTTAAGTCGGCAGGTCTTGTCGGGCCTTGACAGTTGTTTTTGACAATACAAACGAACTGTTCTTTGACCAGGAAGCACAGTTACTAAATTCTAGGCCAGTCTCTGAAAAGCTGTGCTCAAATAGAAGATGGGGCACTTTGGCGGATGTGTTACGGGGTCCAGGCAGCTTACAGAGGCTCAAGCGGAGTGTGAAATTGCAAGATTTGACATTTGTCTTGTGCCAGTTCTCTTCCACATTTTCTCTTTTGTTTTTGGGGACAAGGTTTCTCTGTGTAGTCTTGGCTGTCCTAGACTCACTTTGTAGAGCAGGCTGGCCTCAAACTCACAGAGATCCACCTGCCTCTGCTTCCTGAGTGCTGGGATTGCAGGCATGCACCACTGTACCCGGCACATCATCTCATTTTTTTTTTTTACCTTTACTTTAACCGTGAAAGTAAGGCTCAGCAAGATAAGACATCATCATCCATGGAGACAAGTAGTCACGGTGAACTGGAAATTTAAAATGTGGTCTAAAGTTTTTGAACTGCTATTTTTCATAGGACAAAAGTCAGGAAGGAACCTCAACATACCACTGGACACTCTTTTAGTGTTCTCTCTCTAGTTCTCTGCCTATGAATAACACCTGGAGTTGCACCTGCCTGAAAGCCTGGCCTGAGACACATTTTGACATCTCCTAGACCCTCACTCACGTTAGGACGCTGGCAGGCATCATCTGGGACTCAGGCGCTGCTTCTATCAAGGACTGCCAAGTGTTTGTGGAGTTAGGGATCACAAAGCCAAACTCGAAGAACCACTCTGAAGGGAGAAGGAAAAGCCAGTGAGCAGGTGCTACTGTGGGCATGAGGAGCCACAGGCTATGCGTCCCCTCCTTTAGAGCGGGCTCCGCCTGTCTAAAGACATGAAGGGAACCTGTCAGAGCCCTCCTAAACCAGAGGCCACAAAAGGACCCCGAGACCTTCACAGACCATCTTCTGATCTGCGCCACAGGCTTGCTTCCTATGACATCTAATAGACGGGACTCAGGGAGCAGGACACACGCTAAGCGGGATTTTCCCAGGAGTAGTGAGATTGCCGTGAAAGGCAGACAGGCCTTTGGAAGCTCAGCTCCACAGTGCCTACATGTCCTCCTACGCTTTGCCTGCTTAGTGCAGAGGCCTTACCACGCACAGCTGAGGATGTGGAGGTGGTGTCCTACGCTACCTTCATCATATTGCTCCTTCCAGGCTCACAGTGTATACTACACCAGGCACAGGCACCCAGCTTCCACTGCTACAGAGCTCAAAGCCCCTTTTGTGTCCAGCCTTGCTTTGCTTTGTTTTCACTGGAGTCCCCAGTGTTGTAGAATGTAGGAATTCTTTCAGTTATGAAAGCAGTGTTTTCAAAGCACAGCTCTGCCTTTTGCCCCTATCCTCCTATCCACGTGTGCTGGTTCAGGCACACATGTAGCAGAGTACCTTCTAGGCATTGTCCTTTGAAGTAAACTTTTTGTTCCAGGCGGAATTTTTCCATTTGCTCTGCTGAAGAAAAGTTCAGTTCTCGAGACACTGCCTTGCACTTGAGGATTTTCTTGGGCACACGGGCTGATGAGAGAGAGAGAGAGATTGGTACCCTTCTAGATGAGAACCACAAGAATATGATGCTTCAGGTTCCAGGGAGTTCCTCTGGTTGCCTTAGAGAATTCGTTATATTAGTTAAATTTCATTAGATGCCTTGGTAACTGCATTACATTCCAACTGAAAGCAGAGACCTTGTTGGTCAACACATGTGATGTGTTAAGGAGCACGAGATCTGGTGTCTCCACAGGCCTCACCTAGCCGCTCTGGGCAGGCGAGAGCTGTAGACATATTCTCTCTATGCAGGCCGCGTGGTGCCTTCCCTATAGTGTGATTCCTCAAAATGCTTTCCCTTTTCTTTTTTTCCTTCAGAGAGACAAAAATAAAAATTTTCTTTCAGAATAAGTTGAAATCTTAGATTTTTTTTTTCTTTTTGAGACAGGGTCTCACTCATGTGGTCCAAATTGGTTTTGAATTAGCTAGATAGCTGACGCTGGCCTTGAACTCCTGATTTTCCTGCCTCAACTTGCAAAGTACTGGGGTTATAGGAATATGCCATCACATCCAGATCTGTGTATGGTCCAATGCTAAAGTGGATTTGGGGAAATGAAAGACATGTAAAAGAGGAACGAGAAGTGTTGTTTCTGTTCGCCTGTAGAGCTCACCTGTCTAGCAGCTGGGTGTTTACTTAGCTTAGATGCCAGGGTCAGTTCTGGCACTGGGCATAGCTTGTGCATTCAAGGGGCTGCAAAGTACCTTCATGCTCCACACCAGGCACAGACAGGTCTTCTGTTCCTTGCCAGAGTATCTTCCCTGTTTCAGCATCCCGAAGATTCATCCAATTTCTGATCAAATGTGATTAAGGGGAAATAAGGCTCTGAGAGTGGCTCCTACTTTGCTCCTTTGTTTTTTAATCTTGCTTATTTTGCAGCAAGTCTGTCGAACTTCTCTATGCCAAGCACATGTAGGAGAGTTCAAAAGATAAAGAAAGAGGCAGAGGCTGGAGAGATTTTTATCTGCATCATCTTAATAAGAGTTCAGAGACACGGACTAAGATATAGCTCAGTGGTGGAGAGCTTGCTTAGAACCTTCCAGGTCCTGGCTCAATCCCCAGCATTGGGAGGAAAAAAAGAAAAGAACTCAAAGATAGCAACTAGAATGTGTAGCAAGGGCTAGAAGAAAGAATATTGAAAAAAAAAAATCTCATCAACCAAATGGTAAAGACACAGCAGGTCAGATATCAGGGTGCTGCCAAAGAACCGAGCCATTTCGAGTCCATTCAGAAGACCACAGTCTGGGAGTGTCCCCCACTAGCACGAACTCTCACATAGCTTTTTGGTGTCCTGCTTTTATGTGCAAGAAGACAGTGAGAACTGGCAAGGTGGTTCAGCAGGTAAAAGTGCTTGCTGCACGAGCCTGATAACCTGGATCTCACAGTGGAGGTGCTGGACGGATCCTCAAAACTCCCCTCTAACCTCTCTGACCTCCACAAAAGTGTTGTGACACACAGACATACACAGACAGAGAGAGACATAGAGACACACAGACTGGACAGCAAGAACCATTAGAAATCAAGATATTTACTAGGAAGTGTAGTGAGAATTTTGGTTTCTTAAAAAACCCAGTTATATTATGTGAATGTTTTTGTTTTACTCCCAGGGTGTGGGATATGGGGCTGCTTCAGACTGTCCACACTAGCTAACTGTGATTGTCTTGTGCTCTAGGAGGGACATGATTTTTGCCAGTTGCAGACAGTTTAATTCTGGGTACTCTGGAGAGGGTATAAATGGGTCTTGAGAGGGCCTGTACCCTGTTAGCATTAGAAACCAGATTTCCCATTATGCCCAGCACAACATTGGGCACCACTTATAGGCATATATATATTTATTCATTTTTTTGGTCTACTTTATTGGGTTCCTATATCTATCACCTTTCCAAACCCTATTCCACCCCAGTCCCCTCCAACCCCACCCCAACACTAGGTAGGAGAAAACAGTTAAAGAGGAAAGGGGAGTAGACCTCTTTAGACTACTTCCTGCTGTTTAAGGGCATTGAGTTCTCTGGGGCAAGTCCAATCTTTGCTGTCAGAGTATCTGACATTGAGGTGTAGACCCCTCCCATGTACAGCTGGGGCAAGCACATGGCTTAGGCCTGGACACTGGAGACCACAGTTCTGGGGTCCTGAAAATGGCATTGCACAAGCACTTGAGGAGGAGTTTTCCATGTGGGCTTGATTGACAACCTCAACTTGCCCTTTCCTGCTGGGTGGCCTCTTGTGCAGGTCCTGGCCCTTATCCTTTCGGGCAGATCTGTGCCACACTCTCCTACTGTTTGACTCGAGGTCAGCGAGGGCCCTGCACAGCACAGCTGCTGGGCATCACACGGGTGACGGGATGACGTTCACCTGGAGGAGGTCTACTTTTTTGCTGTTATATATACAAGATGCATTTGGGCTGCCCGGCAGCCTAGGGACACTGAGTAGCTAGGCCAGAAGTCAGGGTTATGCTTGCTTTTCTTCTCGGGTGTGAGGGTCCTCGCCAGTTCTCCCAGGTGCTTTACAAGCGTCTGGTCGCTGAGTTCTTTACCTGCTTGGTTCAGATCCAATGCTCCACACTTCAAACTAATTAATTAACCTGTTGTTCTGGGGGTAGAATCCCAGGCTTTCCACATGCTAACAAACACTCTACAACTAAGTTAAACTCCTACCTTTTATTAACTGAATTTAAATACATCTTTCATGTGTGCATTTCTACTTAGGTCATAGCTTACAGTTTTAAGAGCTAAAAGTCTGCCTACCTGTCCCTGTATATATAAGGGAAAGCCCCTCTGTTCTAAGACAGGGACCAACTGACACTGTTGCCCTGTCAACTCACTCTGAGCTCAGATTTGGCCTAGATGCCTTAAGCCCCATGTTTTCAGAAGACACAGTCCTTACTTGGCCTGCTCTGCGAAGACCTCTCAATACCTCACAGTAGTGTCCCATGTACCCACTGCAGCAACATGCTCGTCAGACTGTCTGCAAGTTAAAAAAAACAAGACCAAATACAAATGGCAATTATCTCTACAATTCTTCACTCACAGGCAGCCAAGGCATTCTTAGCAAAAAGCTACAGCTGGAAAAAAAAAAAAAAAAAAAAAAAGCTTAAATGTCTCAGCTCGAGCTGCATCTGGATGCGAAAATGCCCCTGGCCCAGGTCAGCAAGAAACCCTGGGATGAAAAAGGTTTATTTTTATTAAAATTATATGTATCTCACAACAGTTTAGAAAAAAAGAGGCCATGATTTGAAAGAGAGCAATTTAAAAGGTACATGGGAGGATTTGGAAGAAAGGAAAGGGGAAATGATGTAATTATATTTTAATGTCAAAAATAAAGTTATGTGTACGTGTGTGGGTATCCACGGAGGCCAGAGACCTCTCTCCTGGGGCTAGCATTGAAGGTGGTTGTGAGCTGCCTGATGTGACTGCCAGGAACTGAACTCAGGTCCTCTGGAAGAGTAGCTCCAATGTTCTTAACATCTTAGCCATCTCTCCAACGCTTTCTCTTCAATTGTGTGTGTTTCTGTGTGGGCTGTGCGCGTGAGGACAGGTGCCCGGAGAGTTCAAAAGGCCTTGGCTGTCTTAGAACTGGGGTTACAGGAGGCTCACAACTGCTTGTAACTGCAGTTCCAGGGACCCTGGTGCCCTTTTCTGGCCTCTACAGGCACTGCACACAAGTTGTGCAGTCATACATGCAGCTAAACACTAAAACACTTAAAATTTTTTTTCTTGGTTATCTCAACAATTCCCATTTCTTTAATCTGAAAACTGCCAGTGTCTAAATAAGAGTTCCGCCCCACAGTCACAGGGCCTTATCAGATTTTATCTACCGTAAACAACAGAAAAAGACACTATAAAAGAGGGTTCTATTCAGGGGTGGTGGAGTGAGAGTGACTGAGGCCCCTAGAAGTTCTGAAGCTTTAAGAATGAAAAGCAAGGCTGGGGCACAGTGGTGGGAGAGCTTTTCAGTGTCTTGGGTTCTCTGGGTTCATTCTTAGACTCGAGGAAGGAATTGGGAAGTGGGACAGACAGACTGGCAGGCAGGCAGGCTGTCTTGGAACTACTCCAGCAAGCAAACAAACTGATTCACAGGCCTGTAATCTTAGCATGCAGAAGGCTGAAGTCCAAGGCTTTGTCTCAAAAAACCAAAAACATAAGAGAACAAGCTAAACCAAAAACCAACCAAGCAAAAACTCCGCAAACAATGAGAGCAGCTGGCCATTAAAAGTGAAAGACAAGCTCTGATGGCTGATCCTCTCGTTGATGATCATCTTTTTGCTTGGGGGGCTGGAGAGATGGCTCAGCAGTCAAGAGCACTTGCTGTTCTGCCTAGAGGCCTCAAGTTCAATTCCCAGCACCCACACAGCAGCTCACAACTGTTTCTAACTCCAGTTCTAGAAATCCAGTGCCCTACACGGACATACATGAAGATACAATACCCATATACATAGAATTCCCAAATAAAAATAAAGAAAACAGTTGTGCTTCAGTAGCTTTTTGTTAAGCAGGATTTCCAGAGGAAAAAGTGACCTGAGTTTTAAGGCTCAAAGGTCAAGTCAATTCTAATCTAGAGCAAGGATTAGGTTGGCAGGCTTTAAAGGAGGGGGTGCTGGACTCTATTTATAAACACCGTGCTCTGGGTCAGGCAGGTCATCCGGCTCCCTGGTGTGTTTGTGAGGAGGATGAGCAGGGGAATGCGCCTTTGCTACTGGCGGGCTCCCTCAGAGGGGAGCGCGGCTTGGTATCAGGGTTCCCTCGTTTGGGACCAGGCCAAGTAATAAAATGCCCTCACATGTAAAAGCACCAACAGCTTTAAAGATAAGCGTCTGGGTTGCTGAAGGTGCTCGCCACTCAGCCTGGCTCTCTGAGTTCAATCCCTGGTACCCAAATGGTGAAAAGAAGGAAGCCATTTCCATGAGTTGTCCTGACCGTCACATGTAATCTGTGGCATTCATGCGTGTGAGCACACACACACAGACGTACACACATAAAATAAGTAAAAAACAAAAAAAATTAAGTTTCAGAATGAAAGAATAAGCTTCAGAGAAAAGTCAAAGCTTGCAAAGTATTGAGCCTCCAGAAAGATAAGAAAGAAAGCAACTAAGATGAAAGAATGGGAGGTTCTGAGCTCAAAGGGAAGGTTTTTGTGGGGACTGGACAGGTGGCCCAGTGGTTAGGTAAGGGAATGTCCTGTTCTTGGCAAGGGCCTGGGTTCTCAGAACACACATGGAAGTTCACAAACATCCGTAACTTCAGTTCCAGGTGACCCAAGCACTCTTTTTTTTTTTTTAAGATTTTTTTACTCATTGTATGGATATGAATGCTCTATCTTTATATATACCTTAATGTCAGAAGAGGGCATTAGATCTCATTATAGATGGTTGTGAGCCACCAGGTGGTGGCTGGGAATTGAACTCAGGACCTCTGGAAGAACAGTCAGTGCTCAGAACCACTGAGCCATCTCTCTAGCCCCCAAGCACTCCTTTAGGCCCCCACGGGCACCTGGACACGTGATTCACACACATACATGCGGAAACAACACTCATACATAAAATAAGTAAATAAAATAATTTAGATGGGCTAGTGTACAGGAATTAGAGCCAGAAGTGAAATGTCGAAGGTAGTGGTGGAGGAAGGTGGCAGAGTGGAAGGGGAAAACTTAAGGTCTGGGAGAACCCAGCTAGAGCGGTGGTTCTCAATCTGTGGGCCACGAACCCTCTGGGGGTCAGATATTTACATTGTGATTTATAACAGTAGAAAATTTACAGTTATAAAGTAGCAACAAAATAACCTTATGGTTGGGGTCAACATGATACGAGAAACTGTACTAAAGGGTCACAGCATTAGAAAGGTTGAAAAGCACTGAATTAGAGGAATGGAGTACCAGGTCCATTTCTTTGAGAGATGTGAACGAAAGACATGAGCTAAAAGAGCTTTAAACATCTAGCAACCACCTGGGGCATTTTGGGATGAATACACTGGTTCTAGGAGTCTTAGTTTTAAATGGAAATGGTCACATCAATTTTATATAATAAGCAGATTGACCGTATATGCCAGAACCTCACTGGCCTGTTGAAGAATGGGAGAAACCAGGAAAAGGGAAGATAGTAGAGAAAGAAAGTGGGGAAGTCGGAGAAGGAGGAAAGAAACATGATACACACATACAGGAGCAAAAGAAGATGCAACAGAAGGAGTGGGGGGGTGTGTGGGAAGATGAATCTAGAAACATTAGATTCTACAACTTAGAAAGGAGAGACAGGCCAGGCCAGAGCAGAGCAAAAAGGAAGTCTTGTGATGTCTGTGGACAAGATTCTATGTTTTCACTTATTTTATTCTCTTTAAGTATTCTATGGCTGTCACGGGAGCTAAGGGTCTAGAGGACTGTTGAGTACCTCAGAAAACCTTATCTGGCAGGCATTCAGTTTCATGTAATTTACATGTAAAGAGTGTCACTTATTTTATCCTTGCTAGGTAGACCAGGCTGGCCTCAAATTTAACAATGATTTTCCTACCTCTGTCTCAGGAGTGCTGGGATTATAGGCATGAACCAAAACACCCAGCTAGAATTTTCAACTTACTGTGGCCCTTTATGTTGCTCATATATTAATTTCTACAATGTCATTTTCAACCTCAGAAGTACAGATAAGAACTAATTCTTGGGGCTGAAGAGAAGGCTTAGATTTAAGAGCATGTGTTGCTCTTGGAGAGGACCAGAATTTAGCACCCAGTACCCACATTGGGTGGCTCTGGTAGATCCCATGAAGGGATCGTTAGATCTCTCTGGAACTGGAGTTATAGGTGGTTAGGCTGTCCAAGATGGGTGCTGGGAACCAAACCCAGCTCTTCTGCAGGACTAGCAAATATTCTTAACTGCTGAGCTGAGCGCGCGCGCGCGCGTGCCTGAGTATATATTGCACGCGAGCAGGATATCCTTAGAAGCCAGAAGAGAGCATGGGCTCTCCTGGAGCTGGAGTTACGGGTGGTTGTTAGATGCCTGACATGAGTGCTTGGGACTAAACTCAAGTTCTCTGTGAGATCTGTATTTGCTCTGAATAGCTGGGCTCTCTCTCCAGCTCCTAGGTGATAACTTACTAAAAGTAAAAAAGTATGACCCCGTTTGCAAATCTTAAATCGTGTTTATTCGATCTGTGTGTGTGTGCATTTGTGTGGGTGCTCACGTGGAGGTGCGATGATGACTTGTGGGAGTCCATTCTCGTTCTACCATGTGGTTCTAGGGACTGAATTCAGATCAGGCTTACTGGCAAGTGCCTTCACCCACTGAGCCATCTTGGTGGCCCAATTATGCCCCACTAAGTAAATACCCTGATCTGTGTGACAGGCAGCTGGGAGCAAGAACCTCAAATGCAAAGATGCCTCCAAAAGATATGGCTGCAGTAAACGCGCAGCCCAGCATTTTGGAGATGCTAGTACCGTGGGATGACCACCAAGAACCGCAGCAGCTGGGGAGTGGAGCCAGCTGAGCGTAGACAACAGGCTGTGTATGCTGCAAAGGGTGGAGCCTAAGAAGTGACGCAAGCCCTGTCTGTGGAGGAGCCCAGGACATGGCCAGGGAGTCACACACCCTGCTACTATACACACTGTTGGAGTTTGTTTTACTTCCTTCAGTTTGTGACTGTGCCCTGGGTCTTCTCTCTTGGAATAAGAAAGTATCTAACTTATTTTTGATTTGGCAGGAGCCCACAGTTGAGAGATTTTGAACTTTTAAAGAGACTCTGTATTTTTAGAGATATTTGAATATTTTAAAGAACTTTTGAAGGGTTGGAATGTTGCATATTGTGGTGATGTTAACATTAACATGAGATCTTGAAAGTCAGAAAGAAAAGTTTATGTCTTAATAAGTGATGTGTTTGTGTGTCGGCTGGTTTCTACATCAACTTGACTCGAGCTGGAGGCACCGAGAGGAGGAACCTCAGTTGAGAAATGCTTCCATAAGACGAGGCTGCAGTCAACCTCTATGGCATTTTCCCTCTCCTCCTCCTTCTAAAGTGTATGAGTGTTTTGCCTGCATGTACGTATGTGTACCATGTGTGCCTGGTACCACAGAGGTCAGAAGAGGGCATCAGATCCTCCCATCAGATCCCTTAGATGGGAGGGTTTTGAGTCCAGGCTCTCTGTAAGTGCAACAAGTGTTCTCAACCTTTTAACCACTAACCCAACTCTATAGCCCCTGCAGGGCATTTTCTTAATTAGTGGATTGATGCCCACCCCTGGGCAGGTGGCCCTGGGTTCTCTAAAAAAAAAAGCAGGCTGGGCAAGCCATGAGGAGGCCAGTAAGCAGCACCCCTCCATGGCCTCTGCATCAGGTCCTGCCTGCAGGTTCCTGTTCTGCCTTCTTTCAGTGTTGACATGTGCTGTGGAAGTATAGGTTAAATAAACCCTTTCCTCTCCAAGTTGCTTTTGGTCCTGGTATTTTATCAGAGCAAGAGTTACCTGAGACACCTGCACAGGCCCTGGAGTCGATCCCTAGCAGTTTAGAAACAACAAGCAGCATATTTGGAGACTGAACTTTTCAGCACAAATGCCTTCTACAAATGTATTTTCCTTCCACACATCTAGGGTTTTTGGGCTGGAGAGGTAGCTCAGTGGTTAAGAGCACTGTCTACTCTTCCAAAGGACCAGGGTTCAATTCCCAGCACCCACATGGCAGCTCACAACTGTTTCTAATGCCCACTCCAAGGGATCTGACACCTTCACACTAATGCACATAAAATAAAGATAAATAAATATATTTTAAAGACAGGGTTTCTCTGTGTAGCCCTGGCTGACCTGCTCTGTAGACCAGGCTGGACCCTAACTCGAGATCTGCCTGCCTCTGCTTCCTGAGTGCTGGGATCAAAGGTGTGTGTCACCACCGCCTGGCCTTCTCATTCCATACTTAATGAGATCATTCCATCTGATCTCTTCATTAAGTTGCATTTTTTCCTTTCTAAAGCAATAGAATCTAAATTGCATTATTGCTTACACAGTACCCTTTATGATAAGCACACTCTTACTCTCAGTACTTCCTTGTGCAGCAAGATAAAAACTATCTGTATCTAAAACCACTTCCCGGATAACACTGTGTGACCAAGAGAACCCACAGTTCTGTGGCAACTTAAGGACAGCTGGCAAGCATGGCCCTGTCAATTTGTCACCATTGTTTTCCTCTGCCTTGAGTCAGAGTCACAGGGGAGGGCTAGGGAGCTGGTTGCTTTTGATTGGTAACAACAGCAGAGGCCGTGGATTCCCTCCCCTGCTCTTGCCCTGGAAACAGAGCAGGCCAAATAGCAGAGAAACCCAACTAATCTGACTGCCCTGAAACCTGTGGTTGCTGCTTGGCAAATATGGAAGTATCACTAACAGAAAGGGAAGCAGGAAATTTGGTAGATCTGGCTTGTGGGGAGGTCTGCTGAGTTCCTTTCACACTTACCTTTGCCTAACTTCTAACTCCTTCCCTCCTCATTTAACTCACTGAAAAGATCCTATGGAAGGCAAGTCCAGGTCTTCAAGTCTGTGACTTCTGGTCACCAAATTAACTTGTGGGACAATCATAGGGCACATGTTATCCCGGTGAAACAGTAGTTATTTATTTTAAGATAATTTGTCCAGGGGCTGGAGAGATGGCTCAGTGGTTAAGAGCACTGTCTGCTCTTCCAGAGGACCCAGGTTCAATTCCCAGCACCCACACGGCAGCTTGCAACTGTCTATACCACCAATTCTAAGGGATCTGACACCTTCATACTAATGCACATAAAATTAAATAAATTAGTTAAAAAATAATGATTTTTTCCAAGTGGGGTGATGGTAGTGAGCTCCTTTAATCCCAGCATTTGGGAGGCAGAAGCAGGCAGATTTCTGAGTTCCAGGCCAGCCCTGTGCACAGAGTGAGTCCAGGACAGCCATGGCTACACAGAGAAACCTTGTCTCCAAAACAAGAAACAAAATCTGTGTGTGATTTCTTGTACCTATCTGGGGGAGTGCACGGGGAGGCCAGAGGACAACCTGACAGAGTTCTCTCCTCCTAGCTTAGTGAGGGCTGTAGGATTGAACTTGGGTTGCCAGGCTTCCTGGCAAGTGCCTTTACCCACTGAGTATCTCACCAGACCCAAGGCCCAACTTATTTAAATCTTCTTTTAAAAAAGATTTTATATGCTTGAGCGTTTTGCCAATATGTGTTTTTGTACCATCCGTGTGCCTGGTGAGAAGAGTTCGTCAGCTGCCCCTGGAACTGGAGTTAGGGACAGCTGTGGCCACCATGTGGGTGTTGAGAACCAAAGCCAGGTCTTCTGCAAGAGCAACAAGTGCACTTAAGCACTGGGCCACCTCTCCAGCCCCTGCACTTCTTAATGCTAACTTTGCCCAAATTCTAAAGTGTAATAAATACATGACTTCTGTAAAATCTACACAAGCTCAATGTATTAAAAAATGAGAACCTGGCGATGTAGCTTGCTGACGGAACACCTGCTCATGTACAAAGCCCTGAGTTCCAGCCCCCGACTGCACTGTACAAAACAAAAACCACAGAGCACCTGGGACACAGAAAACACCCATTCCCACTGTACCGACATAAAGCCTGCCTTGCTAGCTTGCTATTTTTCTCTTATATTTAAAACTTTAACATCTAGACTCCAGATCTTGTTTCCCCATACTTTATGCTATCTCATTAACAGATGCGTCCCAAACCCTGCTTTCGCTGAATGACAAAAACAAAAACCTGTTAGGTCTTATTACCTTTAGCTTTAATCTCTGGACAAGAAGGCTAAATTTTTGAGATATTAAAACTTTATCTACATCTATTAAAAGTCTAGTAACTAGTAGGATGAAGATGAAGGTGATAATTTGGGTTGACTTATGTTTAAGGTTGAACGTGTCCTAGGATTTCTATAAATCAGCATCAGACAATCCTAATGGGCCAGATCTTTTGTTCTTTCCTTCCAAGATTTCCCCCAGGAGAGCTGAGCACCGTCACTAGCTCTGGCTCCCTAGACACCAGAACCCAGGTTTTCCCCTGGGGAGTGACACTAGCCTCTGGCTTTTAGAAAGAAAGCATCCTGGAAGCCTGTGTTTTGTTCTGAGAAAGATCAGTTCAGAGTCAAGAATAAAACCCAAATTTCTATCAGCAAAAGCTCCCTTTATCCTTTTAGTTTTCTGAGGCAAAAGGGGCAAATTCTTGTTAGAGCCAAGCCTCCTGAGGACAGATAAGGCCAGCTCTCCCCAAAGAACATTTAAAAGAACAAACCTGAAGAACTGAGAAGACAAACGTTAAAGGGCATGCGAAGGGCAGTCTTTGCTCTATGACCTAGTGGTGCAGAGAATGTAACTACACATACCTACAATTCTTTTTGAAATGAAAGGAACAAGAAACTAAACTATTATTGATAATCTATGCTCAGTAACTGATTTCCACTCAGAAATCAACATATAGGAATATATAAACATGTATTTATAAGCAAGCATGCTTATAAATCTATAAGCATCTATCTGTTTGTCTGTCTGTCTGTCTATCCATCCACCCATCCATCCAACTATCTAAGGCAGAGACTTAACTCTGGCTGGGCTGGCTTGGAACTTGCTGTTGGCCTTGACTTTACAGAGATCTGCCTACCTCTGCCTCCTCAGTGTTGGGATGAAAGACACACCATCAAACCCAGCTTAGATGCCTATAATTTCTAAATTTTGAAAAAAGTTTAGAAAAGCATGGTCTCTGAGCTAAACCTCTTAAAATGTTGTTTGAAGTCTGTAAAAACCCTTCCAAAACAATCAAGGAAATGGCCTGTGCCACCATCCCTGGCAAGACCTGTTTAAAAAAGAAAAAGAAAAAAGAAAAACAAACAACAAGCAGGGCTGTGTGCCGCGCACCTTTAATCTCAGCACTTGGGAGGCAGATCTCTGAGTTCTCAGGCTAGTCTGGTCTACAGAGTGAATGAGTAAATTCTGGATAAGTCAGAGCTACACAAAGAAACCTTGTCTCAAAAAAAAAAAACAAAAAACAAAAAACAAAAAACAAAAACTGAAACTTGAAAGTTTTGATAAAATTTTAAAGTTCACAATTTTCTTCCATTTTCCTCTTGAATTCCAGACTACTTACTCACTTTACAGCTGTTAAATCTTTACTGGTATAAAACCATGATTGGTATAAAAAAGGCAGCATTAACCCCGATTGAAAACTGACCAAACCATGTTGTAGTATAACAAGGTTAATTGGGCATTTCGTTCATCTAGCATCTACTAAATGGCGATGGATGTTGGGTTCGGTCTCTGCTATGGTCCTTAGAGTCTCCTCCAGATAGAGAAACCACCAGGTAGAAAAATTACAGTGCGATGCCAGAAGCCTGAGCTATGAGGCTTGTACAAAGAAACATCTTTGGCTTGCATGTGAGGAGGCCTTGTGAGATAAGATAACTATCAGCATCTAAAACATGCCTCCAAGGCTGAGTCTCTTATTCACTGACTTGTATCACCTTTCAAGCCTGCGCCGACTGTGCTGTGTCCAGGTGTCTCCTCTTTTCCTGATTTGCATACCTGGACAAGATAGCCAAGCTGATAGGGCTAAAGACAGGCTCAGACCAAACACTACTCAGGGAAGCTCACATCTTGTCCATACTCTGAACAAAAGGCGTAGCTCTAGAAGTCTCTCTGCACTGAGATATATGATCCTTTTCTCCCTCTCTTACTCTTTCTTTCCTTTCGTTCTTTCCTTTTGGTTTTTTGAGACAGGGTTTCTTTGTGCAGCCCTGGCTGTCCTGTAACTTGCTGTGTAGACCAGGCTGGTCTTGAATTCAGAGAGCTGCCCGCCTTTGCCTCCCCCACCCAGTTACAGGTGGCATTTAAACAAATCTGTCTGCACTAAATATACCTCAGGGAAGAGAATGCAGCTACAGGGTCCTGGGTCTCTTGGTGAAGACAGGCCACCAGAGCCAGAAAAACTGAACAAGGTGAGAAATGCAAGCAGACCCTAAATGGAACAGTCCTTTGATCCTTCCTAAAATCACTGTCTTGGGATATGCTTAGTAGAGAATGTGGAATCACTGAAGCTGTACAGATTCATACAGGTTACAAAATTCTACTCATGACAAGAAAACTCCCTTATTGTAAGCTGTACTTAAATATTTGAGTTAAAATATTTCAAAATAATGATCTCCTTTGAGTACTATTGTGTTTGATGATTATACCACGCCAGGCTACATGATCTTTCTTTTCTTCTTCTTCTTTTTAAAGATTTATTTATTTATTTATTAGTTATACAGTATTCTGCCTGCATGTGTGCCTGCAGGCCAGAAGAGGGGACCGGATCTCATTATAGATGGTTATGAACCACCATGTGGTTGTTAGCAGTTGAACTCAGGACCTTTGGAAGAACAGCCAGTGCTCTTAACCTCTGAGCCAGCTCTCCAGCCTGCTATATGATCTTTCTTAAAAAAAAAAAAAAAAAAAGCCAGGCATGGTGGCTCATGTTGTAATCCTAGTGCTTGGGAGGCTGAGGCAAGAGGTCTACTGGGAATTTAAGGCCCGCGTGGATAACGAGTTCTGGGCCAGTCTGAGCTATACAGGGAGACCACGTTTACACTTTCCCCTGAATACGGTTGCCAGCCATGGTAGACTATGACCTAAGGAGGTGAGGGCAGGGGGGCTGGTGAGACCACTCGGTAGGGAAAGAGGACTGCGGCCTCCGTCTGACACCTGAGTTTGATCCCAGGAACCCAGGTGGAGAGGGGGAGAGCGCTGTCACAGTGTGCTGTGGCACACCCCCACAGCACACACAGTGTGCACCTGTGCGTACACAGTAAAATGATTTTTCTGGAGCTGTGCATTTCCGAGGAGTCTGTAGTTTTGGAGGGTGGAACCAGGGCCTTATACATATGCTACCCTGAGCTACATGACCCCCTTAGAATGACTCTATAGGATCATTGCTTTCCCCCCTTCTCTCTCCTTTCCTTCCTTCCTTCCTTCCTTCCTTCCTTCCTTCCTTCCTTCCTTCCTTCCTTCCTTCCTTCCTTCCTTCCATTTCTTTGGCACTTTTTAAGACAGGGTTTCTTTGTGGAGCCCTAGATGTTCTGGAACTCAATTTTTTGGATCAGGCTGACCCTGACCCCAAACTCAGAGATCTGCCTTCCTCTGCCTCCTGAGTGCTGGGATTAAAGGTGCGCACCACTTCACCTGGCAGTACATCAGTGTTTCTGAGTTTGGCACTTATTTCCAAAGTTTTGCCAAAGAGGGTATCCTTAATTTTTTTTTTTTCAGTGCCAGAGCTAAGTAAGCATCTCTCACAGAGCTGCTCCCCAGTGGCTTGTTCTTGGATCAACATATAGCTCGGACAACCACAAACTGTCAAGGTTTTCAAGATGTTTAGCTAGGAATTTTAGCTTTCTATGTTAGAACCAAAAGTGAAATATTTGTGGTCTTGAACACAATTTCAACTAAACTAAGGACCTGGAAGGAAAAATTAGAAACATACTTCCCTCCAGTGACACACAAGTGATGATATAAAGGTCATTAATGACAGCTGGGCTGGGGACACAGCTCAGTGATAGCTGCACTTGCCCAGGCAGGACTCAATCCCTAGTACTGCAAACACCAACAAAACAAACCCTCCTAACTGAATGCCTCTGCTGGAAGTGGCACAGGATGCCTATAATCCCAGCAGCTAAGACAGGACATGAGGAGTACAAGGACAACCTTGGTTACATAACAAGTCTGAGGCCAGCCGGGGTCACATGAGACTTGTTTAAAATTTTCTGATGAATATCAATGGCTCAACCCTGGCTGCTTGTTATGATCGGAACTTTCAAACTCCCACTCAAACCAACCAAATCACAATCTCTGGAGATAGTACTCAGGCATAAGTGGTTTTCAAGAGTCACCATGTAGGGGCTTTAAGAGCAGTTGCTGCTCTCACAGAGGACCTTGGTTGATGCCTCTTCTGACTCTACAGGCTCTTGTACTTATGTGGTATATATAAAATATACACATATATTCAGGCACATAGACATACAACAAAAATAAATATTAGCAGGTTGGTGGTGACATGCCTTTAATCCCAGCACTTGAAGGCAGAGGTGGGTAGGAGGCCAGCCTGGTCTACCGAGTGAGCTTCAGGACAGCCAGGGCTACACAGAAACCTTCTCTGTGTGTGTGTATGTGCCAACACACACACACACAAAAAAAAAAAAAAAAAAAAAGAAAGAAAGAAAGAAAACCAAAACAAATACATATTAAAGATTCCTCATGTGATTCTACTGAAAGCCAGGTTGGGAACTACTAGTTAGGACTTTTTCCCTTTCCTGAGCAAAGGTGATTCCAGTAGGGCTGAAATACCGTTGAATACTGGGGACTGATCTCAGGATCTCAGTATGCCAAAATACAGTCCAACATTAAGCTAGCACCCTTACCTATTTTCTACTTTATTCTGAGACAGGGGTCCTCCTGAATTGTCCAGGATGGCTTGAACTTGTCATACTCCTGCCTCAGCCTTCTAAGCAGTTGTGGGTGTGCTACTGTGTTCAGCAAGGACTGGTTTTTCTTAAACTCTCAAGCTCATACAAATTACCAGTTTTAGTGAGTCTGAGTTTGGAACTGTTGTTCTGTATTTCTAACCAGTTCCCAACTGAGGCCAAAGCTAATGGCCCAGAAACCAAATTCTGAGAAGTGGTGTGATTCTGGAAGGAAAATTATCTTAAATAACAGAAAGAATTCACTGGAATCCATATACTACAGCACTAGATAGGAAGGGGGCCATGATGGATCAACAGAGTGGGGCTATGGAATAAAACATGTTTTTAGGAAGGGAGACTTTAGGGGTCAGAAAATTTTGGAATGGCATATATTTCTGACGAAGTGTGGAGAACAGTCATGAAGTTTTTACAACTGTGTGTACAAAGAAAGGCAAGCTGGCATGAAGAAGAAGAGAGATGGGCAGTGAGGGAAAATGATCAACTGTCTAAACACCAAACGAAAAAAGCAAGCCCTTGGCTACAAAGCTGGCAAGGTACAGAGAAGGACTAGTAGGAGGCCTGCAGGAATCTCTGCCCTGGGAGCCAGTCCAGTTAATAAACTGAAGATGGGTTAGACGAACAGCCATCTGCCACCACTCTCTCCCGAGGACACACGAGGCGCAGGGGTGTGTCTCCCCGGCAGAGCTCTGAGAACTAACAACAAACTTGCCCAGGCGCTTCTCTTCTGTGCGCAGAGAGAACACCCAGAAGCTTAAACGTGGGGTCCCTTGGCAGCTTCCGGCCAACACCCTTCTGTGACTTTCTAGCTTCCAGATAGACTTCACTAGGCTATAACAAAGCAAAAGAAAAAAAATGCCCACTCCCTAGGCTTTTCCATGGAAATGAGAAATGCTTAGCATATACTTATAGAATAATAAGTAGTATAAAAATGCTCACGAGTTACCAGAAGATATTTATTTCTCTAATTCTTTTTCTTTCTTCTTCTTTTTCTAGAGAGTTTCTCTGTGTAGCCTTGGCTGTCCTGGACTCAATCTGTAGACCAGGCTGGCCTTGAGCTCACAGTGATCCACCTGCCTCTGCCTCCCTGAGTGCTGAGACTACAGGCGTGCACCACCATGCCTAGCTTATTTCTCTAATTTCTAAAACAATAAGTTAAGAAAAATTTTCTAAAAAAAATATCCAGAGATATTATTATATGACATTATTATATGACAGGGTTAGCACATGACTGAATGGGCCACACTTAAGTGAATTTCTGTTTAAATGAATGAAGAAACTGAAAAAAGAGAAGAAATTCTATTAGCAGGTGATCCACCCTATACATTGCTTAGTAAATAAAAATCCTTGGCATGGGGCTGGAGAGATGGCTCAGTGGTTAAGAGCATTGTCTGCTCTTCCAAAGGACACAGGTTCAATTCCCAGCACCTACATGGCAGTTTACAACTGTCTGTAATGCCCGTTCCAAGGGATTTGACACCTTCACGCTAATGCACATTAAAGATAAATATTTTTTAAAAAAATCCTTGGCATGCTGTGGCGCAAGCCTGTAATCCCAGTACTCAGGGAGGCAGAGGCAGGCGAATCTCTGAGTTTGAGGCCAGCCTAGTCTACAAAGCAAGTCCAGGACAGCCAAGGCTACCCACAGAGAAACCCTGTCTCAAAAGCAAACAACAAAAAACAAAACAAACAAAAAATATTCCTTGGCAGAAATGGATGTCTTTCAAGTTTCTATTTACTGTATAGTGAGGGCTAATAGGTACAGAGTATCAGCTAATGTGCTACAAGCTTTATCCACATTTATAAGCATCCTCCTCATAAGCCTATGAAATAGGACTTATTATTACAGTCCCTATTTTCATGGGCAACTTTTGATTCCAGGATGAAAGTTCAAAGATTTCAAAACCAGTAAGTGGTAAAGTCGTACTTACTTTATGATGGCAGCGTTTTATGTATCTTAGGCTGGCCTTGACCGTCTGATCCTTCTGCTTCTACCTCCCAAGTGCTTGGATTGTAGGCAAACACCACTATACCCCATTGTAGGTGGGGCTGGGGACTGAACCCAGGGCTTCATTCATGCTAGATAAACACTTCATTAACTAACCTAGGAGTTTAGCTCTAAAGTTGGCTTTCCATTGCCTGACTGCAGTGACTCTGCTCTTAGCATCTATGACCCTCTGGTTATCCTGCATGCCATTTGTCCCAGAGAGAGAAATTGTAGCACAAAATCTACTGCAGTTGAAAAACAGCACAGGTGGCATTTCTTTCTTATTTATTTAATCTACTTATTGGCACCACTACCACCCAGCTACAAGTGGCAATTAAACAAGTCTGTCTGCACTGAATATACCCCGAGGAAGAGAATGCAGCTACAGGGTCCTGGGTCTCTTGGTGAAGACAGGCCACCAGAGCCAGAAAAACTGAACAAGGTGAGAAATGCAAGCAGACCCTAAATGGAACAGTCCTTTGATCCTCCCTAAAATCACTGTCTTGGGATATGCTTAGTAGAGAATGTGGAATCACTGAAGCTGTACAGATTCATACAGGTTACAAAATTCTACTCACGACAAGAAAACTCCCTTATTGTAAGCTGTACTTAAATATTTGAGTTAAAATATTTCAAAATAATGATCTCCTTTGAGTACTATTGTTTGATGATTAAAAAGTAGTTTTCTTACTTTCCTATACCCTGAATGTGACCATGAATTTATTTCAAGGGGACTCAAGAAGTTACAATTTCAGTGTTTAAACTGAATATTTGCCATTGTAAAGCAACCTGAAATTACCTTACTTGACACAGAGGCTTGCTTGCAGCAATAACTTCGGTAACAAAGCCCTCTTACCCTATCTGGATAATGTTAAGAGAAGAGGAAGAGGAGATGGGGAAACCTCAGGAGGAAAGCACCTGGCAGAACGGTGCATCTCACACATCTTACACTGGCTCTAGAGGGCTCCAGTACCTGAGACCAAGCCTGGCCAATCTAGGTCTGCTCTAGAGAGCTGGTTCAGATGAGCGAATGGGCTCTTCCTTAGCACTCAAAGTACTGCAGGACCAAACTGTTTCTTAGGAATCTGTACAGGGATAGACTTATGTACCTGCCCTGCTAAAAGAGTCAAAGGGGTGTTGTGAAGTGAGGAGGTTCTGGTGGGATGACCGTCTGTGGTCCTCACCTTCTCAGTCATTCCCAGGCCACACTCCCACTGTCCTGCCTGGTGCCCTCCTGTAATGCTTTTGGTGAAGGATAAGAAGTATAAAAAAAGTCAGATTCTTCTGTAGCAATATAGTTTGGGCAGCACTCTTCTAGACAATAGGAAAAAACCCTTTTTCTGCTCTTGACAAGGTCTGTCTAGTCCATGTCAGCAGCTAAGGAACACGTACAGTTCAGGTGTTTAAGTAGGTTGAGAGAATATTAATTATTTATTTGTGTGTGTGTGTGTGTGTGTGTGTGTGTGTATGTATGTATGTGTGCACGCGTGTGCACACTCGGGCTAAAGAACAGTCTGCAGCAGTCAGTCCTCTTCCGTTCTCTATGCAGGTCCTGGGGACTGAGCTCAGTTGTCAGAGTTGGCAGCAGATACCTTTATCTGCTGAGCCATCATGCTAGCCCTAAAGAGAATCTTACTTTATTTTTTGGAGACAAGTTTCTCTATGCAGTCCTGTCTGTCTGAGAACTTACTATGTAGACCAGGTTGGCTTTCAGCTCACAGAAATTGCCTATCTCTGGTTCCCGAGTGCATGGATTTAATAGGTTAAAAAGACAACAGAAGAAACAATATGATGGGAGGTAGCGCCAGTAAAAAAAAAAAGAGGACAGTTGGCAGGGAAAAGAAAATCATAGGCAACAAGAGTTTAGCAAGTTAACAAGCGGCTTTAAACCAGGGGTGGAAAAGTCAAGGTGGAAAATGAAGGCTTATTGGGCTCAGCCATCTGCTCCTTTCTCTAGACTGCTGTCTCTTCCAGTGCTTCGCTGACCCTGGCCAACTGTTTTACTGCACTGTAAAACCAATCAGTGCGGTGTGTATCTGAGTTTGTAAAACAAATTCCACCTAGATTTGTTGATCATCTCAGCTCTCAACACAATGACACTCCAGTATGTGCTGAAGACAAGTGAGCATCAGAGAGCAAGGCAGAGGGTTGATGGGAACTCTCCTTTAGGTTAACAGCCAGAAAGCAAGGGTTACTTAAGTGTCTAAGGAGCAGATGGGGAGCTGCTCACGTGGTGATCAGTAGGTTGTAGAAGGGGAAAATCAGACTGGTGCTCCACAAAGAAACAAACAACACAAAAAAACTAACCAAGGAGGTGGGGGAGACACAGCTTAACAATTAAGAGCATACTGCTTTGCAGAAGACCAGCACACACAGCAGGCTCACAGCTGCCTGTAACTCTAGCTCCAAGGAGCCTCTCACCTTTGTGAGTACCTGCACACTCATATGCATGCATGCTTGTGCTCATGCACAATAACACACACACACAAATACATGCATACACACAATTTAAAATATCTGAAAACAAAACCAAACTGCTCGAACACCTACTGTCTCTAAAGAGAACAGCCACATCAGTTTGATGAATTGTAGGTAAAATACATCAGAACTTAAAAGCCTTTTCTGCATTAGGCCTGAATTCATGACTTGGCAGAGTACGTGTAAATTATATATGGGCATGTGGCTCTGAGTAATTTCAAGGTAAGTAGATTTTTTTCAGGCAAAATGGCTGACTAAGCATATAACGATATATGCTAATGTCTACCATTGCAGACCACAGCAGTATGAGGCAAAGCTTCCATACCAAGGTCACCGCATAAAGAGAACCTTTCTGCTCATTCCTCTGGGGTAGAAGCAGCTAGAGTGCCTGGCAGTGAAAAAAGGAGATTTCTATTTTCACTACAACATTTTCATCACAGCAATGCTTTTCTACTTTCTGGCTGGGATGTTTTCCTCTCTACCTGAACCTCTTTGTTGCACACCCACTCTGTCAGTAACCTCATGTTGCTTCTGCCCTAGTGTTTGCTACACAGGATGGGCCCTTCGGTACATTCTTTTAGGGTTTGTTTTTTAAGTCACTATTATTTTATTCTGTGTAGTGTTATTTGGATTGCAGGCGTGCCTGTGTGTCATGTGCATCCATGGGGTGCCCCTGAAGAAGACAGACAGCTGTAAAGCCACCACGCGGGCTCTGGGAATTGAACCCAGGTCCTCTAGCAAAGCAGTCAGTGCTCTTAACCACTGAGCCAGCTCTCCAGGCTCCAGCCCCATTTCTAGAGAAATTAAAAAGTTATATTCACTTATCATGCGCGCACACCTGTGTGCATGTCTACACGCATACGTGGACACGTAGGGAGGGTCAGAGGACAACTTGAGGATTCATTTATTTTCTTCCTCCATGCGTTCTGGGGAGCAAGCTTAGATGCTTAGGCTTGGCAGCAAGTGCCTTAAACAACGGAGCCATCCTGCTGGCCACCTTTTAGTGCAGTCTTAAAAGCCAATTTTAATTGACACATATTTAAACCAACTTCTCTACTCAATAATTTCCCAGCAAGGTTCTCACTTATAAGAGAACGTATCCCTGAGAACATAGGCTTCAGCATCTGTGAAACTTAATACGCTGTAACAAGTGGTGATATCACTGTGAAATAATACTCTGGCTCTGGCAGTGCTACTGTGCTTGGAAAAGAGACAATCAAAATCCAGACTGGCCTGGGAAACAGTGCAGGAAAGTAATTTAGTAATGAGAAAGAGATCATCACTTGAAACTTAACAGTCTTCTCACTAGCAAAGTCAGACAACAAAATGAACCTTTCTTTTTCTAGAGTCCACTGTTCTCCTACCCTGCAGTTAAGCACCCAAACCTGGCCTCAGACAAGCCAGAAGAGACACATCTGGAAGATTCTTAGAGAGCAGCTTTGCCTTGTTTGCATCCTAGCACCTCTTCATGGAAGAGATGACATAAGGCCCCCTTTTAGGGGCATGTTCCTCAAAGATTATTTCTTTCACCTTATTTGGAGGTACAGAAATATATTCTTGAATTTCATCAGAATCTACATTCAGAGATTCTTGAACTTCACCTAATAAAAAACAAACACAAACAAACAAACTACAGCATTGAGAAGGGAATAAATTTCCTTAAATTATAATCCTTAAAAAAGATAAAAAGGAAGCCAGGTAGTAGAGGTGCATTCCTTTAATCCCGGCACTCAAGAGGCAGAGACAAGTCGTTCTCTGAGTTCAAGAACAGCTTGGTCTACAAAGCAAGTCCAGGACAGCCAGAGCTACACAGAGAGACTCCCCTACCCCCCCCCCAAAAAAAAAAAAGATAAAAGGAAAGCTGAGTGTGATGGTTCACAATTGTAATCAGCACTTAGGATGCTGAAGCAGAGGAATGATATAAAATCTATGCCAGCCTCATTTCACCCCTAAAATAGATAGATAAAGAAAACGGAAAGTGAAAGATGATTTTGTGATTCTCCTGTTTTCACTGCAAAAGACAATTACTTCCCAGCCTGATAAAAAGAAGCTTTTAGAGGTCTAAGACAGTGTAAAAGAGAATCGAGTCTTTGGTCTTTTTAGCACCCTGAAACATGAAACTTGTAAATCTGCAAAAGCAATTCTACACTTTAAAGCAAAGTTAAGTGACTGTAATACAAGAGCAAGCCAAACACATTTGAAGAGCTATGGTTTTTAAAGTGACATAATTTCATAATGTCCCTGCAAGTCAAATGGAGAAAGCATAACCTATGCTTACAGATAATATATGATGCACGCACAACTGGGCGAGAAGTGACTTTCACTATTTGAATCTTCTTGATTTCTTCAGTGCTGGGGAGGCAATCCTTGGTCTCACGCAAGATGGGCTAGTGCCCTACACTGAATTTCACACCCAGCCACCACCCAGTCATGGTAACTTTATCCAAGCTACTTCCTAAACCTTGTTTTCTGTCACCAGATTTCTTGAATACATTTTTGCAGACTTGACTTCTTCTATTATCCATTTTCTAATACTGGCAGATTACAGTTAATCTTGTTTCCTTGATATTATTCTTAAGAAGATCATTACTGATGCATAAGTTGTCAATAGATTCTCAGGATAGTCTCAAATATGCACTGAATGAAATTTCCATTCCAGCTTTTGATCGTTATGCTCCCTTGCTCGACTCCAACTCCCTCCTGAAATGCTCCTCTGCACTGTTCATTTCATCATTTTGCTGTTACTCCCCAGTATCTAAAGCTCAAACTTCTTAACACCTACTCATCTTTCAAGATTCTAGTTAGATGACAATCTGAAGCTTTACACAACGCCCCCAGCAGTAATCATTCTGCGTTTCTACTGCACTTATGATAATGTTATGCACTTATCACATTGTATTCTAATGGTTACTCTTTCCATCTCCCTTATATTGAGGAGGTCAGAGGTTGATTTTTAAGTATATTTCTCAATCACTTCACCTTAATTTTTGAGACGGGATTTTTCCATGTAGCCCTGGCCGTCCTGGAATTCTCTATGTAAACCATGCTGTCCTTGAACTCACAGAATCCACCTGCCTCTGCCTCCAAAATGCTGGGATCAAAGGGGTGTGCCACTTTACCTAGCTAATTCACCCTATTTTTTTTTAAGATTTATTTATTTTACGAGTGCTCTGCCTTTATGCACATCAAAAGTAGAATTCAGCTGGTGCTCGTAACTGCTGAGCCATCTCTCCAGCTCCTCGTTTTTTGAAGACATTCTCTTACAGAACCCTCTGGAGCTCACTAACCAGCCAGTCTGATCTGAGGATCCTCCTGTCTTTGCTTCCTCAGAGCAGGGACTACAGCTGTGTACTGCTGCAACTTTGCTTTTATATGGGTGCTGGGGATCTGAACTCAGGTCCTTGTAAATGCTTACCGAGATAATTTTTTAAAAATAATTTGTGTTTTATGTGCATTGGTATTTTGTCTGCATGTATGTCTGTGTGAGGGTGTCAGATCTTGGAGTTATAGACTTTTGTGGGTGCTGGGAATTGAACCCAGGTCCTCTGGAAGAGCAGAACCATGTTAACTGCTGAGCCATCTCTCCAGCCCCCATTTATTTATTTATTTATCTTTGTTCTGAGACTGAGTCTTAGCTATGAGCCACCAGCAAGCCTGGAACTTTGACAGGCAGACCAGGCTGGCCTCAAACTTGGGGCCAGAGTGCTGAGATTATGTAAATGCACATCACACCCACTTAACATGAAGACTTAACCACCGAACATGAAGACCTGTTTGATTTTTTTTTCCTACACAGGGTTTCTCTATGTAGCCTTGGCTGTCCTGTAGACCAGACTGGCCTCGACTCACAGAGAACCACCTGCCTCTGCCTCCCAAGAGCTGGGATTACAGATGTGTGCCTCTATGCCTGGCTTGTTCCTGATTTTTACATTTCTTGGGTTTAGCAGATGATATGCCACTTTGTTGTAGACAAGTAAAAAAGTCAGGAAGTGGCTACACAAAGGCCTTCTCACTTACTCTGCGTATAGAAGATAGCTCCAGTACAAGAAAGCTCGCTTCTCATTCCTATTTCCATGACAGTGTTCTTCCTCCTCCTCCTCACCTTTTCACACGGCAGTGACTGGACAAGAACTTCCCAAACTCAATTCTCACCCAGTTACCTACCACGTTAAAAAAGACATTTTATGTGTCTGAATATTTCACTTGCATGTGTGTGCACTGCATGTGTCGTCTGGTGCCTGCAGAAGTCAGAAAGTGTCAAATTCACACGAACTGGAGTTTGTGAGCCACCATGTGGGTGCTGGGAACTGAACCCAGGTCCTCTGCAAGAGCAGTAAGTGCTTTTAACCATTGAGCCATCACTCCAGCCTCTACATTAAAAAAAAAAAAAATCAGGAAGTTTTCGAAAAGATAGATACGGCAGCGCGTGCTTTTAATCTCAGTACTCATGCTCATTTTTGGATTTGAGGTCACCCTGGTCTATACAGCAAGGTCCTGGGCCAGCCAGGACTACATAGTGAGCCCTTATCCCAAGAAAACAAAACAATGTTACAGTGTGTAATATTTTTATTTGATCTCAATCTATGCTTAAGAAACTTTTTTTTTTTTTTTTTTTTTTTTTTGAGATAGGGTTTTTCTGTGTAGCCCTGGCTGTCCTGGAACTTGCTCTGTAGACCAGGACTCTAATTCAGAGATCCATCTGTGTCTGCTTCCTGAGTGCTGGGATTATAGGAGTGCCACACAACGACCGCCTACAATATAGTTTTTATATGATACTTTTCATAGGTGTTTAAAGTTAAGATTCCAGAGTGAAGTGGAGATACCTGGACCTATTCATAAGGTAGTCTTTTAAATACTACACTACCTTCTCACTTATTTGTGCTGTGGTCTGAGGGATCATGTGAGGCATTCTTTCTTCTTTCCCATTAAGAAGATGGTCTGTGTGGCTCATCTGAAGACTGTGAAACCTAATGGCCCGTAATGCTGTGCTTATTAGCTCTGAGTAACAACCTTCCTCCTAAATATGATTGTGATCAAAGCTGCTAAGTAGTCCTGTGCGTAGCCATTTCTTGACTACAGACTGTGTTTAAAATGGATAAAAAAGGTGTGAAACCAAGAATATACCCATTTGGGGCTGGAGAGATGACTCAGTGGCTAAGAGTGCTCACTGTTCTTCCTGAGGACCAGGGTTCAATTCCCAATACCCATATGGTAACTCACAGCTGCCATATCTCCAGTTCCAGATCTGACACCCTCTTCTGACCTCCACAGGCTCCTACATGTAGAGTACATAAACCCAGGCATGTACACAGGTGCACACACATTGAATAGAATATTAAATAAGAATATACCTGTTCGCTATTTTTTAAAGATTAATTGATTATGTGTACAGTGTTCTGCCTGCACGTGTGCCTGCAGGCCAGAAGAAGGCACCAGATCTCACTATAGATGGTTGTGAGCCACCATGTGGTTGCTGGGAATGGAACTCAGGACCTTTGGAAGAACAGCCAGTGCTCTTAACCTCTGAGCCATCTCTCCAGTCCCCTATTTGCTATTTAAATACTTTCTGGGAAGTATCTTTTTCCCTTCCAGGTGACTAATTGTTAATTTTTTTCGAGACAGGGTTTCTCTGGATTTCCCAGGGAGGCAGAGGCAGGTGGATCTCTGTGAGTTCAAGGCCAGCCTGGTCTTCAAAGTGAGTCCAGGACAGCCAAGGCTACACAGAGAACCCCCCCTCTCTATATATACATAATTTTTTTCTTCCATTACTAAAGATTGAACTTAGGTGAATGTTCTTTTATTGGCCTCTTTTTATTTTATTTTAAATGTTTACTGGGAGACCAAGTCGCCCTGGAAGGCCTTGAACTTTCTTTTTTTTTTAATTTATTTTTTATTTTATTTTTTTATCAGTTACATTTTATTAACTCTGTATGGCCTTGAACTTTCAATGCTTCTGTCTAGTCTCTGAGTAGCTAGGGTCATAGGCCTGACCCACCAGGCCTGGCTAGTAACACCATGTTAAAGACATCCCTTCTAAACAGAAATAAAAGAGGGATCTTTCATTCACGTTGTAACCTTCAAGTGCAGAGTACCCTCTGCGTAACAACCACCCAACAGACTTGGTTAAATGAAGTAAATGGGGAGTTTGAGGTTCACAATCTGTCAGCTGTTTAAAATGATCAAACCCAAAATCTATGCAGAAAAATTACTCTTGCCTCCCCCCAAATGTTTCGTTTATAATTTTCATTTACAATTAGGAAATGCTATTCTTTTAGCAAAGAAAAAATAGAATACTCTTAATGTGTATGAGCTGAAACCAGAAAAGGAGGGATGGGATGGGGATGCCGAGAGAACAAAATCCTGTTAAGTATTCTATTTGTGAAATAACGTAACAAACAGAAAACCTTACATGAATTCTCTCAGTTATATCTGAGTTTTGCAATATTTTCATGCTTGTTGGATATCTGTAATGGACATACGGGCAAAGCTTCGTGTGACTAGGAGGAGCACAAATACTTATTGGGGACTTCATGACTTTATAGATACACACTCATGTCATAGCAATCCCACTGGAACTATATTAAACCATACTGTGAAATGAGATGATTACCCTAAGCATGTACAGGCATAAGCAAGAAATAAATAATGAAACAATATTCTAAGAGTAAACCCATGTCTTATGGAAGTTTGTTAAGTGTTCCAAAACAATGGAGGAAGATGGTCTAAGTAGCCACTAAATGTTACTGGGATAGCTGACTTTCCAAACAGCTTATTCCTACTACACACAGTGAGTATAAATACTTCTCAGGGAGTTAAAGGGTTAAGTACTGAAAAGAAGAAAACAGGCTTTTTGATTAATCTCAGAATAAGAGAGATCACCAGCACCTTAAACAATAACAGCTATACCCTCTGCTTCTGTAAAGGCTCAAAAATTGGGTTAAGATTCAAAATTGTTCCTCTCCACAAAAATCTTTAATAAAAGGTAAAGTATTTATATGAGCAGAACCAGAGTATACGAGGGACATCATCTTAAATAAGACAAATGCCAAATGGAAGCTATAGATATATTAAAAAAAAAACTTAAAAAGAATTGTTTAATCAGAGAGAGAGAGAGGGAGACAGAGAGGGGGTAGCATGGTGGCGCAGCCCTGAAATCCCAGCTTCCTGGGAGGCTGAAGAATGAAGATAACTAGTTCAAGGCCAGTCTGGGCAACTTAGTGTGACTCTGTCTCAAAGTAAAAATTGTAAACAGATTTAGGGAGACACAGTGGGTGGTTGGGGAAGCAGTCACTGTCTTCAGTGGGATAGCCACTGATGTAGAGAGTTACCATACTCCGCTGGTGTGTGCTAACTCAAGCATGCACATGAGGCAGCCCTGGTTAAGACCAGTGAGTGAGTCACAAAGCAAAGACTGAAGTAAGACGAAGAGACATGGTAGTGCTGTGGAGACTTGATGGGAGTGGGAGGGAGAAAGGGGAAGGTGGGGTGTGTGTGTGACTAGGATGTATTATACACAGTAAATAGTAAACAGCGGTAAAATGGGTAAACATTAACAACTAGTTCACGGGAGAAAATTGAAAAACATGAAATTGCAACTTACTTAATAAAAACACTACCAAGACATAGGGCTCACTGTGTACCAGATGACTTTCCAGAGGTGTAGGTATCAATTCATTTCACATCACAGTAGACTTGTAAGAGCTATTAGTCCTATTGAGATTGAGGGGTAGAACACAGGAGTAGAATTCCAAGTTGTAGCTCCTCAGTTCAGTACAGTTCTTCCCCTTCTTTCTTTTGAGACAGTGCCTCATTATGCAGCCCTGGAATGTTTAGAATTCACTATATGAACCATGTACACTAAGCTGGCCTTGAACTCAGATCCGCCTGCCTTCACCTCCTAAGCACTGAAGTTAAAGCCATGGGCTGCCACAGCCTAATTAGTTAAGCACTTAACCTCTAGGATATATTATTTCTCCAGAGAGCTGAGGATGCAGGAATACAAAAATTTAAAGTATATTTTCTTTTCAAATGAAATAAAGTTTTCAAAACTAAAAAAAAGACAAGTCAATATACAAATTGGAGTATGTTGGTGGGAGAATATAATGGTGCCTTTTTTTTTTTAATAGTAATGTGGTATTTTGAATAAGAATGGCCTCCATAAGCTCATGTATTTGAATGTTTGGCTCACTCCCCTGTTGGAGGACCTGTTTGGGGAGGACTAAGGTGTGATCTTGCTGAAGGAGGCGTGTCACTGGGAGTGGGCTTTGAGGTTTCAAACCCCTCAACACTCCCAGGTAGCTGTCTCTGCTGAGTGTCTGTGGATCAGATGAGCTCGAGCACCGTGTCTGCTACCTGCTGCCAGGCTCCCCATGGTGATGGTCACAGCCTCTAACCGCTGGACCTCGAAGCCCTCAGACGTTTTCTTCTCCAACTTCCCTTGGCTGTAGTGTCTCACCATAGCAACAGAAAATTAAGACAAGTAGTAAGGTAAGCACAATTTTTTTTTTAAATAAACAACCTGAAAACAGCTCAGAAAAAAAAAAATATCCAAAAACAGGTGGTGAGTGATCAAAATGTTTCTAACATAAAATTATCTTTCTTAAAAAAAAAAAAAGAAAGCAGGTTAACCACACAGTTGCTGTTCTCTTTCTCTGTGTGCCACATGTGAGCAGGTGCCCAAGAGACAAGAGCGTGTCAGATTCCTGGCATTCAGTTACAGGAGGTTGCCAACTGCCTGATGTGGGTGTTGGGAAACATACCCAGGTCCTCTGCAAGAGCAATGAACACCCTTAAGTGCTTAACTGCTGAGCTGTATCTCCAGCTCCATTTTCCTTCTCTTCATTTTCAGGTCAACAAAGGATACCAGAGGATGAGCACTCCTTCCCTCCCATGCTAACTTCTGTGTGGCTGCTTCCCTTGTGCTTTATAATTTAATCAGCTCAGGTTAAGCTTTCCATGAAAGCCTGTTTCCTGCGGCAGATTCACTCTCTTTCCTTCTTTCATTCAATCTTTCTTTCTTTCCTTTCTTTCTGACTTTTCAAGACAGGGTTTCTCTGTGTAGCCCTGGCTGTCCTGGAACTTGATTTATAACCAGGCTGGCCTCAGACTCACAGAGAGTCACCTGTCTCCTGAGTGCTGGGATTAAAGGCATGTGCCACCACCACCTAGCTAACTCACTTTTTTTTTTTTAAACAGATAAACTCCAGAATTATTTAAGACAGCTTTCCCTAAAGGTTTCATTCATTTTGTGAAAGGTGTGTGCCACCACATCCAGCTTTATAGTTTTTTCTATATTTGCCCCTTAGCTTTCTCAACAGGTTTATATCAAGAGTAAAGGTGACAAGGTCTAAGATTTTCTGCTACACTCATTTACTCCAAATATTTGTTTTTAGTAGTGATACTTATAATGGGACAAAATCATTGCTTCTGGAATTCAATTCCCCAGCCTATGGTTCATTATCTACAGCATATACATTGAGTCTAAATCACTCAATGAAAAAAACAAAGGCCATGCTACAGCTTTCCTAACACTTTTGTCATCTTTATATGCTTAGGGTTTTCATTATAAAGACCAACAGGAAAATACACAGAGCTACAAAAGAGTCTGTTACCAAACTTTACTATCTAAAGACACTGAGTTTATCATGAATGGCAATATGTAAGGAGATGCAGCCTTCTGTTTTTAAAAAGCACAGCAGGGGCAGCTCATTTTTCAGTCCCCTCCCTCCCTACCCCTGCCCCCAGATGCAGGGAGCTGCTTCTTCTCAATGTACTTTACTTGCTCACCCTCAAAAATCAAACCAACAAAAACTCAGTAGATTAGTTTTCCCTTGAAGAGTTTTCATTTTTGCACCCAAAACTTTCTGTGTTGTTTTTTCTCTCCAGTGCTACAGAGACCTAAGACCTCATTTATACTTCCAGCCTACTTCACCCCTTTCCACACCGTGGTGTGTGTGTGTGTGTGTGTGTGTGTGTTTCTAGAGTCAGGGCTGCATTCTATAGCCTACACTGGTCTTGAATACATGACAATTTCCTGCTCCAGTCACCAAGATTATAATTGTGATTTATCATGCCTTGCTTTGCAGTCTAGAGTTTACTTTCACCTTGGTTTCTAACTATGGAAAAGCAATTAAATATTGGAAGATGAGAAACGGGTCCTGTGAAGATGCAACAGGTTGCTCTGAGACCATGTTTAGGGAAGCCTGAGCCTCCAGGGGCAGAAGGAGCTCACTAAATGATGGTTACATTGCACCGAGAGAGGAACTTATGAATATTCCATGCCGAACAGCAGGGATGTAAGCAGAGATTAAGGTCAGCAGAATGTAAAACTGGAATACATTTCATCTGCATTTTATGGTGACAAATATTCCATCAAAACACACAGCTTCTAGCCAGAGATGCTGGCCTACACCCTGAGCCCTATCACGTTTTGGAGACAGAGGCAGATAGATCTCTGTTTGAGGCCAGCCTGGTCTATATATCCAGTTTCACAGTGTGACCCTGTCTCTAAAACAAAACAAACCGATTGAAGCTCCCTTACTATATAGAGAGTGGTTGTAAAAGTCTCACTACAACTACAAGAGGCCTGAGGCAATGGCTTCTTTTCTGCCTCCTCACTTTCTTCTTTTTGAAGCTGGCCTGGAACTCTCTTTGAAGCTGAGGCTGACTTGAATTCCTGATCCTCCTGCTTCCATCTTCCAAGTATTGAGATATCAGGCATTCAATATCACGCTCACCGAACCAATGATTTCTTATACTGTAAGGTGTCCTCAACGCAATAAAGTTAGCATGAACAGCTCCACCATAATAAAGCATTAACCACAGCAATGCCAAGGAACAAAGACAGTTCTGCCAGGAATCAGTTCAAAACCAAAGTACCTCAAGACATCACACAACACCTCATGTTCCTCATCTTGCTGGAAAAAGAACTTGAGAGGTTGAGGAGAAAAGTGACCATCCAATGCTCCAAAAGCCAAGAAAGTGTCAAAGTGGGGTAGGTCTCGGATTTCTCTTTCCCCACCTCTCTACTACTCCTCCAGTCCTAGAAGCCACAAGTGAGGAAGAGAAGTTGTGGAAACAAGACGGGTGGGGTACCCGAGAGCATACGCGGTTACTCGCCCCCTCCCCAAGGTCACTTGCTTGGAGTCACTTTCCCTTGCTCCCCCTGGGCTTCCCGCCAAAGACGCTCCGAGCCAGGCTAGGAGGCCAGCCCGCCGCACCCCCTCAGCCCCTGCATGCGGGGCCGCAGCCTCCTTCTCGTCTCCGGGCCCCGACTGGCCTTAGGGACACCGGTTTCCGAAGGAGACACCTTCCATAGATAGGTCCCGGGGGTCCTCCGCCTCTATCCTCCACGAGGCTCGTCAACGTCCCCTTCCTCCCTCAGGGTGCCCCTGTGCCCGCCTCCCGTTCGCGGTCCCTCCCGGGGGCCGGGCACGTCGTTCCTTTCCTGTCCCCTCCTTCGGCTCCTTTTCTCGGGCGCCCACCTGGCGCTCCTGCCAAAGCCCCGCTCCTCCGAGCTCCGGCCTCCTCCCAGCCCCGCCCCTGCTCCCGGGTGGATACAGTTTGAAGCCTCTCAGGATATCCCTGGCCCGATCGTCCTTGGCTGACATGATGCGGCGCCTGCCGCCTGCGGCCCTCCCACACTGGCTCGGCGGGGCCTCGCAGACGGTAACCAGGAACCGAGGACAGAGCCGCAGCACGCGGACACCTCAGGCGAGCAGCGGTAGCGGCCAGACCCGAACCGGCCTCTCCCTCCCCTTAGCTCCCGCTCCTGATCCCTTCTCCTTCCCACTAGTCGTGCAGCTCCCGCCCTGAAACCAATAGTAAGCCACCCTTGGCGATTGGCATCCGTAATGGCCAATAGAAACGCTCAGCGGCTTCGCTCGTGGACCGAGAGCGTCGGTAGGAAAGGCCCTCTTGGAGGAGTCCCGGAGGACAGAATATTCATTCGTGTTGTTGCCTAGAGTTTGTCCCGGCGGAGCGATGCTTGAAATCTTCAGGGGCTTGAGGAGCCTGCTCCCGTTTGTTGGGCGCACTAACGGTCTGAGACTACAGCAGGCTGCACTGTGCAAGGTGGAGAAACTACATTTCCCAGCATCTCAGGAAGCACGGGCGATCCCAGCACGCCACTAGAGGCCAGGGACTACAAATCCCAGCACACTCTGCGCCCCGTCTTTTTAACTTAGGTTCCAGTGTGCCGCGCACTGTGCGCATATTTGGAACCCAGCCTGCGTGGTTGGTTTCTCAGTCCTTTTAACTTGAAACCCGGCGGGAAGGCCCTCTTTTACCCCGGAGACATGACAGCCCACCAACAATTAACTTCTGTTTACATGGAATTCAGAAGTCTGCAAACCATGGTAAGACTGCAAAGAACTAACAAAACCACGGATTAAGCCATGAAATATAATAGAACAGAATGACTTCCTCAAATAGTGCCAGTTTATTAGCCTTGGGTGCATTTTTACGTGTTTTGCAGGATTTATGTTGTGTTTCTACTTCGGACTTGGGGAGCTAAGGATTGTCAGTACAGGAAGACTTAAAAGAATTTGCCAGTCCAATCTTTTATTTTTAAATATGAGGAAATTGAGGCCTGGTGGGGCAGAGACTGGCCACAGATCACAGCAAGTTGAGACAGAATCTGGCTTTAAGTCTGCTGACCTGCAGTGTAGTCTCTTTGCTCTATACTAGGGAGGGGATATTTTTAGAAGCATGACAATGTGATTTGTTTTTCTTTGTAATGAACAGTTTTCCCAACTAGTGTTGAAACACCCAGAGAATATTTATTTGGTGGATTTTCTGAAAGGAGCTAGTGTGATGGTTCTTTATCTTCAACCTAGATAGGTCTTTTTTGTTGTTTTTGTTTTTCAAGACAGGATTTCTCTATGTAATGCTGGCTGTCGTGGAACTCTATAGATCAGTATGGCCTCGAAGTCACAGAGATCCTTCTGCCTCCGCCTCCCTAGTGCTGGTATTAAAGGTGTGCACCACCACTGTTTTGACTTGAGTTTTTGTCTTTCAAGTTGACATTTACTATGTTTTTGTTTTTTTTTTCCAGAAAGTAGGTAAAGTTGGTTTAACCCTCTGTTTCCTTGGAGACACCCATGTCCTTTTCTAGGCTTCCTTCCTGTTCCTGTTCCCACTATACTCCTTTGAGTATCCACCCATTTGGTTTTTTCTTCCAATTAATTCAGAAAACTTTGTTTTTGGCCAGGTACTGAGTTAAGTGAAAGATAAGTCACTGTTTTTTGGAGGATACATAACTCTTCAGGGAGATAAAGGGATTCAAGATGGAGTTGATAAATGCCATAAAAGAATACATTAGAATGCCACTGATGAAGTGATTTATAACAGCTGGCAAAACTTTGTGGTAGAAGTGGCATTTTAACTTAGTTTTCATCACAACCCCTTTGGCAAACCTCTATCTGTAAAAATGTTTATATTGTGACTCATAACAGTAGAAAAATTATAGTTATGAAGAATCAGTGATAATTTTATGGTTGGGGGTCACAACAGCATGAAGGACTGTGTTAAAGTGAACATTGGGAAGGTTGAGAACCACTGACTTAGAGAATAAGGACTTTTCCTTCATGTTAAAATTTTTTAGTCCTGAGTTATCTTTGTTAATGAGACGTCACACATTTGGTGAGAGAAGGTACATACACACATCAATGACACCCAAATCAAGATGCAGAACATTTCCAGCACTTATTATGCCTTTTCCCAATCAGCACTGCATCCTCATATCTGGAGCTAATAAACCACTCCTCTGCTTTTATGGCTGTTAGATATCTTGTCAGTATTTGAATTTGTATGTAGATTTCAGTTAAATGTGATTATACAGTGTGAGTAGTTTTCTTGCTAATTGGTGTGTTTGTGTTTGTACTATTTTTTTTTCCAGTTGGCAAGTTGTATGTATAAACCACAGAGTTTCTCTCTTATAAATCTCTTCTTTATGTGCATCTTAGTTTTGCCATTAAAGAAATACATTGTGAAGTGAGCTTCCTCTTGTTGACACATTGCATGGACTTTAGGTAAAAAGCTGTTAGCCTTGTAGAGTATGCAAATAGGCAGTGATAGTAGACATTGCTAGTTTTTAAAGGGTTTGTAGAACTGAGGCCTTTGCCGGCTGTGTTGGAAAGTTCCAGTTGCTGCTTGTTCTTGTTATCACTGGACATTTGTCTTTTTACCTTTAGCCATTCTGGCCAAATGTATTTTCAAATGCATAGAAGTATACATTTCTATTTTTTTGATGCTGACCACTTTAACTGCCTATTTGAATGGCCTTTTTGTCAGATGCCTGTTTAAGGGTTTTGCCTACTTTTTGAAGTTAGGTATTTGTCTTCCTACTGATTTGTAGTTCATAACATAGTCATACAGACTACCTTTTTTTCATACACTTTAGAAATGTCTTTTCCAAGGCTGTGACATATCTTTATTTTCTTGCAAATCTGTCTCTTTGGGTTTTCTGAGACAGGGTTTCTCTGTGTAGCCTTGGCTGTCCTGGACTCACTTTGTAGACCAGGCTGGCCTCATAGCGATCCGACTGTTTCTGCCTCCCTGAGTGCTGGGATTAAAGGAGTGTGCCACCATGCCCAGCAGTAGTGTTTTTTAAAATAGAAATTATCTCTTTTGTTGTATCAGTATTGGGGACTGAACCTAAGAACTTGCCTACTAGGCAAGAGCCTTACCTACATCCCATCTCCAGTAAAGATTAAAAGAAATTATTTTAGTCTTTTTTTTTATGTATATGAGCATTTTGCTTCCATGTGTGTATGTGCACCTTATATGTGCTTGGCTTCCTTGGAGACCAGAGAGTGTGTGAGATCCCTTGGAACGGTCATGTGTGTGCCGAGAACTGGACCCGGGTATTCCACGAGAGCACTGCACCATCTTCCCAGTCCTCAAGTTTTTTTTTTGAGGGCAAGAACTTTTTTTGTCTTCATATAACCTTCTGATTTTCTGCTATAACACAACAGATGATATTTAAAATGATATTGAAAAACCTGTTTATTTTATGTGTAATCATTTACATGCTTTGCCTGCACGTGTGACTGTGCTCTATATGCTTCTGGTGTTTGTAGAAGCCAGAAGAGGGAGCCAGAACCTCTGGAACTGGGGTTACAGATGTTGTGAGGCGCCATGAGGGTGCTGGAATTGAACCTGGTTCTTCTAGAACAGCCAGTTCTCTCACTACAGCTACTAGATGCATTTTTTTTTTTTTTTTAAAGAGTGAATTGGTTGGTGCTGGCCTCCTTCATACCAAGTGAAATGGGCTTTTTTCGTGTCTTTAGGATCTGAAAATCTGTGGCATATACTCAAAAGAAATCTATTTAACTATTTAATGGCAGCACTTGGCTATCTCTTCGAGTACCAAATGCAGTGCCGTGAAAGCCATTTTGCTTACAGAACCATCGTTGGCCTAATTCAACTGTTAAAACTTTATTTTTATTTTTAATTAGACATTTTTAATGTTTATGGGTGTTTTGCTTGCATACATGTTTGTGTACCGCATGTGTACGGCGCCTGAAAGTCAGAAAGCGGGGGTTGGATTCCCTGGAATTAGAGTTACAAACAGGTGAAAGCTACTGCGGGTACTGGGTACTGGGAAGTGACCTCGGGTTCTCTGGAAGAGCAGCCAGTGTTCTTAACCTCTGACCCACTTCTCTAGGTCCATCAACTGCTTAAAAATCTATAAAGATTTATTTGCTTATTTTTAACGTGTGTGCGCGTTCTTGAGTGATATATGTGTATCCTGTGAATGCAGTTTATGAGGAGCACACAAAAGGGCCTTACATTTCTCTGGCACCAGACCTCCAGGTGGGTGTGAGCTGCCATGTGTGTGCTGAGAACCCAGCCTAAGTCCTCTGCAGCAGTGAAAGCTCTCAACCGCCGAGCCATCTCTCCAGTCTCCATCAGCGTATTTGTAAACATTTTCACCACAGAAGTTAAGAGTATTGTGCTTGGCTTCAAAGAGCCTGGATTCCCACACTACCACTTCCTGACCTGGACTGTTAGCATTAGTTAGCATGGGGATATTTTATACAGATCGTAGTTTTAGGAGAATCCGACAAGATAAATATGGACAACTCCTGTCACATAGAAAAGTAGTTCAATAAGTAGTGTGTTTAGGCTTAATGTTTTTCAGAACGCCGGGGTAGCTGCAGTGGCCTGAGGTCGTACCTTTAGGAAGTTCAGCCAAAGGGGTGGGTGGCTTTTGTCCCGGGATAGTGAAAGTGACGGCTACTGTATGGGCCTTAGAATCACTACGCCACATTCCTCTCCTCAAGCCCCATGTTTTACTTGCCTTTCCTCCCAGTTTCGGGGCTGCAGCCCGGAGGAGACCCTCTCCTCCCTCCTCGGCTCCACTCTAGGTGGGAGGTTGTGAAAGCAGAGAGGGAACATTGTGTAGGCGGAACTCAAGTGCAACGGTGGGAGGCTTCCGGGGGAAGAGCACCGGTGACGGGTCGGCGGAGACTGAAAAAGTGCTGGACGCCGGGCCGATCATGGAAGCTTGACAACCTGCAGGCAGGCTCTGGGAGGCCAAGACATCGGCGAAGAGGACAGAGAGTCGGCGTGGGCAGGTAGGGGATGGCAAGAGGGCAGGTCGCGCTGGTCTTGCCTGGACCTCTAGCTTGGCTCCGGCAGGCTTTCCCAAGAAAGCCGATGGCCACACCGCCCCGCCCCCGTTGCAGGACGCTGGGAGGCTCCTCACTGTGCTGGCGGCTAGGAGCAAGACCACCAGTCCTGACTTTCACTCTTGCTTGCAACTGTCATCTTCCACGTGGTGGCTGCCCTTGATGTGCTCCTTCCCGTAGAGGCTGTCTCCTTTTACCCTTTTTGGTCCTTCAGAATAGCGGCCTCCGGAGCTGGGAATTTACCTCCACTCTGTCCCTATCCGCTTCCTCGAGGAGCCTCCCACTTCAGAAGAAAACATCGATCACAATCTTATTTCATTTACTCTCTATTCCCTCAGGTTTTGCTCTTGAAGTTGAGGTCTTTTAGAGGCACCCATTCCAGTCCCCATTCCCATCTCCTTCCCAGCCTATCCCTTCCACTTTGTATCTTGATTGAGAGTCCCATCTATTTTTAATTGTGTCTGCTTGGGGGTGGGGTGCGGGTGGGGCAGTCTTTGTTCCTCCTTTTGACTAAATATTCTTCTCTCCTGTCTTCAACTCCTCACCTGTCTTACCCTCCTTTTTTCATTCTTCTCCTTCTCTTATTCCATTCCTCAGCCTATTTTTCCCTCCTCAGAACTCTTTGTTTTCTAGCACTTTACTTTTTCTGTTTCTGACAGGACCTTCTAGGTATCCCTAAGTGAGGCAACTTACATACTTTTCCTAATATCCTGAAAGGGCGCTTTATAACTCCATAGGAAAATATAGTTTCTTTTGCACCAAACTATTCTTTGACATGTTTTTTTTTTTTCTTTATTCACTTATACACATTCCTTTTTTTTTTCATTTTGTCACACCCTTTAGTATATATCATTTCTGGAAGACAGGTCTTGTGTGGGATTCTTTTAGAGCCCGTACATATCCAGCATATAGTTATATCACACAATTGAGGAACTTTTCTGTACCTAATATATTGCAAATGGTGGTACAATATCTGCATTGGGGGTTGGAGATATGGCTCAGCAGTTAAGAGCATTAGCTGTTTTTCCAAAGGGCCTGAGTTTGATTCCCAACATCCACATGATGGTTCCAACCATCTGTAACTCCAGTCTCTGGGGATCTGATGCCCTCTTCTAGCTTCTGTGGACACTAGGCATGCACATGGTACACATTCATACATTAGACAAAATGCTCTTGTAGATAAAATGAATTAATTAAAAGGCAATATCTGCACAGTTTCCTTATATCCTGCTATTAAGATCTTGGAGTCATGTTAAAATGTCTGTATCATCAGGAGGCCAAATAAATGCATTTTCTGATTTAAATAGAATGTATTTTCTAGATTTGAATTGTCATTGCTTAAGTTTGTGTTATTTTTACCATTTTCCTATGCTTAAATGACTTTTTATTTCATTGCTGGGTAACCTAGTGTCCTGTATAGCATGCCTAGCGTTGCTTTATTGTGGAGCCCTTAAGTTGCAGTTTTTGATTACATGAAATGTGGCTCTTTACTTTGTTTCTGATATGTGCCTGGCTGTGGGTGGGATTCTAATGACACAAAAACTGTCTCTGTGCATAGGCAGTATTCTCTCTTTGTCTCTTAATCCTATAAATAGGGTAGATATACAACATATATAAAGAAATTCCTGTGTGTCCTGGTCAGCTTTATGGCCATAGAAGGTGATGCTTCGTTGGCCTGATGGCACATGCCTGTAATCTCAGCACTTAGGGAGGTAGAGGCAGGCAGATCTCTGTGAATTCAAGGCCAGCCTAGTCTACAAAGTGAGTCCAGGACAACCAAGATTACACAGAGAAACCCTGTCTCAAAAAGTAAAACAACAACAACAAAAAGGTGTGCTTCTGAGGGGACAGATAGGGAAGTGTACTTCAGAATTGAAGACAGAATATCTTTAATTCTAGGCTGAATTCTGTCCATCTCACAAAGTGGTTATTGTATCTCAATTCAGGGATGTTTTCACAAAGATTTTGAGATTAAAGTGATCTTGTATCTGACGCAGCTTAAACTGATACTTTTGAAAGGAGAAGGTAGTAGAATGACTGACCCATTTTCCCTTTGGACAGATCTCAAGACCAGAGAATGGCAGGGGAACAGAAACCCTCAAGTAACCTCTTGGAGCAGTTTCTTTTATTAGCAAAAGGTACCAGTGGCTCAGCCCTCACCGCTCTCATCAGTCAGGTGTTGGAGGCTCCTGGAGTGTATGTGTTTGGAGAACTGCTGGAGTTGGCCAATGTTCAGGAGGTAAGAATAGTTTTCAAACACTTCCTCTGTTTTCTCTATGCTATGCCTTTTTGATTCTCCAGGTTTTTAGCAAATTTCAACACTGAAGCCTTGTGGACTTGTTTGGTTTCCTGTTAATGGAAAGATGGGAATTGATGGGCCAGGGGAGGAGATTAAGGATAATGTCTTAGAGAATTTTTTGCTTTTTTAATTCAGTGCACTCCTGAACTTGGATAAATTAGATTGAGTTGTTAGCTGTCTGAAAGACAGTAAGAAAGTCTGAATGATCTTGACATAAAGTAATGTTTTAAATGTTTGATGTTGTAGTCAGGTTTTGGTCATTGTACATTTAAAATGAGATTTGTTGAGGAATAACTAGGTGGAACAAAGAGATGCAAAGCAATTTATGCTTCTCAGCCTCTACTTCTCACTTTAGACAATTGATTTTTCTTCATTTGTTTTGAGAAAATTGCAGGTATGTTTGTGCATTGGAGGGAGTTCTCAGGAGATTTCAGTGTTTTGGTGGTACAGGCTCTCTTCCCTTTCTGTCACAGCCTTCTACCTATATAGGGTGGCACTGGCTGTATGAGGGACCGCTGTCTGCTGATCTAGGACAGGGTAATTCTTGTTAATCATTTGTTAGATGCTGCTGAGGATGGCGCTGGTACTCTTGGTGGTGGTGGGCTGCATGTAGGATGTGGTTGGCGTTTGGTAGGTAGTTCGCCTTCATGGACGCTATGGCACCATTGGCATCTATTGTCAGCTTTATCTCAGAGTCAGTTGTGACCTGAATCCGGGTTACTGAGCTCAGTACCATATGTCTGTTTATTGCTCTTGATTGGGAAAACAGAGTTCCTGTGGCCACACCACCTCACACGTGGCTCTTCCTATGATGGCCAGAGATGGAAATGGAGCCGCTTAAAACGTTTGGTGGTGGTGGGGCTGGGTGGGGACAAAATCTTGTCTGTGTTTGTGGCCTTAAATTTAGTGTGTAGCTGAAGGAGAAAGTAGGCTTCCTTTTTATTTTTTTAAAAATAATTTATTTAATTTTATTTTGAGTGCATTGTGTGAGGGTATCAGATCCATTGAACTGGAGTTACAGAGAGCTATGAGCCGTCACATGGGTGCTGGGAATTGAACCTAGTCTTCTAGAAGAGCAGACAGTGCTCTTAACCCCTGAGCCATCTTTCCAGCCCTAGTATGTAGCTGAAAATGATGTTAAACTTTCAGTCCTTCTGTCTCTGCCCTTCAAATTCTGGGGTTATAGACATGTATATCATATCAGCTTTATTTGGTGCTGGTGGTTATACCTAGGGCTTCATGCATGCATGGCAGGCAAGCACTGTACCAGGGAGCAACATTCCAGCCAGCCTGACTTCTATTCTGTTAAGTTTTTATTTTATTAAAAACTTACTTGGTTTCTATCTAGTGTCACTCTTGCTTGGTAGATGAAGGTCTTGTGAGGGTAAGGTCTCCTGTGCTTACCATAGCTTCCTTGAGCTGAGTACATAGCCTGACACGTAGCAGACTTTCAGTAAAAAAAAATAAAATAAAATCAATCAGTCAGTAATTCTTTGAGGAAGATTTGGGAATTAGGCCTCTTTTTTTTTTTTTTGAGCTTGAGTCTCATGTTTCTTAGGCTAGCCTTATCCTGTTCCTTCTGCTTCCACCTATCTTGTGCTGGGGTTACAGGAGTGTGCAACTGTGCTTGGCTAGGCTCATTTTTCAATAGAAAAGCTGATCAGCTATAATGTGTTTCTTCAGATTCCAGAAAAACCTGAAGAACATGCCAAGTAATTGTTTTTGTGACTGTTGAAAATTGGTTAAGAGGAAATGGATGAAAACAAGCTATCAAGATGTTACTGACTTAGGCAGTCAGAGAAGTTTTGGAGTGTCTGCGTTAGAGAATATAGCCTATTCCAGCTAGCTTTGTAATTGTATGAAATGTAGGGACTAGATTGAGTGGTCTTTGCTGACTCTCTTCCACTCTGATCCTGGGACTTGAGGAAGTTCATGATAACTTGAGAGGGTAGCTTGATAGGGATGCTAACACTTGTACTTTGGTGCTTACTGGTGCTTAGCAAATCATCTTTATCTGCCTGCAGTTTGTGTTTTTCCTGTTTTGAGTCAGGAATAATCTAATTGTTTTTTAGTATTCTAAAATTATGGATGCAATTATTAGAACTTAAAAAAATAGCTAAAATTGAATAGTGTTATTCCTGCTTTGCTTTATGGAGTTTGCTAAGTTGGAAGAGGTGTTGTGTGTGTGTTACTGAGGATTGAACCTGTAGTATTCTGCTTGTGCTTGCTAAGCAGGTGCTATGCCACTGAATGATGTCCAAGCCCTCCCTTTACTTTTATTTTGAGGCAGGGTCTTTCTAAGTTTCCTAGGCTGGTTTTGTGCCTCTTCCATAGCTCAGGCTGGCCTTGAGCTCGTGATCCCCTTCCTTTAGCTTCACAAGGAGCGGGGATTACAAGCATGTGCAGCGTGACTCAGCTGTTCTTTGCATTTTTTCCTATGGATGCCTTTTTGCCACCAGCATCAAAGAAGTAATTTAATGAACATTTTTATTTGGCTCACACTGATAACTCTGTTACAGTATAGCTTTTCTGTCACACCTTACACTATGCTAATATTTCCAGGGTTCACACTTCATATACAGTTCTGAAACTTGGAACTAGGCATACATTTGTTCAGATTTGATTGTCAGCATAGTAAGTTGGGGGCTGGCAAGATGTCTCAGTGGGTAAAGGTGCCACATTAGCCTGATGACCAGAGTTTGGTTTTTGAGAACCTTCAGAAAGGTGGGAGGAGAAAACTGACTCCACAAAGTTGTCTGTGACTGTACATATGTGCACTGCATACAAGACCATACATACACATCATATAGACATCATGCACAACAACAATAAAACAAATAAACAAAACTCATACAGAGTTGTTATGTAGACAGGATCACCACGGTCTTGTTTTTCATTTGAGACAGGGTCTCATTTTCAAGTGATCCAGGCTGATTTTGATTTTAGCCTGTAGCAGGATCCTCCTGTGTCCACCTCCTGAGGAGTACAGGCATATGCCACCGTGCCCAGTTTATGCAGTGCTGGGGTTGAACCTAGCTCCGTGTGCAGGTTTGGCAGAGTTCTGCCAGCCATCAGTATTTGTTTCAAGGCAGGGGGATCCTGAAAAAACTTGAACTGTTCCTGATGCATAAAGCTTTGTGGTGGAATGAACTCAAAGCAAAGGGACAGGGAGCAAGGAAAGGAAGAAGCTGCTTGAGCATATTCTATGTTGTGTAAAATGTCTTCCCGAGGAAAAAAGATGATGAACTTTTGGACTTAAATAATTGTTTTTTTTTTCTCCAAGAACCAGTATTAGAAAGGACCTTAGGGATTACCTAATCAAACAGTACAGGAAAAAATGGCCGCGACATCTTTGGCATTTGGTCACCTGTCCTCTGTAAGAATAGTGCAGTGGTTGGTGGAAATGTGTTGTGTGGTAAACTTTTCTTTTTTTTTTTTCTCAGCTTGCAGAAGGAGCTAATGCTGCTTATTTGCAGCTGCTGAACCTGTTTGCCTATGGTACATACCCAGATTATATAGGTGAGTTGATTACGATCCTTCAGAAGACTTAACTGTTGGAGCTGTCTGTTGGGTAGTTGAGGTTTGGGTTATATGTGGGTGTGGGGAGCGTAGGCGGATCTAGTTATTGACTTGACTAGATCTCCGTCTCTGCGCTCTGAAGGTAACTTCACAAAAGGATTTCCCTGGTAACCCTTTAATTTCCTAGGTGTAAAGTGGGGGTTATGTGTGTGTGCAACTATGAATAGAGCCCTTGTTTATTTCCCAGATCAGTGCCTTGAGAACTAGTGTTTGTAGGGCACGCAACTAGCAAAGGAAGTCAGTGTTTTTGTTTTTGAGATAGGGTCTTACTCAGTAGACCGGCCACCATGGAACTCACTGTATAGAACAGGCTGGCCTCGAAGTCACAGAGATATGCCTGCCTCTGCCTCCTGAGTGTTGGAACTAAAGACATGCTTCACCATGCCTGGCAGTTCAGTGTTTAAATGCTATCAGGATTTTCTTTTGAAGGATGCTGGGAAGATGGCTCAGCAGGGAAAGGCACCTGATATGAAGCCTGACTGACAGCTTGAGTTCAATCCCTGGGACCCACATGGTGGAAAGAGAAAACTGACTCCTGCAGATTGTCCTCTGATCTCTACAAAGCACATTGTGTTGTGCATACACACACATACACACACACACACACTTTATTTTTTTAAAATTCTTGTTTTGCTTTGTTGAGATCGGGCATGTATAGCACAGGCTGGTCTTGGAACTCAAAACTTTTTTCCGCTTCATTGTCTTTTGAGTGCTGAGATTATAAGGATGAAGCACCATGCCCAACTTCAATGTTACCATATTGAAGAAAATTTGGAAAAGAAGAAAACATGATCGGCCGTGAGGTTGCCATTAGCATTGTGATGCTAGGTGCTTTTTCCCCCTATGCTTGTGTTTTGTGCTATATAGTATAATTAGATTGTGTATACAATCCATACCTTGCCTTTCCCAGGCCAGAAAATACTTCCAATCCATATTTTCCAAATTTAATTTTTTATTTTAAGTCTGAGTCTTGTGTTGTTCAGGCTGACATCAAACTTTGGGTTCTCCTGCCTCAACTTTCCAATTTCCCATTTTACAGATATGTGCTGTCAAGTCTGTACTTATTTTTACTATTTCATAATAAACCACTATACCACTGAACTACATTCCTAGTCCATGTGAGTGTTTTCATTTGAATTCTCTTAGTCTTTAGTAAAATTTTCATACAATATATTTTAATCATTTTTCCTTCCAGCTTCTCCCAGATCCTCCTCATCTCCCTACCCACCCAACTTATGTTCTTTCTCTTTCTCTCAACACACACACACAAACACACACACACTCTAACACTCTAAAAAATAGTAAAACAACAAACAATAAAACAAAAACAGATTTGGGCACAGTGGTGCATGCCTGTAATCCCAGCACTCAGGGAGGCAGAGGCAGGTGGATATTTGTGAGTTTGAGGCCAGCCTGGTCTACAACGTGAGTCTAGGACAGCCAAGGATACACAGAGAAACCCTGTCTTGAAAAACAAACAAACAAAAAGCACCCCCCCAAAAAAAAAATCCAAAACAAGAGAAAGGGGAAAGCTCACAAAAACTATGGAGTCTATTTTGTGTTGCTGCACTGTGCCTAGGCATGGACCCTGCCCTGGTGTGTGGCTGATAGACTAGACGCAGTGACACTGCATTGGAGAAAACTCATTTCCCTTTCCCAGCAGGGATCAGTTTCAAATAGCTTCTTGGTTAGGGGTGGGACCTGTGTCTGTTCCCCTCTCTGTTGGGATTTTGTCTGTTTTGAACCTGCGCAGGTTTTGTGTTTGCTGTCACGGTCTGTAAGTTCAGTTGTGCGTCAGTCCTGTTATGTCTGGATGATACTGTTTCCTTGGAGTCATCTACCACTTGTGGCTCTTAAAATCTTTCCACCTTCTGCATAGATCCCTGAGCCTTGAGGGGAGGAGTCTGATGAAGACATCTCCTTCAAGGCTGAGTGCTCCAAAGCCTCTCACTCTTTGCACATTGCCCACGTGTGGGTCTCTGTGTTAATTACCATCACCTGCAAGAAGAAGCCTCTCTGCTGAGGAGAGTGAATGGTTTAAAATTGTAATCTTAAATCACAGTGGGCTGGCAAGATGGCTTGCACAAGCCTGATTTTGGTCCCTGGAAGCCAGAGTGCAAGGAAAGAACCGACTCTAGAGAGTTGTTCTCTGACAGCCACGTGCACATTACAGCGTGAGTGTGCTTACACGCTCACATTGTATGCACAGATACAGTGAATAAAATTCTCAGAAACAGGAAAATAATCAGGAGTGAGGTACTTGCATATACAAATGTTACCTTTATTTTTAACTCGTTTTTCTGACTTTCCTAGTTTCATTTTCCGTTCCTTCTCCTCTTCTTCCTTTCTTTGTAAAAGTGGGTCCTCAAGACTCCCTCTTCTGCTTTCTTCCTGTCTCACTTACTCTGTCCTGCTGTCAGAGTGAACAGTTTGCCACTTCTGGGTACGTGCCATTTCTCTGGCCTGCTCTTTGTTCTGCTGAGCGTACCTCGTCAGTGTCTGAGGAGGCAGCACTGCACGGCTCTGGGAGCAGACTGTCTGCAGTAGATTCTAGCTCCGCTTCTATTAGTTGGATGTCTCTTAGCAAGTTAAACCATCACATGTGTGCCTCAACTTTCCTATCTGTAAAATGAGAGTAATTATACAAGTCTCTCTGTAGGCGAAATATTTTCAATATTTAGAATTTGGGGGACTTAAAAAGGTAACTGGGGCTGGCAAGATAGCAGTTAGGAGCACATGCTGCTTCTTTAGAGGACTGGAGTTCAGTTCCAGCACTCACATCAGGTAGCACGATATCATCAATAACTGCAGTTCCAGGGATCCAGTGCTTCTGGTCTCCAAGGATAACTGTGCACAGGTGCAGATTCTGCACACAGACACACCCACATAATTAAGATTAATAAAAATATTTTTAGCTATATGTGCATCTTTATGTAGCAGTCTCACACGACGCAGGCAATAGCTAAAGTTAAACATAATTTTTCCACAAAACAGATGAATATTCACAAGTAGGATAAAAAATTGGCCTCAGTTTAAGGTAGGAATCACCACTTGATGCATTTCAGCATTATGTTTAAGAGAAAAAAGTTCTGCTTGGTGGTGGTGTTGCATGACTTTACTCCCAGCACGGGGGAGGCAGAAGCAGGGGTGCGGAATAGGCTCCTGGCATGCGGTACGCCGTTAGCAGACTGGCAGCTTTGTGCTGAGATAGAAAAACTTACTTTGTTTTGTTTTGTTTTGAGATGGTCTTGTTCTCTAGCCCAGGCTTGCCAGGAACTAACAATGTACCCAAGTTTGCCTTAAATTCAGATTTGCTATACTCTGCCTCCCAGGTGCCACCACACCCAGGTGGATCTCTTGAGTTCAAGGCCAGCCTGATCTTTAGAGTGAGTTCTAGGACAACTAGGACTACACAGAGAATCCTGTCTTAAAAACAAAACAATAGGGACTAGAGAGATAGCTCAAAGGCTAAGAGCACTGTTTGCTTTTCTGGAAGTTCTGAGTTCAGTTCCCAGCATCCACACTGCTCTATAATGAGATCTGGTACCCTCTTCTGGCGTGTAAGCAGAACACTGTATATATAATAAATAATAATTCACTCTTAAAAAAACAAAAAAAGAAAAAGTAACAACAAAAATCATTGTTTTGGAATCCAGAGTTATGGTTAAGGAGGCTGAGGATGTTTGAAATCTGTCTCATGGAGTTGCTGTGAGGATTTGCTGCACGTGTGTGTGAGCGGATCTAGCTGTGCACTCTGTTACATGTAGCTGCTACTGTGATCATTAATTTATGTAAATTTACTAAGTTTTTCTCATCCCTCAGGGTTCATCTCAAACTCTTCTTACATGAAATCTTTTTGTTTTTTTGCACCTCCCAGCTATGATTGTATTTGTTTGCTTTCTTTCTCTGCCCCTTTTTTTCTTCTCTTCCTTTAGCTTTTTCTTTCTGTCTTTCTTTCTTTTTTTTTTTTTCTTTTTTTTCTTCTTTGTCCTTTACCTTTCTCTACTGGTAGTTTGATCTTCTGGTAGTTTTACCTTTGTGTTTGTAGCTATCACAACATCTGATTGTAAGACTGAGGCTGGGCACATTGGCTCATACCTTTAATCCCAGCACTTGAGAGGCAGAGATAGAAGTAGGAGTTCAAGGCCATCCTCAACTACATAATGGATGTCAGGTCAGCCTGTGTTAGGTACGACCATGTCTCAACTCCTTTCATGTCAAAAAGCAACAATAAAACAAAACAAACCTTAGGACAGGTCCAGGGTTATTGAGTTGTGTCCTTCCACATAGTTGTGCTTCTGGAGTTGTGTGGTGCAGTCCCTGTCAAAGCCCAGAATCTTACTTATTCTTGATTCCC